>NC_090751.1:78254484-78274484 GCF_036898095.1 Palaemon carinicauda
ATATATATATATATATATATATATATTTTATATATTGTATATATATAATATATATATATATATATATATATATATATATATATATATATATATATATATATATATATATATATATATATACATATATATATATATATATATATATATATATATATATATATATATATATGTATGTATATATATATATATATATATATATATATATATATATATATATATATATATATATATATATATATATATATATATATATATATTGTGTATTTAATATATATATATATATATATATATATATATATATATATATATATATATATATATATAGATATATATATATATATATATATATATATATATATATATATATATATATATATATATATATATATATATACGCTCTAAATCTATTTTGGGTGAGATAGCTATATCGTCCTGAATTCTAACTTCTGGCGCGAGTACCCATAAGGTTTCCCTTTAGGATATCGTATATCAACTGGGGACGTATGCTTGACACGCCACATAGCTATCTGCACCCCACATAGCGTTTACGCTTCGAGGGGGAAATGGTGGTAAGTTATGAGAGGAGCCGTTACAAAGTTCTTCTCCTCCGTTACTGTTTTGGTACTCAGCGACGTCAACATCCGCCGCCATGTTGAACGCCATATTGGATGACGTCGCCGGAGCGCGCCATCGTCATTCCTTTCGGCGTATATGCTAGCCTCCAAGATGTAATAAGATTGGGAGGGGTCTGACAAGGCCGAATAGAGAACAAGGGCGGGTCCATCAGGATGACATGGCTATCTCACACTAAAATAGATTTTTCCCTTCGCTCAAAATCGGTTTTTGGGCTCAAGCCATGTCGCCCTGATGGAAGTGTACCATACAATTAATGTATCGTGGATTTTTCTCTTTTATTTAGTGCCTTTCGACTTCTAAATAATATTCCTTTGGTCTGATGACCGCAGAGACCGGTGGTATATCCGTCACATGCCACTTCAGATAAGCATATACCATGTTACTGCTTCCTAGCCCCTGGCAGGAAAGTCCTAATTGGACAGAAGGAACATCTTGAAGCTGCTTGATAGGGGAACTCACTTAGTCTTGGAGATACCTGCCGGTCCCAGGGCCAGATAGAAAAGGTAAGTATACTAAGCATGCATCAAGAGAACAAGTTTATGATATAGTTCATAAAATATCAAAACAAAAGGTAATAAAGTCTGTAACAGTAATTTTATTTCATGAGAAAAAGAGGGCGAAATGAGACGCACGGGGTAACCTAATACTCTTTTTATTCAATAAAACAGGATTAGCAGGAAATAGGTAAAACATTTTTTCAATAATCATATGCAATTAAAACATACCCTAAAGACATCAAAGATGTGGGTGTGGAATCTGAAAGAGAAAAACTTGCCAGAGCACACTTAAGTTCCAGAGGAACTATAAAGTCTTTCAAGAAAGTCTTATATACACTTCATGTTAAAACATGTGGCACACGTGTTACAGTCTATGTTACATCACATTGTAGGAGAACAGTCTTTAGTGTCACAAGGTGGCACTTAAATTCACTATGTTTCGCACTGGGGTCAACACAGGCATCCGTGGAGTTAGAGTCCCGTATAACTCACTGTTCTACGCAGCACTAAGCAGCAGGTTTTAGCACATTACCTGCTGCCACCACATGGCGTCGCAACTCTTGCACTTGCTTAGCGTAGTGTTTGAAAAACACTTTCGATGATTTCCAGCCCGTGAAGGAACGAAGACTCTTGAAGTCCATTATCTGGAAGAAATTCAGGGAAGAGGCCACTTTCCTGGGATCATGACCTGCGGGTGTACTGTCAGGATCCGCTCTGCGAATAAAGTAGGTGATCTTCTCCCTTAGTTGTTTGAGTGACAAATCAGACCCTGATGTTTCTCCTTTAAAGAGCTGTCTTCCGCCAAAGTCTGAAGTTCTTCGAAGATAGATCTTTAGACTCTCTACTGGGCATAAAGAGACATCTTCCTTCAGGGGGCAGATTCTCCCGGAGCCCCACCGTTTGGTGGGAAGCTCATTCTTGGCGAGAAACGTTGGGTCAGGAAAGAGGGTAAGTTCGCCTGTGTCAGCAAACTGTACCTGGCCCTCTTCTCTTGATAAAGCCACAATCTCACTGACTCGGGCTCCCGAGGCGAGAGCAAAGAGAAAAATAACTTTTTGAGTCAAATCTTTCAGAGGGCAAGACTCGTTGTCCAGACTTGAGGCAAATTGGAGCACCTTGTCGAGAGACCAGGAGATAGGTCTCGGAGGAGGTGCGGGACAGAGGCTAGCACATGCCTTTGGCAGCTTATTAAAGATGTCGTCGGACAGGTCGATCTGGAAGGCATAGAGTAGTGGTCTTGCTAAGGCCGATTTGCAGGTAGTAATCGTGTTGGCTGCCAAGCCCTGTCCATGAAGGTGAATAAAGAAGGACAGACTAAAATCTATAGAGATTTTCGTAGGATTCTTAGCCTTGACAAAGGATACCCATTTCTTCCAGGAAGACTTGTATTGCCTTCTGGTAGATTTAGTTTTGTATTCCTTTAGGAAGTCCAAACTCTTCTTCGAGATCCCGAACCTCTTCTTAACGGCTAGCGAGAGAAAATCATGGTTTTCCTTGATGAAGCGAAGACTGTCGACTTCTGAACTTGCTGGGATAGAACTGGGTCTGGCAGGGGAATTATCTTGGGTTGTAACTCCAGGATTAGGGGGAACAAGTTGCTCCATGGCCAGTTGGGTGCCACTAGGGCTGCTGTGCCTAGAAAGATTCTCAGCTTGGTGAGGACTTTCAGCAGAAGGTTGGGTGGAGGGAACAGGTAAATTTTGGACCATCTGTTCCAATCCAGGGACATGGCATCCACTGCTTCCGCTCTGGGTTCCTCGTAAGGGGGCCACGTAACGAGGAAGTTGTTTGTTGTCGCTCGTCGCAAAGAGGTCGATATGCTGTTCCGGGACTTGGCGAGAGATGAAGGAGAACGAGCCTGCGTCTAGTGTACATTCTGACTCTAATGGGGTTGTCCTCGATAGAGCATCCGCCGTCACGTTGCGGAATCCTTGAAGGTGAACTGCTGAGAGGTGCCCTCTCTTCTTTTCCGCAAGGCGGAAGATGGGTAGAAGCACTTGGTTGAGTTGGGGCGATCTTGAGCCCTGACGGTTGAGACATCTGACCACAACAGCGCTGTCCAGGGTTAGACGGATGTGGGACGAGGGTCGAGGAGACAGTCTTTTTAGAGAGAGAAGGACCGCCATGGCCTCCAAGAAGTTGATGTGGAACGTCTTGAATAGGGGAGACCATGTTCCTTGAACTTGTCGTTGAAGGGAGTGAACCCCCCCTACCCTTCTAGCGATGCATCCGTGTGGATAACGACCGACGGAGATGGAGGTTGAAGAGGAACTGATTTCTTCAGGGTTTTTGTCTCCGACCATGGCTTTAGGAGTGAGCGAAGCCTGGTTGGCAGAGGTCTCTTGAGATCTCTTCGAGCGAGGGATGCATATCTTCTCCAGACTCCCGAAGCATCCTTTAGCTGTGCTCGTAGCACTGGGTCTGTCACTGAAGCGAACTGGAGGGAGCCGAGCACCTGCTCCTGTTGACGTCTTGAAATCCGTTTGGATCTAAGGAGTCTCTTGACAGATCCCACTATTTCCTTCCTTTTCTTTCGGGGGGATGGAAAGATGGTGTGACTGGAGGTTCCAATGGATTCCTAGCCATTGAAATTTCTGAGCTGGAGAAATTCGAGACTTCTTGGTGTTGATTTTGAAACCCAGATGTTCCAGGAATTAGGTCACTTTTCTTGAAGCTTGCAAGCATTCCTCTGAGGATGCGGCCCATACCAGCCAATCGTCCAGGTAAGCCATCACCTGGACGCCTTGAAGTCGTAGCTGTTGGACGATAGTGTCTGCGAGCTTTGAGATGATCCTTGGAGCTATGTTGAGTCCGAAGGGCATGGTTCTGAAGGCGTATTGTCTTCTTTGAAGCCTGAATCCTAGGTAGGAGGAGGACTGGCGATTCATTGGAATGTGCCAGTAGGCATCCGCCAAGTTTATCGAGACTGTGAATGCCCCTTGGGGCAGTAGGGCTCTGACGTGCTGAAGAGTTAGCATCTGGAATTTGTTGTTCTCGATGAACTTATTGAAAGGGGACAAGTCCAGAATGACTCTGAGTTTGTCAGAGTCCTTCTTGGGAACACAGAACAGTCTTCCCTGGAACCTGGTGGACTTCACCCTCTTGATCACCTTGTTCAAGAGTTCTTAGACATATTCTTCCAGGACGGGGGTGGAGTGTTGGAAGAATTGATGAAAGGTTGGAGGTGGTGTGAGCCCAAGGATTGAGGGTCCAACGATCCTGAAAGAGGCGGAGTCTTCCTCCCACCGGAAGCATTTCATTGCTACTGGTTTCCCGAGGGTTTGCCACCTCGGCCGCCTGCTCTCCTTCCTCCTCTCCCTCTGGAAGGGCGACGAGAGGAGTCTCCGCCGGAGCCTCTACCTCTGGGATGAAAGGTAGTGGATTGCGTTTCATAGGCAGGGGTAAACACTGGTAACTGGGCCACCACTGGCTGAGGGACCAACAGAAAGGTCTGGGGAGTAGCGGGTGCCGGAAACTTGAGCTTAGCCTGTCGCTGCTGAGGTCTAGGCTTATTGGATTTCTTCTTAGGCTGGGGGCCCTCATCCTGAGAAGATTTCCTCTTTCTTGACATGTCCCACTTGATGAGAAGGTTACGGTTCTCGGTGGCGGCTCTGTCAACTATCTCTTTCACGAGATCATCGGGGAAGAGGTGTATCCCCCAAATGTTGGAGGATATCAGTTTCCGGGGTTTGTGTTTGACGGTAGCATCCGTAAACACGAATTCCCTGCAGGCTCGCCGAGCCCTGATGAAGCTGTAAAAGTCTTTTGTCAGGGTAGCGAGATGGGTCTTGGCTAAGACCATGTACATATCTGAGGTCCGAGTGTCCCCGGCCATTGTTTCCAATTCTACTTGGAGGGAAAGGGAGGCGGCCAGTCTCTCTTTCGTATCCAGCTCCCGATGCAGAAGGTATTCGGAGAGCTTAGGGAGGTTCTCATTAAACTGACGTCCTGCCACGTCAGCCTCTAACTTTCCTACCGAGAAAGTTAACTGGATGTCTTTCCAGTTCTTGTCGTCGGAGGGTAGGGCGAGGGAGAAGGGCCTACATTCCTCCAATGTAGGGCAAGGTTTCCCTTCCTCCACCGTCTTCAACACTGCCATCAAGGACTTTTCGGCAAAGGGGAGGACCATGGTGGCAGGAGCAAGAAAAGAAGGATGTTTCTTGCTAAGGGCCGGCATCTTGGAGTTGGTGTAGCCCTTGCTCTTAAGGTTTGCGGCCAAAAGAGATTGAGCCTTAGCGTGGTCAAAGACTATGACCTCCTTAGGCTCGGTTTCCTCCTTGGAAACAGGCTCGGACTTGAGACGGATGTAACAGTCCAGGTACGCCTCGAAGCTAGGCCAAAACTCCACCTCTTCAAGGGGGACAGTGCCTAGTTTGTCGTTGACGAAGAGTCGTCCACTAGTGATTGGCATGTGCTTGGCATGCCTCCAGGGGTTGGTTACTAAGCAAGGGGGAAGATCCTTGATGTTGATCTTCCTGCCCGACTATTTCGACAGACGGAGAATCTCCCTCTTAAGGTCTTCTTGTCCTCTTTGATACCTTTCATCCAGGAGGGCCACCAGGGCCTGGATACTGTCCTGGTTCTCCCGAAGCAATGGAGTAGGGGTAGGCGTCGGCGAAGTAGAGGGGACGGGTTCCGTTACAGCAACGGAAGTGACTGAGGGGGTGCTGGCGACCTCGCCCTCGAAGTCCGGAACCTCCACCTGCTCCTCCTCATCCTGACCCTAGGCCATCAGGGCCCTTTCGGTGGTGTCTGATACCTCCAACATCTGTTCCACCTCGTCAAGATGGAAGTCTTGCAGTGCGTCCGAAATGTAAGGTTCCACCGTCAGCTGGACGCAGGGGATCTCGGCCGTTGGGATGACAGCATACGCAGGTGCCTTTGGAAAGAGCAAAGCTCTCAGCTTCTGACTCGGGAGATAGGGCCCCGTCGCGTTCTTCTGGAAACCACGTACCCATTTGCGCAGTTTCTCTCGGGCAACATCCCTGGCCTCCGCAGAGGGAGGGTCCTCGAACGCTTCCTGGAGCAGGTCCTTGCAGACAGTGCAGACCTGCGGGTCCCAATACCGAAGAGTCCCTTTGGTAACAGAACAGCTGGCGTGGGTTCGGCACAACAGGTGGCCGTAGAAGTCCAGACGCCAAACGTTGCAGAAGGTGCTCTCACACCGGACATACTCCTCCTGTAAAAGAAAGGGGGAATGAGTCTGTGGAAGTCATATACAATGACTTAAAGTAAAGACTTAAAGAAATCTTAGATTAGCATTAAAGTAATTTTACCTTAATATAAGATTCCTTTTCAAGTGTAACCTTAGGATAGTAAGCTGGAAAAGAAGCAGAAAAGACACATACATGTGCATCCCGCCCAGCCAATTGCCATGACCCCACACCAAGACTAATTCTAGGGGCTCTGAAGAGCCTAAGAGATGGAAGATATATCCACAATGGATATAGCACAGCTTAGTCTTCCTCTGGAGAATTAATCATGGTGAGAAGGGGGGGGGGGAACTGAATTCATTCAGTTTAGGATAAGAAAAGGGGGTGGGGTGGTGAAGTAACCCCTCCCTAATCAGGTGGGTCCCGGCAAGGGACTGCGCATGGATGCACAGAGTATCCTGGAAATATTTTACTGCATAACTTTATATCATATATTTTTGTCTTGAGAAAGCATTGTACCAGAGACATACCGGCTATCATATATAGCTATACAATAGTCGCTGCCGGCACCAGGCCGGCAGGAGAGGGTGACGGTCCACTGAAATAATAGGATTAGGTGGCTCCGGCAGCGTGGCGGAATGCCGGAAGCGCACCGGGCGCCGGTAAATCTCCATTGAGGGTGGCAACCCCCTCCCTGTTATCAGTCTATGTGGCAGAGAGAATAGAAGCTTCAAGGTGATGGCAGATTGCCAGCATCCAGCGGTCCCTGGCAGTCGGCAAAGGTATTCCAGCACTGGCATAAATCAATGACACAGAGTGGATACTAGGGTACCCTGGCAGCTGTTGCTGGCAGGGTAGCGGCAGTGGACCGGCACTGATAGGTAGAGAGAAAGGGTAGGGGAAGAGAGAGGGAAGGGTAATTTGTTACACCGACCTTGTCTTCCTCCGGAAGGAGTGTTCAAATAAAAGAGAGGGAGCAAACTTTCATCCAGCCGCAACAGAGCCAGCAGTCGGCAGGAATTGCGAGTGCCGGCCCAAGGGAGGACCGGCGAACACTCTAAGATAGGGAGGTCCCACGACGGCAGATTGACCACTTAGGCTATCCCATAGTTCGACTATATGCAGGAAGCGAAGCAGGTTGGACTCACCCATGAAGGGACCAAGCCGAACCCACAACCCGCCGGCACACGGTGGAGTTGTAGGACGGCGGACAGTGGTGTGATGGCTAGGCCAACACAAAAGGACAGAGGGGGGAGGGGCGAGGGTAACGATGGGGAGCGTGGGGGAAAGCGTAGCCTTCACCAACGCTCCAGGGGGGGTGTTTTGTTCCGGAACCAGCCCTAACCCAAGCGTAGGAGACTTCATTCTCCAGCCTAGGGTAGGTTAGTTCAGAGAAGGTACAGCACTATTGTACTGTCCTAAACTATAAAGAAACAGAATCCCTTGGCCTGCCTAACCTAGGCTAGGGAAGCGAGTCCCGAACCAGGGAAGGCAGGTGTAGGACAGGTCGCTAGGCCACAGGGAGGAAAAGGTCGAAATCCTACCAAGTGTGGACTAGTGGGAAAGGCAGAGCCCTTCCACCTTCGCCAACCAACAAGGCCCCAAAAGGAGAGTTCATTCACCTAGAGGGGGAGCTGGGGGGCGAGCGACAGTTACTCTGTGGTTCTGTCCCAAACTCGAAGCTCATGTACTATGGCTGGGAGTGGGGAAAAAAAACCCTATCCTAACCTCAATCAAATACGATCCGAGGTAAGAAGGGCTACGATGTAGCTTAGGCTACCTCAGAGGTAGGAGATACCTTAGGTAAGGTAACTGAGGAGGATAGGAAGTATACACGGCCTTACGTTAGGTGAGGGGCAAGGGAGTCGACTACCAAGATCACCGAGACCCTTAGTATACTTCTCTGAAGGTGAAAGCATATGTGCAATCACTGAATCTTATAAGTATAAATGCCTAAAATCTCCATTTCATAAAATAAAACTAGGAACACTTATTATATCATGCTTGAGAGTAAACAAAAACCACCCAGGCTATCAAGTCTAGGGGATAGGCTAGAGCCCTAGCCTACGATCGGCTACCTATGCTCGCCGAAAAGGATACTATCGGCATAAAAAACTAATTCCCAGCAATGAAGACTAAATAACTAATGCTGATAATTAGTTATAAGACCGGGAAGGGTTATTCTAGCTAACTAAATAAAGCATGCGAGGCGAACAACCGCGTCCAACATGACTCCTCTGGTTAAGGCACAGCTCCACCACAAAACACGGTATTTTAAGATAAAAAAGCGGTACTTTACGGCTGGAGCTTATTTATAAAATACAAAAATATGGTAATCAACTTTCCAGAAAAAGGCGAGGCAGAAGATTGCGACATGGTGAATTACTTAGCGAAAAACTGGGAAAAAGCACCTGGTCATATACGCTACATAAGAAAGAATGATGATATCGCGCTCCGGCGCCGTTATCCAAGATAGCAGCCAGAATGGTGGCCGGATGTTGACGTTACTGAGTACCAAAAGAGTAACGGAGGAGGAGAACTTTGTAACGACTCCTCCCATAACTCACCACCATTTCCCCCTCGAAGCGTAAACGCTATGTGGGGTGCAGATAGCTATGTGGCTTGTCAAGCATACGTCCCCTGTTGATATACGATATCCTAAAGGGAAAGCTTATGGGTACTCGCGCCAGAAGTTAGAAATCTGTGAAACCTTTAGTTTAATTCTCTGGGAATATGTACTGTAGGAAGCTACTGAAGGAACCTTCCATCAGGACGACATGGCTTGAGCCCAAATATGCATATATATACATATATATATATATATATATATATATATATATATATATATATATATATATATATATATATATATATATATATATATATATATGTGTGTGTGTGTGTGTGTGTGTGTGTGTGTGTGTGTTTGTGTGTGTGTGTAGATATATAAATATATGCATACTATATATATATATATATATATATATATATATATATATATATATATATATATATATATATATATATATATATATATATATATATATATATATATATATATATATATATATATATATATATATATAATAACCCTCCTATCATTATGTAGCATTTGTAATTATACACCTATCTTTGTGTATGATGTAAGCGCCATCTATTGATTGCTGATCGTAGCGGACAGCATGGAAGAAATTACCTCTTGTTTTTTTACGTATGTAATCCTTGGAAATGTTTACTTCCAAGCTCTGTTAAGTTAACACTTTTGAGTTTGTTATCCGGTGGCTTATGATTCACTTGTTTCTAGTAGTTATTAAGTGGTTATTTTTTATTATTTAATTATCATTTTGTTATTATATATTCAGATGTGATTTAAAATAAATAAAGTCTTTCTTTAATTTCAACTTTAGTTTGATCATTCACCTAACATATCTACTATACCTACATGAAGTGTTGCCCTCATTACTGATAATTGATGAAAAGTCAAGTGGAAAGCTAAAGTTGTGTCAAATTGGGGGCCTATGTCTGGGATCTAGGCTACTTACGTATGCGTTGTGCTTACGCTCGATCTTGACGGATTGTGAAATTCATTTTGTTGATTCTCTATGATGTTGGACAACATGAGTGTAGTGCATGAGTGATATTTTGCTAGTTTATAACTCTGACCACCACAGGATAGTGTTCTCCAGCGCGCTCACACTTTCACTTAGAGAATGTCGTGTTGCTACATGTCATCTTAAGCATACATCAAGATTTTGGAGGACGTGCAGGCAGGGTAATGGCAGCCGAGAATTCGTCATTCTTTTAACCCTCGACTCTGTTGACTACTATCGCTTAGCGATATCTTCATAGTTGTCCCAACTTCTGGAGGTCCTTCGAGGCATTCAAAACTTCATCATAAGGAATTGAAAGATTCCTTCCTCAGGAACTTCTGTTCCTCTTACTCAGGGTACGACCTTTGCTCTTTAAAGGATTTCGGCTTCATATTGTTACGACCACGTTGTGAAGAACTTCGTTCTACCTCGATGGATACTTAAAGGTTTATTCCTTGTTCAGGTAACTGTTGGTACTTCCAATTATTTATTTCATTAAGAATATTTCATTCAAGATTGTTAGTGGTTGTGCATTATTGGTAAACTAAGTTTTCTGATTGGCATGGATTATTAAAGGCTCGTTCATATAAGTGACTTTCTGAACATTGTAGGACTTAAGGATTAAGGAAATTCCTGTGGTTTGTGGGTGCCTTCGCACCATAAATCCATGAATGACCTAACGTTTTTAAGTTGTATAGCTTGTGTATGGTAGTAATATGATTTCCAGTGATATTTTCCATCTTATCAGTATTGAGAGATGCCTTTTGATCTTGAGAAATTTTCAGGTGCACACAGGGAGTACCTGAATACACTACAGGAAGCTAAAAAGGACCAGCTTCGCCAAATAGCTGTAAGAGCAAGAATATCTGTAGGTCATACTGTGGTGAAAGCTGAACTATTGGGAAAGATTTTAGATTTCCTGATAAATGGCGGTAACATAACTGAAAAAAAGGCTCTTCCTTTAAGGCCTTTAACACTTGAATGAGGTGCTGCTCGTACAGTTACTACAACTGAAGACCCAGAGATAGTGAAATTGAAACTCCAACTTGAATTGCAGCAGCAAACAGTAAAAGCTGCAAATGCCACAGCAGCAGCTGAACAAAGAAAGGTCGAAGCTGCAAATGCCACAGCAGCAGCTGAACAAAGAAAGGTCGAAGCTGCAAATGCTGCAGCAGCAGCTGAACAAAGTAAGGTAGAAGCTGAGCAAAGAAGACTTGAACTAGAACGGAAAGAAAAAGTTCTCTTGGAAAAGGTACTATCAGCCATAAGAATAGAAGAAAGGTTGGCAGAAAAACAGCTACCTGATGCTTTTAACCTTAGTAAAGCACACAAACTCCTGCCTGTCTTCGATGTATTTTTCATCACTTTTGAAAACACTGCAACGTCTCTCAACTGGCCTAGAGACCAATATGTTCTCTTAATCAGAAACTCCTTCAAAGGAAAAGCTGCATATGTGGCAGCACAACTTGGCCAAGAAAGTGGTTACGAAGTCTTTAAAACTGCCATATTAGATGCTTATAGTGTTACAGCAGAAGGGTATAGACAAATCTTCAGACAAACTTTGAAGAACCAAGCTTAAACCTATCTCGAATTTTTCACATTGAAGTTGAAGCAGTTTAATAAATGGATAGATAATGAAAATATAACTACTTTAGAACAATTAAAGAATTTAATAGTTTTAGAAGAATTTCTGAGGCGTATTCCAGCTAATGTGGCAATGTTTATTAGAGAAAAACAAGAAAAAGATGGAAAAAGGGCTGCCCTATTAGCTGATGATTACCATCTGATTCATAAACTTAAACCACATTCATCCTCACCTTCATCTTCCCCCCAGGTTCGTACTTTTTGTAACAAAGAAGGTCATCATATTAAAGACTGTCCTAGTCCCAAATACAAAGCATCTCATGGTAAGGCTTCTCCTAATGCTTTTTTTTCACAAGGACCCAAAGGTTTTACCTATTGTACAGATTTCTCTTGATTGTCCTTATCTTAAAGGTTCAACTAATGTCGCCTTGTTGGATTCTGACCTGCCTTGCAAGAACATAGACATGATACTTGGTAATGACTTGGCTCAAACTAACGGTACTCCTAGTCTTATCATTACTCAGCCTGAAGTAGTGATCGAAAAAGCTTGCAAAGAATTTTCTCCTGTGGTAGAGCTTCCCTGCCAAGTAGTCACCAGGTCTACAACCTCAACTTCTAGAGACACTGAACACACAGGTAAGGTGGATCAAAGTACCTTAGGTGAAAAAGTCCTTGCTGATCTTGTTGATATACTCTCAGATGAATTTGTAGAGTATCAAAGGTCTGATGATAGTTTGAAAGAATTCTTTGATAAAGTAAAAGCTGATGATGATGAAAGTAAGTTACCATATTTTTATCTTGATAATAACATCCTTATTAGACGTTATAGACCTTTGAAGATTGCAGGACAAAATTCCTGGCATGATAGTTACCAGCTTGTAGTTCCTTCAAATCTTTGTGCAGCCTTATTGAATCTTGCTCATTCAGCAGAGTGTCATCTAGGCATTTCCAAAACCTGTAAGCGTTTGCTGGACGATTACTACTGGCCTGGTATGAAAGCTGATGTAAAGTACCACATAGAATCTTGCCATCCCTGCCAGGTAACTGGTAAACCAAATCAGAAAATACCTCCAGCACCATTAGTTCCTATTACAGTACCTAATTCTCCTTTTGAAAAGATAATTGTAGATTGTGTTGGTCCACTTCCCAAAACTAGAAAACAAAATGAGTACATTTTAACTGTGTTGTGTCCAACTACTAGATTTCCTTTAAAAACATAACTTCTAGAACAATTATTGTTAATCTTCTTAAAATATTCACCATTTTTGGTTTTCCAAAAGAGCTTCAGTGTGATCAGGGGACAAGCTTCACTAGTGATTTGTTTAAGCAAACTTTAAAGCAGTTAAACATCTCCCATATTTTTGCTTCAGCTTATCACCCTGACTAATGGAGCCCTCGAACGGGTACACCAGACCATTAAAACTCTCCTGCGCAAGTACATTTGTGAAACTGGACGAGACTGGGATGAAGACCTGGATCTGCTTATGTATGTACTTAGGAGTACACCTAATGAATCGAATGGAATTTCTCCCTTCGAGATGATGTTCGGCTGCAGACCTAGGACAAACCTTAGTATGGTAAAAGAAAATATCCTAAGAGGTACTTACAAAGACCAGCAAGTAAGTATTCCGCAATACCTTCAAAGTCTTAAGGTTAAATTTGACCCTATATATGAATTTGCCAATCTGAATTTAACTAACAGTCAGATTCGAATGAAAAACCTTTACGATAAAAAAGGCCAAAATTAGAACTTTCAAAGTAGGAGATGATGTACTTGTATATCGACCAGTTCCAGGAGCTCCATTGAGAGAAAAATTTATGGGTCCGTATAAAATCACTAAGAGGGTCTCTAAAACAACTTATGTAATTGAAACTCCCGATAAACGGAAACCTAGCCAGTTAGTGCATATTAATCTTATAAAACCATGCCAATCTGCAAAGATTTCTCCACAGGTAGTTCACCTGACATGTAGAGAGACTGATCACTCCACTCACAACTCAAGGATAACTACTCCCATTGAGACTTCTCCTACCCCGAAAAACCTAGTGCCCGAGGCAGTTGATAATAATAAACTTTTGGCTCCTCTTGAACCAGACGAAGAAGAAACTTTGGCTCATAATCACATTTTGTCATGGAAAGATGCTAGTAATTCACAGATTCTTTCTTTACTTTCACAGTATCTTAGTCATCTTCCTAAGGTGGAGTGGGAAGAATTAGAGGCTGTTCTGATATCTTATCCTGCAATATGTTCAGACACTCCTGGTTGCTGTAACTTGGTGCAACATGATATTGAGCTAGAACCAAACACCAATCCCGTTTGTCAACCTTTTTATTGGGTCCCATCGTTTATTACCAGCCTTGAAGGCTGAGGTTGAGTATTTACTAAAACTAGATTTGGCTGCACCAAGTAAGTCTCCACGGGCATCGCCTTGTATTTTAGTAAAAAAGCCTAACAATTCCTATTGTATGTGTACGGATTATAGAAGGGTTAATTTTGTAACAGTCAAGGATGCTTATCCATTACCTATAATTGCAGATATTATTGACTCTGTAAGTAATTCTAAATACCTTACCCAGATTGATCTCTTGAAGGGTTATTATCAAATTAAATTAACAGATAGGACAAAAGAGATATCAGCCTTTATAACACCTTTTGGTCTCTTTGAATACAGTGTTTTACCATTTGGGATGACTAATCCTCCAGCTACATTCCAAAGGATGGTCCATGAAGTTACACATGGTTTGGAGGGTGTGTATGTCTATTTGGATGACATCGTAATTGCTAGTAACTCCTAGGACGAACACCTCAAGATCTTAAAAGAACTTTCAAAAGACTCCTGGAAGCTAACCTCGTTATTAATTTAGCCAAGAGTTCATTTGGTAAGGCAAAAGTTACATACCTAGGACATGTCATTGGCAGTGGTTCCATTTTACCCAAGGATACCAATGTAAAGGCTATAACTTCGTTTCCCACTCCTAGTGATAAAAAAGAACTCAAAACTTTCTTAGGTATGGTGTCATATTATTCAAAGTTTTGTCCTAATTTTGCCATCATAACTTCTCCTCTACATGTCTTGACATCCAGCAAAGTAAGGTTTCACTGGACACAGGATCACGACAATGCCTTCCGGCAGCTAAAGTTATTCATGACTTCATCTCCTTTGTTGCAAGCTCCTAATCTTACTAAACCTGTTTTTATACAGGTCGATGCTTGCAATACTGGATTTGGTGGTGTCCTACTGCAAGAAATCAATGGGACCAGTACTTTTCCTCCTTTGTTGGAACATCTGCTGCCAGTACCTTATTACTCGGGAGCATTCAAAGGCACTCAGCTAGGATAGCCTACCATCAAGAAAGAATTATATAGTCTTCTTGCAACTGTCCTTCATTTTCGTCCATATCTGGAAGGTGTTGCACGCGTCGTCATTTACACCGACCACAAACCCCTTACCTTCCTCGAAAGGGCCAAGCTTAACAACAAGAAACTTCTTCGATGGTCATACATCTTGTCTTCCTACAACATTGAGATCCACAGCATTTGAGGATCAAACAAAACCATCGCCGACGCATTATCAAGTCTTAGACAGAAAACCACTTTAATTCACTAAATCTGTCAATAAAATTGTCATAGTTATTTCATTTCTAACAGGGGGGAACTATAATAACCCTCCTATCATTATGTAGCATTTTTAATTACACACTTATTATTGTGTATGATGTTAGCGCCATCTATTGATTGCTGATCGTAGCGGACAGCATGGAAGAAATTACCTCTTGTTTTTTTACGTATGTAATCCGTGGAAATGTTTACTTCCAAGCTCTGTTAAGTTAACACTTTTGAGTTCGTTATCCTATGGCTTACGATTCACTTGTTTCTAGTAGTTCTCAAGTGGTTATTTGTTATTATTTAATTATTATTTTTTTATTATATATTCAGACGTGATTTAAAATACGTAAAGTCTTTGTTTAATTTTAACTTTAGTTTGATCATTCACCTAACATATATCTACTATACCTACATGAAGTGTTACCCTCATTACTGAGAATTGATGAAAAGTCAAGTGGAAAGCTGAAGTTGTGACTATATATATATATATATATATATATATATATATATATATATATATATATATATATATATATATATATATATATATATATATATATATATATATATATATATATATATGTATTAGAATACAAATGTACCTAACTTAATCGTAAGTCGGGAAGCTTCTTGAATCTACTTGTAGCTTTTTTCATAATCTATATATCTGTAAATTATTAATATATTGTCATTTTTCCCAGTTACCTTGAGCGTTCCATTCTTCTCGTTTTAAAAATCCATCTGCTCTTTCAACCTTTGCGATTTTTATTCATCGGATGTTGTATATTTTTGTCCCTTTTGTCTCAATCCCAGATTAGCTATACTGTACTGACAGCAAGAACAGTCATCTATATGAGAACTATAAGAATTATTCCCATATACCTATGATGCTGTTCTTATTTCGATTTAGTTCCTATTGTATGTCTCGTACCTGATCCTAATCTTCACAAACCTACTCTTTCTATGTTGGATTTGGTACCTCATCCCTTTTGAATTATCTCTGATTCGAAGATTCTCAATAATCACTATAAGGATATCATTTTATTATTATTATTATTACTTACTAAGCTACAACCCTAGTTGGAAAAGCAGTATGCTATAAGCCCAGGGGCTCCAACAGGGAAAATAGCTCAGTGCGGAAAGGAAAAAAGGAAAATAAAATATTCTAAGAAGAGTAACAACAATAAATATCTCCTACATAAACTACAAAAACTTCAACAAAACAAGAGGAAGAGAAATAAGATAGGAGAGTGTGCTCGAGTGTACCCTCAAG
Organism: Palaemon carinicauda; assembly: GCF_036898095.1. Lineage (NCBI taxonomy): Eukaryota > Metazoa > Arthropoda > Malacostraca > Decapoda > Palaemonidae > Palaemon > Palaemon carinicauda. The sequence goes on from NC_090751.1 coordinate 78,270,826, forward strand.
CAAGAGAACTCTAACCCAAGACAGTGAAAGGCCATGGTAAAGAGGCTATGGCACTACCCAAGACTAGAGAACAGTGGTTTGATTTTGGAGTGTCCTTCTCCTAGAAGAGCTGCTTACCATAGCTAAAGAGTCTCTTCTACCCTTACCAAGAGGAAAGTGGCACTGAACAATTACAGTGCAGTAACCCCTTGGGTGATGAAGAATTGTTTGGTAATCTGTGTTGTCAGGTGTATGAGGATAGAGGAGAATATGTAAAGAATATGCCAGACTATTCAGTGTGTATGTAGGCAAAGGGAAAATGAACCGTAACCAGAGAGGAGGATCCAATGTAGTACTGTCTGGCCAGTCAAAAGACCCCATAACTCTCTAGCGGTAGTATCTCAACGGGTGGCTGGTGCCCTGGCCAACCTACTACCTTCATCAATATTCCTAGTTACAGATGATATTGTATTATTAACCGTAATTATTTCTTAGCGAAATACTTAAAAGATCATATATTCTTTTCCTGGGTGATATAATAACGAATGGGTTATTTAATTATACTGGCAACTCCATATCTATTATACAGTAGGTTTTCATGGGCGTCATGTGGATGTTATCCCATCCTCAACGGGGAGGAGTTACTTGATAGACCATAATGAAGATTCATACTTTTCTCAAACATTTCATTTTTGTATAATGTAACCGATATCTTAGCTTCTTCTCTCTGCGCTATACTAACCAGTGGCGTCATCAATGGGGGTTGCCTGTAGGAGTTGAGCCCCCCCCCCCCCCCCCCCCAAAAAAAAAAAAAAAAAAAAAAGTCAGACCCCCCAAAGCACTGACCCAACACATTCAATAGAAACTTACAGTATCTCTGATTAACATGCAAACCTCAGATATTTAGTATCTATATCAAATATCCAAGGAGAGTTATAGATTATAGTCAGGGGCTAGTTCAGTAAAAAGTATTTATTTAGTAAATACCTAGGCAGCTGAGCTAACTAAATGATTTACAAAATTTATTAAAAACAATGAAGAGCATTTTGACGATATTTAAACATTTCTATGCGTTAACAGGTGATTGCATCATGTAATCTGTTACATATATAGCAATCTCAGGCTCATCTATGTAATATGAAGAAGGAACCACAAACGAATACTAGAAATGTATCCAAAAGTACAGTTTGGTTTTCAGACCAGGTCTTTTCATTGTGATTGGTATAGTAGGGATGAGTGGCTTGAATACCCATTGACTGATGACAGACTTTACTGCTTTGCATGCAGACTCTCTGGTGCTAATGTAGGGCATGAACATAGAAATGGTTTTTATCAACGAAAATCTTCTCGGGCAGTTCAATCCTGTTCGTAATACTAGGCATGCAGTTAAATCTAATAGTCAGGCCATCTCCATCATGAAGGTCAATACCACACAGTACTGTAGAAGTTTTATTCCAGCTGTTACCAAGTTGTGGAATGATCTTCCTAATTGGGTAGTTGAATGTGTAGGACTTCAAAAGTTTAAACTTACAGCAAATGTTTTTATGCTAAACCGAGAGGCATACAGTAAGTCTTTTTATAGATTATAAATGAAATATATGTTTTGATGTTGTTACTGTTTTTAATTGTTCAATCTTTCTTATATCGTTTATTTATTTCCTTATTTCCTTCACTCACTGGGCTATTTTTCCTTGTTGGAGCCATTGGGCTTATATCCTCTTGCTTTTCAAAGTATTGTTAAATCTTACTTAATAATAATAATAATAATAATAATAATAATAATAATAATAATAATAATAATAATAATAATAATAATAATAATAATAATAATAAGATGCATGAAAAGGCATTAAAACATAAAAAAGTCACATACTACGTTATTGCTATGAAAAAATGGATTCGCCTTCTAAATTTCAAAGGTGCACGGTGATTTTCATAAACAAATTAGTTGCCAACCTAAACAACAGGCTCTTCACAATAGAGAGTATGTAAACATACTATTGAAAATTGTTATTACAATTATTGATAAAACAAACATAGCATTCAATGGGCATGATGGAAGTGAAAGTTCATTAGATAAGGGTGTTTTAAGTCAGAATTATCTTCTCAAAGCTGTAGCCGATTGTTTGCTTGATGTCATAGCCAAAGAAACCAAGTTTTATCTGATGAGACTAGTGAAGTTAGTATTAATTAGCAGCTCTGTGTATACATTATGTCATAGATGAAACAGTAAATGAGAGGTTCATAGGATTAATTTCTTTGAAGAATTTTTTATGCTACTTCTGTAGCTATTGTGTTGTTAGAGAAGCTCCGTAATCCTGGCCTGATTATTGATAAACTAATAGCATAGTGCTACGATTCAGCATTTGTAATGAGTGACAAATTAGCAAGGCACAGGCTCAAATTCGAGAATCTCTAAAGAATCCATACGTGTATGTACCATAATCTACACACAGTTTGCAGTTAGTCATAACACAGCTTGCTGCCTGCCAGAAGTAGTAGATTTTTCCAACTTGATTTGAGCTCTGGTTAACTTCATCCATGGTTCAATCTTACGCCATGATATGTTCATAGACCTCCAGAAAGATAGAACACAGTCAATTCTGGAACTTCCTAAAGTATGCCAATACAAATGGGAATATAAGCATAGGCCGAGTCAGTATCACAACGCTGTGAAATTTTGATGGATACTCAAGAGGATTTGTCTAATCATGGAAGATCTGGTGAAGAAAAAGCCTTACCTAATGGATTTCTACAAGCATTCAATACGTTTGAAAAAGTTTTTTTCTGCAGACTACCCTTTTTTGAAATATTTGATACACAACCCCGCTATCAAAGACGTGGTAGAATGAGAATATGGAATTTACTGCAGCACAGAGCATGGCCTAAGAAACACTATTATTGACAAAATAATAATAGACTTATATTTTAACATAATTTAGCAAAAACCAATTGATTCTGGTGCTAAGAGAAACAAAACTTCAGCTTTCCGTCAGCTTTCAAGGAAAAGGGGACAATTTTCCCGCCTGTTGGAATCTTTTGTAATTGAAAATGCAGGGCAATGAGACACTTGAAAAGGGTGAGGACCAAAGAGCCAACTGTAAAAGGTCATTGTATATCCTTATCTTGGACAAAGTACCCGGTGAACTTACACAAATATTTGATGAACTAAAGTGTACACTCCCTGGTGTAGGTACCTGCATCCATCATCTCCAAATTTCTTAAATGCAGCCTTGACAACAACAACCCCCCCCCCCCCATTCAACCTTTAGTGGCGCCTTTGATACTAGCCCATACATTCTGAATCTAAAATATTTGTATTTTTCTCAATCATCCATGGAGTCACTTTTCAAGTACTCCATAAGTGCTCTGAAGCCTGATAACACAGATGAAAGAACCGATTAATGATTATAAATACCTTTAGTTTCTTCGATGACAAGCTCACTCACCTCATGGAAGATATCAATAATTTTCTGGGACGGCAACAGAGCCAGGAGCGTCGTGTATTTGGCAGACGCGACCATCTCCGTGACACTTGTGGAAGATATGTTGTTGTACAAGAATAATTTCAACGTACAGAAGTCAGCTGCCAGAAGCCTCGATATGCCGTTGATCATTTCTATTTCATTTGTTGTAACAAAAAAAAATTAATTATGTAAATATTAACACTAACACGATAC
>NC_090751.1:78279484-78291984 GCF_036898095.1 Palaemon carinicauda
CATCATCCCTCGAAAGGGCCACTATTTCACAGACTCTGGGTCCCGAGGCTAGTGCAAATAATAATATCACCTTTTGAGTCAAGTCCTTTAGCGAACAATCTTCATTGTTCAGAGTTGATGCTAAGTGAAGAACCTTGTCCAGAGACCATGAAATGGGCTTAGGAGGGGCTGCGGGCCGAAGTTTAGCGCAGGATTTGGGAATCTTGTTGAAGATTTCGTTAGAGAAGTCTACCTGGAAGGCATAAAGCAGTTGTTTGGATAGGGCGGATTTGCACGTAGTGATCGTATTGGCTGCTAGGCCTTGTTCATGGAGATGGATGAAGAAGGACAGGCAAAAATCCGTAGAAATCTCCTTAGGTTTCTTTGCCTTGACAAAGGCGACCCATTTTTTCCAGGAAGACTCATATTGTCTTCATGTTGACTTTGACTTGTATTCTTCTAAGAAGTCGATACTGTCTTTAGAAATCCCGAACCTTTTCTTGACTGCTAAGGTAAGAAAATCTTGAGATGAAGGTTCTGGGACTTCAGTGATGAAGCGGAGACAGTCAATTTCAGCACTTGCCGAGTCAGAACTGAATCTGGCAACGGGATCAGCTTCAAGTGTAGTTCTATTACTAGGGGGATCCAGCCACTGTTTGGCCATTTGTGGGTCACTATCGCTGCTGTCCCGCGAAAGGATCTCAGCTTGTTGAGGACTTTCAGCAGGAGGTTGGTTGGAGGGAACAGGTATATCTTGGACCATCTGTTCCAGTCTATAGACATCGTGTCCGTTGCTTCCGCTAGAGGGTCCTCGTATGGGGCTACGTACCGGGTAGCTTCTTGTTGTCGCTCGTTGTGAAGAGGTCTATCTGCAGTCCTGGGACTTTGCGTAAGATGAAGGAGAATGATCTAGGGACCATTCCGACTTTACTGGGTTGAACCTGGAAAGAGCGTCCACCGTCACATTGCCGAATCCTTGAAGGTGGACTGCTGACAAGTGCCATCTCTTCTTCTCCGCTAAACAGAGGATGACCAGTATTACCTGATTCAGATGAGGCGATTTCGAGCCCTATCGATTGAGGCATCTCATTACAACCTTGCTGTCTAGGACCAAGCGAATGTGGATCGAGCAGCGAAGTTTCAGTATCTTCAGTGAGAGAAAAACTGATGTGGAAGGTTCCGAAGAGGGGAGACCAGGTTCCTTGGAATTTCCGATTATGAGAGTAGCCTCCCCACCCATCCTTTGAGGCATCCGCATGAACGGTGGCTGATGGTGGAAGTGGTTGCAAGGGTACCTTCTTCTTTAGGTTCTTGACCTCCGACCATGGCTTAAGTAGGGATCGCAGAAGATCTGGTAAGGGCTTCTTTAGATCTCTTCGAGCGTTCGATGCGTATTTTCTCCAAACTCCTGATGCATCTTTTAATTGTGCTCTCAACACTGTTGCCCCTGCCTCTGGAGGGGTACCTAGAGGATCCTCGAAAGGAACCTCGAGTCTTCGGTCTAAAGGTCGTCGACTGCCTTTCAAAAGCTGGGGTGAAGGCGGGCGACTGTGTCGCCACCGTCTCTGGGACCAGCTGGAAGGTGGTGGTTGGCTGTGCTACTGTCTGTTGCTCCATGGCCATGGGAAGCTGTTGTTGTCTGGGACGAGAGGGCACTCTTGGTCGTTTCGTCTTCCTTTTCGGCTGGGGACCCTCGTCAGTGGAAGACTTCTCTTGGAGGACAAGCCCCACTTAGAGAGGAGATTCCTATTCTCCGATGCGGCTTTGTCCACGACCTCTTTGACCACTTCGCTTGTGAAGAGGTCTTTCCCCAAGATGTTGGAAGCTATCAGCTTTCTTGGTTCGTGCCTCACTGCAGCCGAGGCGAACACAAACTCTCTGCAAGCCCTTCGGGCTTTGATAAAACTGATCAGGTCCTTGGTGACCGTCGCCAAATGAGCCTTGGCGAAGACCAAGTACATATCTGGGTTTTCCGATATGCTTCCCATCGTCTCTAGCCCGTCTGCAGAGACATAGAAGCGGCAAGACGTTCTTTTGTCTCCTGCTCTCTGCGCAGGAGAAAGTCCAACAGCTTGGGGAGGTCTTCGCCGAACTGACGTCTGGCAATGTCTGCCTCCAGCTTCCCGACTGTGAAAGTGTTATGCACATCTTTCCAGTCCGCGTCTTCCGATGGAAAGGCGAGGGGAAAGGGTCTACACTCTTCGAGTGTAGGACAGGGTTTCCCTGCCTCATCCGCCTTTAAGGCAGCCTTAAACCCTTTGGGCATAAAGGGAAAGGCACGAGAGGGATCAGCAATAAAGGAAGGGTGCTTTCTGCTAAGAGCTGTTACCTTGGAATTAGTAAAGGCTCTCTCTTTCTAGGTGTTAGAAAATAAGGCTTGGGCCTTGGGGAGGTAAAAAACGATAACCTCTTTCGGCTCTGTCTCCTCTTTGGACGAAGGTTTCGTCCTCAGACGGACATAGCAATCCGGGTAGGCCCGTTTGCTGGGCCAGAACTCTACGTCGTCCAATGGGACAGTGCCCAGTTTCTCGTAGAGGAAGATCTTCCCCCCTGACATCGGCATATGCTCTGTATACCTCCAAGGATTGACATCAGAGAAAGCAGGAAGATCGTTGATGTTTAGCTTCTTCGGGGCTAAACTCGTCGCCACGAGCTGGTGCATCTCCATCCGAAGAGAAGCCTCCTTCTCCAACGATTTCTATTGCATGTCCTGGAACATGGAAAGAAGAGAGTGCAGCGTGCTCGTGGTCGAATCCAATTGGGGGGCAGAAGAAGAGATCAAAGGCACCGGCTCGGTCACCGTCGCAGAAGAAACCGAAATCATTTTGGCTTTCTCGGTCTCGCCTTCAGGGGGTACGTCATCCTCCTGTTCCAATTCTTCCACGTAGAGATTATGCTCGGTCTCCTCTGAGACAACCGACATGTTGTCCTCAAGCTGGATGCCCTGCAAGGCGTCCGAAACAACAGATTCTATTGGAATCTGGACGAGGGGAATCTCAGGTTGAGCCTGGGGAACGATTGCATCCGAAAATGCCCTAGGGAACAGATAGTGCCTCATCCTTTCGTTAGGAAGGTATGGGCCAGAGGTGTTCTTTTGAAAGCCCCTGACCCATTTGCTGCATCCCTAAACTGTAGACTTTTGATCATCAAAAGCATCTTTAACAAGTTTGTCACAAACAGTACATACCTGTGGGTCCCAGTATTTAAGAGTTCCCTTCGTGACTGCGCAGCGAGCGTGGGCCCTGCACATGTCATGGCCGCAGAAGTTCCTACTGCAGACCCTGCAAAAGTTGTTCCCGCACTCGGGATGCTCCTCCTGTAAAGAAAGAAAAGCATATAAGTATTCGGTGAAATTCTCAGATTTCATCATACATATTTTTTCAAAAATATTTAGCTTAGGATAGGGAAAGCTAGAAAAAGGAAAAGACACCTACTTGTGTCTCCTGTCCAGCCCATTGCTGTGTCCTCCTTCAATATTGAAAACTAAATTCTTAATGAATTTGGGAAGATAATATCCTTGGATATAAGGTGTCTTCTTAACACTGTCTTCTAGATTCAATATTGGGGAATTGGTAATGGTTATCAACCATTAAAAAGGTAGAGAGAATCGCTCTCTTAATTGTGATGGTCTCACAATCGGCTGCCCATGAGCACCATGTAGGTTGGAAAAATTTTGTATGGGCTATGGCAATGACTGCCGGCGCCATGCCGCCAGTACTGCCGTGCCGGCCGGCATATGCCGGAGTGTTCTGGGCTATAGAAGGCAAGCACGGCCTTTAGGGTGATGGGCGGCAGGTCGCCGGCAGTTGCTCTGCCAACGGAATGCCGCCAGAACTACCGTTTCTGCCGGCGCCATGCCGCCAGAACTGCCCTGTCTGCTGGCGTACCAGACTTATGGAAGGCAAGAGCTGCTCTCAGGATGAAGGGCGGCAGGTCGCTGGCAGTTGCTCTGTCGCCGGCAGCCAGAGGGACCTTCTATCAAGTAGGACCCGGCGGCATCCGACGATTAACTGTCTAGACTTTGGGTTGCCATCTGCCAGCAGACAACACAGTTGCCGGCGGCCGGTCAGCGGCGCCCAAGGCAAGTGGCGGCAGAGCTAACTGCCGGCAGGCGTTCAACATGGCTGCTGGCAGTTGGCCCAGAATGGGGAAAGGCAAAGGAAAAGAAGGATGGAGGAAGGCAAAGGCAAATGGAAGGGGGAATTAGATTTGGGCTTCCATCCGACCATATCCCATCCATATAGGTAGCATGGATATGGAAGGCAGTCCAAGGGAGGGCTGAAGAAAACCTCAAAGACAGATGGGGGCTCCTTCCGGCAGCCGGCTCAGCCTGCGGCAGGCAGGAGACCCCAGGCCAATTCTACAGACTACCCATAGGGTCGAATGTAGAACGACGGCCAGGGTATGTGAAGGCTAAGCCAACACAAAAAGGAAAGCAGGGGAGGGGCAAGGGTCCTATAGGTGAGGTAATACCCGAAGGTACTACCTACCTGGGTGATTCTGATCCCATAGAAGACAACCTCATGGTTAGGGAATTCAATTCTCCAGGTTGGGTTAGTCTAGGTGAGAAGGCGACACCCAGGACGCAATCTCAAAGGGAACGGAATCTTGTACCAGAGATCTTCGGCAGGGGAAGAATTCAATTCTTTGTCTAAAGATCTACCAGCACAGGACTGTCTGCTAGGCCAAGGGGGGGGGGGGGGAGGGAATTGCCATATAAAAACCTCCGGAGTAAGGCCTGGGGAGGTCTAGCCTCCTGTAAAGGCAACCTAACCCGACCTGGGAAATCATTTCACCAGACGGACGGATGCCGAACACAGACATTCTACTCTGATGTCTTGTTCTAGGCTTGAAACCGACTCAGTGGTTAAGAGAAAGAAACGGGAGGTCCCAGTAAAGATTTGCCAGAACTCAGTTCAGGGCAAAGCTAACTGAGGGTAGCCTAGGCTAGTCAGAGGGAGAAGAATTGCTCTTAAATCCCACCAGGAGATTGGTATTGGCTTGAAAGATAAAGGATGTGTCAGTCTCCCCTTAAAAGACAATACAAGAGAAATTGGGGACATGTATGAAAATACACTAAAGCCCCTAGGCTAGTAGCCTAGGAGCAATAAGAATCGTTCACCGAAACTCTCTCGTATACTATCTTGGAAGAGGAAAATTAAGAGCAGTAATATCTTAAATGTATAAAATATTGCCTGAGCTTCAGTAAAACTTTACCAGAAAGGTTATATCATGCATGAAGTGTGAAAGTGCCTAGGCTAGGAAGCCTAGCACTCGTGAGGCTCAAAATATTTAGCCAAATTCACGACAACAAGGACATAATATAAAAATCCCTAGCTAAATTGCTAAATAGCTAAAGTTAAGAAGCAAGTGATGCCGGGAAAGTCGTTCTTGGATAACTAAATGTACAAAAAGAACGACCGCGTCCATGTCACCATCCGGCTTGCAACAGCTCTTGTCACGTTAATTTCGATCTCAATTGAAGAATAAAACTGGCAAGAGCTTACATTTACATAATTCAAAGATATTACCTAACTTTCCAGAGGCAGATGAAGCTGGTGAAGACATCATAGTAGCGAAATGAATCCAAAATAGCGAGAGATAACACGGGATAAACACCAGTCAGCAAAGCTACAAAAGAAAGAATGGTTGGATGGCGCCACGAGGCTGCGGGGTGGCGCCTATTTACAGTACAGTAGGAGCGTTGCCTTAATAACGGCTCTCCTATATTCTTGCCACTTTTTTCCCCTCAAAGCGAAAATGCTATTAGGGGTGTAGATAGCTATGAGACGTGTCAAGAATACATCCTCTGATTTTATGCGATATCCCTTATCAAAAACCTTCAAGGGATATTCGCTCCAGGAGTTAGAATTCTGGATACCTTTGGTAAATTCTCTGGGATATATCACTGTAGTCAAATATAACCAAGGAAGCTACTAACGAAGGAACTTCCATCAGGACAACATGGCCTGAGTCCAAATATATATATATATATATATATATATATATATATATATATATATATATATATATATATATATATATATATATATATATATATATATATAAATATATATATATATATATATATATATATATATATATATATATATATATATATATATATATATATATATATATATATATATATATATATATATATATATATATATATATATATATATATATATTATGTATATATATATCTATATATATATATATATCTATATATATATATATATATATATATATATATATATATATATATATATATATATATATATATATATATATACGCAAATATATATATATATATATATATATATATATATATATATATATATATATATATATATATATATATATATATATATATATATATATATACGCAAATATATATATATATATATATATATATATATATATATATATATATATATATATATATATATATATATATATATATATATATATATATATATATATATATATATATATATATTGTTAGTAATGGCGGTCATTACGCCACCTTTTTTCAAATAACAAAAGCATGGGTCGAAATGCCACGAGTTTTGGGACCCTACCCGGAGTCTCACCCCCCTCCCACCATCCTATACCAGTCTACTCCCCCTGAGATCTCAATTTCAGCTACCTACTACGAGTCACGTGACAACATCGAGGTCCCAGGAGAAGGAGGGAAGCGAGCTATGAAGGATGTGGGGACACGTGACCAAGCCTGACCAATAGGACAGCGGTTAGGCCAATCCCCCCTACCCACCCCCCTCAATTGGGGGTCAAGTGGGGTTGATCTACCCAGGGAAAACTGGAGATCTTTCTTCTTAACTCAGCTCTCATAAGGATAACATCTCCTTTTTCTTCACTCAACCTCCTTGAGGGAAACGCCATCTCTCTTCACCCTCAAGACATCAGGGAGGCAGGATCTCTGTCTACATCTCTTTCCATAAGGGAAGGAAACCAGAGTCTTTTTTACTAAAGGTAAGGTGTCTGATTATGAGATTCTCAATATCCTTACCCAACCTCCCGTCCCTTCCTTATCACACCCCATTTCTCCTTATCCTCTAAAGAAATCCTACCCACTGAACCTTGTATCCTATCCCCTATACCCAGACCACGTGTGCTGTTTAGTCCTAGTTTTAATTAATTCACCCTGTGACAGTGTTGATTCCCATGTGTAATGTTTAAATCCCTAAGCTTCGCATTTTCATTTGATTTGCTTAAAAGTTTTAACCACACGACTTCATCGTGTTCCCAGCCGGTAGAAGTAAGTTTGCTGTTAATAATTCAATTTATTTCCCCTTCCAGGGAACGTTGATTGCTGTGCTGGGGTTTCATCCACGGCCCACCAAACTCCATCCGAAGCTCCTCGTGGCGTGAATTATAGTAGTTACCTGTTGTGCTCCCCTTTCTTTTATTAATTTTTATTTAAATGTTATTGTAAATACATAATTTTGTCAGTATTCATTGTATTATTGCTGACTGGCGACCTTTACCATTGTTATTTGTTTTGTTATGGCCCCTGAGTCCCTTAAGCAAGGCCGGACTCGAACCAGTGGCCCGTAACATATTGTCGACCAAATGCCAGGATTCGCTAAGACAGTAATTTCAAATTAATTTTATCAAAGTCAAATTCCCCCTTTTTTCTGTCTTTAGCGACTTGGCGAACCTCAATTTCATTTCAAGTAAATTATATTATCACTGGAGTTGGAACCGTGGAAGAAAACAGCCATAGCATTCTATTTTCATTGTTAAAGTTTTGTGTTTATTAGTGCGTGTGTTTGCAGTCACTGCGAACCCTTTGTTTTGAAAACCACGTGGGAGATTTTAGTCCAATTGTTTAGCAGGATAGCCAACCGCATGAGAATATTTTGTGTTCTGTTTTTTCTGAGTGTTTATTATCACAGTGTTGAAATTTCCCATTTATTAAATATATTGTGCATTAGGTGAATGTCTTATTGTGTTATTTGTGGTTAAAAAATAAAATAAGTGAAGTGAAACTTATGAAATATTAGGACAAAGACCGTGGCAGGCTGAGCACGTGTTCATTTCAAAACAGCCCATCGCCGTGTTTCCGAACGAAGCCAAGGTTTAATATTGTCTGTTATTATTATCTTAGTCAATTATTTACCAATTCTATGCAGACCCGAGATTTTAGTCGAATTATTGTACACTGGTAAGTGATTCACGCACATCAATCATTTAATCTTGTGCATGGAATATTTTATCATTTATCTTTAGTGCTAGGATACCGGCTAGTCTCATATCGGAACTTTTGGCTTACGATTCACGTAAACGTTTTACGGCAGTGAGGCATAATTCTGTAGAGTAACGGTAACACCACGTGGCGTTCCTTATTTCGATTTTTTTTCTTTTGATAGTAAGGGTTCTTAATTTCATTTTATTACTTTCGTGGGATATTATTTTCATGTACATTATGACAGGGATGATTTTTTTCATTCATATATATTGTGCAGTGAGTGATTGTTTAATTTCGTGTTAAAACTAAGTGAATTGAAATTTACGAAATTTTAGGAAGAAACCGTGGTAGACTAAAACACGTGTTAATTTCCTGTGTTAGTAACCGTAAGCACACGTGGCATTCTTTATTTAAATTTTTTCATTTTCACAGTAAGGGTATGTAATTTCATTTCGTTACTTTTCGTGGGATATTATTTTTATGTACATTTTTGAAAGGGATAATTTTCGTAAGACTGTATAACATTGTTAACCTAAAGATAAAGGATTTATGGTATCACATTCAATTTAATTTTTTTTCAGTCAGGGTATACGATCATTTAGATAAAATGTTTGGGAGTGTAATTTTTAAATTATTTTTTTTTTCTAAAGGGAAAGTACGTAAAGGGGCTGATGTTTTTAACGAAGCATTAAGGAATCTCAGTGACATTGTCTGTTTTATTCAATTTGTTATACTTTAAGTATAAATACAAACTTTGCTTTAAAGTCACAGAGTTGCAAGTGGTGGTGTTGCAAGAACGCACCCACACACTTTTACAAATCTATTTCTTCTTATGCCTAGAAGAGAGGGTCACACATCGTGGAGATTCCATTTTTCTCCTTAAGACTAGCATAGGAGGGTCACACATCGTGGAGATTCCATTTTTTCCCTTAAGACTAGCATAGGAGGGTCACACATCGTGGAGATTCCATTTTTTTTCCTTAAGACTAGCATAGGAGGGTCACACATCGTGGAGATTCCATTTTTTTCCCTTAAGACTAGCATAAGAGGGTCACACATCGTGGAGATTCCATTTTTTCCCTTAAGACTAGCATAGGAGGGTCACACATCGTGGAGATTCCATTTTTTTCCCTTAAGACTAGCATAGGAGGGTCACACATCGTGGAGATTCCATTTTTTCCCTTAAGACTAGCATAGGAGGGTCACACATCGTGGAGATTCCATTTTTTCCCTTAAGACTAGCATAGGAGGGTCACACACCGTGGAGATTCCATTTTTTTTCCTTGAGACTAGCATAGGAGGGTCACACATCGTGGAGATTCCATTTTTTTCCTTAGGACTAGCATAGGAGGGTCACACATCGTGGAGATTCCATTTTTTCCTTAAGACTAGCATAGAGGGTCATTCATTGTTGTGATTCCATTTTTATATGACTAGCATAGAGGGTCATTCTTTGTTGTGATTCCATTTTTATATGACTAGCATAGAGGATCATCTATTGTTGTGATTCCATTTATTTATGACTAGCATAGAGGGTCATTCATTGTTGTGATTCCATTTTTTTATCACTAGCATAGAGATTCACCCATTGTTGTGATTTCCATTTTTTCAAAAGACTAGCATAGAGGTTCACCCATTGTTGTGATTTCCATTTTTTCAAAAGACTAGCATAGAGGTTCACCCATTATTGTGATTCCGTTTTTTTTAAGACTAGCATAGAGATTCACCCATAGTTGTGATCTCATTTTTTTCCTGACTAGCCTAGAGGGTCACCTACTGTATAGTTGTGATTCCAGTTTATTTTGTCTAGCATAGAGGATCACCTATAGTTGTGATTCCAATTCTTATTGTGTAGCACAGTTGTCAAATATATTGTTACTTGTTTGGACACATTACAACCGGACAGCCTAAACTCACCCATTGTCGTGACCCTGGTTTTCAATTTAGGCTCCTGTTCAATTACTTGCAAGGCTTGCTACTCGGTGATAGTTCTTTCTTGAGACACATTTTTACAGCCATTGTGCATTTTCCCCAGCTCCATCTTCATCGTTTCTTCTATGAGACTCTTGTGCAAGGCTAGAACGTCTTTCCCCTCCGTGTAATTTCTTGCACGGTCAACATCGTACCTGGTGCTGTTGAGTTTGTTCTTGTCGCTGTCTCCACAAGAAGTTAGCAAAATGACTGCTGCTGAGATCAGTGCATTTGTGGATTTGGCAGAACGACAAGGCTATGAGGGGGAGGCATTGCGAAGGTATGTGCAGGAGCTCATGAATGAAGACAAAGCCCGGAGAAGAACAGAGCAAGAAAGGATGCGGTATGAAAGAGAGAGAGCGCATGAATTGAGAATGCAGGAGATGGACACCCGATTGGCACAACTCGATCACTCGCCACCTCAACCCAATGTTGCCAAAGTCCAGCAGGACAATCGCAGGAGGACCCACTTAATTGAAGGGTTCACCATGGAACTCCCTTCAGTGGAACCGAAGGTGCCTACGTCCCAGCTCAGCAAGAAGTGCGGACTGGGGGCAGGGAGTGATCTTGCACATGAGGGCTACAACTCATACTTGGGTTAAAAGCCCGTGAAGGGTGTACAGCGAGTGCCCCTCAGGTGCATGAAGGCTGCCAAGCCAGAGCCTGAAACTGTTAGGACGCAACCTGCATGGGAAGACGACTGGCTCGGTGACATTGACCTTGGTGAGGTAGCTTGGCTAAGTGGGGAGGCCCAAGAGTAAGAGTCTTCCTCCTCCAGCAGTGAGTCTGAGCTTCGTATGCCAGAAGTTAATTCTGGTGAAGGTGTGCCACTTTCCACCACAGGGGATAGGGCTACTCCAAGCGTCATGCCAGAGACCTCAGAGGAGGGCCAGGGGTCTCCCTTTTCCCACTGTGAGTCTGAGCAGAGTACCTGCAAATTCAATTCGGGTGAAACTGTGCCACTGAACACCACTGGAAATAGGGCTATCTCAATCACCAGGCCAGAGGTCTCAGAGCAGGCAAGAGGCGAACCCCCCATCAGCGCCGAGACCCCAAGGAGCCAGACAAAGCTCATCAGGTTCCCACTCCTGGATGAGACATTGGTAAATAACAGGGCAACCGCCAACTCAAACGAGGTGGAAATGAATAACCCCTTTAAGATCACCCGAGGTTCTCACAATCCTGCTGAGGCCCTGGGCCAGCATGTAGTTGTCCCCCATAATTCCCACTTGTCGGTGCTACAAATAGCCCATGAGGGACTGGGAGGGCACTCTGGGGTGAAGCGCACATCCCAACTGCTGCAGCCCCATTTCTTCCGGCCGGGCTTGCAGAAGGGTGTTAAGGCTTTCACAACCTCTTGCCATCCGTGCCAAGTCATCGGTAACTCTAAGAAAATAGTGCCGAGGGCCTCGCTCCAACTTATCCCATCCATAAGTGTTACAGAGATGACACAATTCTTTTATTGGTTTGGCTTTCTAGCCACATTTCATAGGGATGAGGGTTTCCACTTCATGGCAGAGGAGTCACGACCTCTGACCATACTCGTGATTCATTTTTGGCTTCACCAGGTGCAGGCAGGAATTCCCAACTGTGGAGTTTACTTAAATGGCAGCATAGATGTCTTCCAGACATGGGAAATACTCCAAACTTAAGAGAAAGAACTCTCAGGCATGGGCTCATCTCTTGAGCACCTTGGTTCCTATCGCACTGACCATATGTTCTCACAGACATTCCAAACGGACCATAACCATCTAACCTACTTGACTGAGCTAGGTAATGGGAATAAAGGACTCATGAGGTGCGGCATAGACCTCCAGAACTACAACTGGAAGGTCAAGCGCCTAAAGAACTCGTATGAGAGAGATGTGTTCCCCCGGCATTAGTGCCCAATGAACAGTGCCATGTCCATAGCGTAGCCATAGTCAGTAGGTAAATTTAGTTTGTATGAAAAAATAGTAATTGGCCTTGGTGTCTCCCCAGGTAGATAAACTTGAGGAGCCATCTTGGCATCATTATTTGTATTTAATTCATTTTCATGTATTTATTTAATCCTTTTTTTTTGCATATATGCCAATTTTCTTTAATTTTATGCCTACCACTGCACTAGGTCACTTAACTTTAACCATCTTTTACATTTTAATTTTCAATTTTGCATTTTTTTTCAGTTGCTGCCTCACAGCCAGCATACTTATTTCTATGTGGCACTTAAAGTTAATTTACTGTCAAAATAACGTAAAATGATGACCCTAGTTGCAGTTTAGATATTTATCCATTATCGTGGTGAGACTCACTGAGGGAGGAATCATTAAGGCTAGTGGCTTCAGACCTTGCTTGC
>NC_090751.1:78296984-78299484 GCF_036898095.1 Palaemon carinicauda
ATTTTATGTATACATTAAGCATCAACATAACAACACATTGTTATCATCAAGCTCATTTGAAACATGTCAAAAGAGGAAATGAGGTCTGTTCAATCAACAACAACAACAGCAAAGGGAAAAAAAATTCAACTCATCAACTCGAGGAATGTCACATATGCAGGGATAAGGAGGAACAATTTTGAAAACTACATCTTCAGGCACCACATGTATGTGTGCCTGATGCTGTTCAGACACTGGCCCATTAATAATGCTTTGTATCACACCTGTGTTAGATTTAACCATCTTTACTCGGTACAGACCAAAATACGTTAGCTCTAGTATGTTTCCTAGGTTGTAATTGTTTAAATACACACGATCGCTCAGAAATATTTTTACCGGTGTGGTTTTGAACCAAACATCATACTTTGAGCTGTGTTTTTCATCAGCACTTTTCAGAAATCTTTCAGTGGTGTTGAATAATTTGGCAATTGTTCCGAATTAATGAGTACCGTATATGGTAACACAGGATCCTGTCCATACACTAAAAAGAAAGGCGTTTCCCTGAGCGAAGCATTGTGTGCAATGTTCTAAGCTAGCTCAGCTGTGGGGAGCATGGCGTTCCAATGAAGGGGGCCATCAGCCACTAAGTAACGTAAAATTCGCGCTACTTGCCTATTATGCGATTCCACTAAGCCATTTGCTGAAGGCCTATATGCAGTCACTAAAAAGTTTTCAATTTTCATCAATTCCGCGACTGATTTCACCACCATATTTTTAAACTGAAGACCATTACCACTTATCAAAATTTTCGGGCAACCAAACCTAGTAATGAAAGAGCACAGCTCCTGGGCTAATGAATTCGCCAATTTGTCCAACATTGCGTAAGTGTGAGTGTACTGAGTAAACGCATCCACAAATACACAAATATACTTATGTTGTGTTAATCCAGTAGGAAATGGTCCTACCACATCCATATGCACTCTATAAAATATAATAGGAATCATAGGCCACTTTCTGCTTCTGGTATGATATTTTTATGTTCTTTGAAACAGTTACAAGCATGACAACCTTTTTTATAATTATCTATAGATTTTCTCATTTCTAACCAAAAGAAGGATTCACGTGCTCTCCTTAATGTTCTATCAATCTCTAAATGCCCTGCATACGACTTGTATGTACAATGTGGATGACTCAATTAATTAAAGAGGGAGGAAGAACTAGTTTCCTGTACACAAAATTCCCCTCCTCTATTCTCGTAAGCAAAATATAAGATATAATTTTCTATAAAAAAATTCTCACGATACACATTCAGAAACGACGGATATCTCTCCAATTCCCCTTCAATCACTGCGTGCACTCTATCCGTCCATTGCTCTTTTTTCTGTCCCTCTGGGACTTCTTTTATGTCCCAACCTCCCAAATCAATCAAACCTGCATCATCAGGGCATTCATTCTGGACACCCCTGGTCATGTACTCAGGCACCCACATATATTCACCTTCGCCGCTCATATCTCTCTCTCTCTCTCTCTCTCTCTCTCTCTCTCTCTCTCTCTCTCTCTCTCGCTCGCGTATTCTCAATGCTCATCAGGAGAATTCACATCCCGTTTTCTATTTTCTCTATTTTGAAGGTCTTCAACATTTTGGTTACGTTCTTCGTTCTTTTTTTGTGCCCTAGTTGTTACTCCTATCACTGTACCCCTAGAGAGAGCATCAGCTACCTTGTTAGCTTTACCTTCTATGTGGTGAAAACTATTTTTATTAAACTCTAAAAATCTCTCAATACATATTGCTTGTAGAGTGGTTAAATCATTTCTATAATACAAATCAAGTAAGGGACGATGATCACTTAGCAACTCAATCAATTCACCTAATAAAAGAACCGATGCCTTTGTAGAACCCAAAGAATAGCCAAAGCCTCTCGATCGAATGTACTATATTTCTTTTCTGCTCCTTTTAATGCCCGGGACGAAGAGCAAATGGGTCACTCTCTGCCTTTACCATCTTGTTGAGAAACTACGCCACTAAGAGCTAAGCTACTCGCATCTGTTGTCACTAAAAATGGGCGATCAAATCTAGAATATGCGAGTAATTCATTGCTAGTTATGGCAGCTTTTAAATAGTTAAAGGCCCTTTCTTCTTCCACTCCCCAATTTATTACTTTTTTTTTCCTTTAAAGCATCGAAGGGTCTTGCTATCTCTCCAAAACCTCTTATGAATTTACAGTAATACCCAGTGAGCCCAAGAAATCCAGCTACTTCCTTAGAGTTACATGGCCTGGGGAAATCTCTAATAGCCGCTACTTTACTGGGGCAGGGTTGGATACCTTCTGGGGTTATTATATGACCTAAGAATTTGACCTGTTTACAGAAAAAATTGCATTTTGACAAATTTATTTTCATACCATTACGTCACAGTGCTTCTAAAACTTTATTAATATTATTTTTATGTTCTTTGGCCGTTTTTCCTGTAATTATGATATCGTCTAAATAAACAAGAATATTATGGCCAATTATGGGAGAC
>NC_090751.1:78304484-78314484 GCF_036898095.1 Palaemon carinicauda
TGGTCACAAGCTCTTGTCTTTGTGTGATTTCGCCTGGGCTCTGATCCCGAGGTCGTTTAGAGAATCCAGACGTTAATGTATCAAAAATATATGACTTATTTGAATATATATATGTATGTATATATATATATATATATATATATATATATATATATATATATATATATATATATATATATATATATATATATATATATTACTAGCTAAGATACAACCCTAGCTGGAAAAACATGATGCTATAAGCCCAAGGGCTCCAACAGGGAAAAATAAACTGCTGATGAAAGGAAATAAAGAGATAAACAACTATATGAGAAGTAATGAATAATTAGATCAAATATTTTAAGAACAGTAACAATATTAAAATGGATCTTTCATGTATTAAACTATAAAAAGAGACCTATCACAGCCGGTTCAACATAAAACCATTCACAGTAAGTTTGAACATTTGAAGTTTTACCGATTCAACTACTCGATTAGGAAGATAATTCCACAACTTGGTCAAAGCTGCTACAAAACTTCTAGAATACCGTGTAATACTGTGGTGAAGAAGGCATGACTATCAGAATTAACTGTATACCTTGTATTGTGAACAGGATGGTTCTGTCCGGGAGGACCTAAATATAAATGATAGCGAGAATTATGAAAATTATTATGCAATATGCATAATAAACTATAAAATGACGGTGCCAAGGATTACTATCTACTTCACGAATAAGAAATTTGATAGACCATAAGATCCTGCACAGTTAATTAAGAGGAGAATCAGCAGCTGTAGACCAGACAAGGAGAACAATAGTCATAACAAAAGTAGAACGAAAGAATTACAAAACTTCTTCAGAATAGATAGATCACCAAAAATGTAAACAAACTTGCTCAACAAGGCTATCTGCCGTGCAACTGAAGAAAACACACACCTAATGTATTTCTCAAATTTCAGATGACTGTCGAGAATCACACCTATAATTTCAAAAGTCATATAGAGTTAAAAAAATATATATATTATCAATGTTGAGATCCGGATGTTAAGGAATAAATGTCTATGAGCTACTTACGAAAATACTTTGAGTTTTGTTAGGATTCAGCTTCCTGCACCATAATTTGCTCCATCCACTAATTTTAGCTAAATCTCTATCAAGGGATTCAGCAATCCCAGATGGAAATGATGCAAAGAGAATAGCATTATTAGCATATGCAATTTGCTTGTTTTCTAGGCCAAATCATATGTCAAAGATGACAATGACAGGTTTGACAGTGGAAATTATAATTATGTTATAACTCGGGTACAATTTTCGTCAGAGGTTTTGTCAACTTCCTACATCCACCTGGCAGCTATACGCTAGTCGTTTCGTGCCACTGAAAGCACCCTAGTGTTGTATGAGACTCTGTGTGCAGAGATTTGTGAAAAGTTTACTCCTGGATTTCTCGCGATTTTACCGCTACCTACATGTGTTCAAGTGCTTGTTGTGACGTGAAATGGCATTTAGGAAGTATTCAACTGTTGTAGAAAGGGGCCAGATAATAGCTCTTAACAAACAAAACATTCCGTCTGTCACAATTACAGCTGCTGTAGGAAAATATTGGCGAACAATGGTGAGGTTGATCAGCTGGGTTAAGGCTGATGAAGAAGCTACCATTCCTGCAGTAAAAAAGTATGAGAAACGAATTACTGACAACAACCCCAGACTCATTGCTAACCAACTAGAGCAAGAAAACATACCATTTCATCCTTATCACTTAAAATACCCTTCTTTACTGGCTTTGGATGCACTACAGGAATGGCGGCTTCTCCCTCAGCCTCGCAATTGTTCGCCGATTTTGTCCTAAAGCAGCTACAATTCTGACAGTTGGATATTTTTTTGTTATAGAATATTATCTGCCCCCTTTCCACATAAGTTGAATCAATATACCAAGGCACTTCCCCCAATTTTGGGGGGTAGCCGACACCAACAATGAAACAACAAAAAGGGGACCTCTACTCTCTATGTTCCTTCAGCCTAATCAGGGACTCAACCGAGTTCAGCTGGTACTGCTAGGGTGCCACAGCCCAACCTCCCACATTTCCACCACAGATGAAGCTTCATAATGCTGACTCCCCTACTGCTGCTACCTCCGCGGTCATCTAAGGCACCGGAGGAAGCAGCAGGGCCTACTGGAACTGCGTCACAATCGCTCGCCATTCATTCCTATTTCTAGCACGCCCTCTTGCCTCTCTCACATCTATCCTCCTATCACCCAGAGCTTTCTTCACACCATCCATCCACCCAAACCTTGGCCTTCCTCTTGTACTTCTCCCATCAACTCTTGCATTCATCACCTTCTTTAGCAGACAACCATTTTCCATTCTCTCAACATGGCCAAACCACCTCAACACATTCATATCCACTCTAGCCGCTAACTCATTTCTTACACCCGTTCTCTCCCTCACCACTTCGTTCCTAACCCTATCTACTCGAGATACACCAGCCATACTCCTTAGACACTTCATCTCAAACACATTCAATTTCTGTCTCTCCCTCACTTTCATTCCCCACGACTCCGATCCATACATCACAGTTGGTACAATCACTTTCTCATACAGAACTCTCTTTACATTCATGCCCAACCCTCTATTTTTTACTACTCCCTTAACTGCCCCCAACACTTTGCAACCTTCATTCACTCTCTGACGTACATCTGCTTCCACTCCACCATTTGCTGCAACAATAGACCCCAAGTACTTAAACTGATCCACCTCCTCAAGTAACTCTCCATTCAACATGACATTCAACCTCGCACCACCTTCCCTTCTCGTACATCTCATAACCTTACTCTTACCCACATTGACTCTCAATTTCCTTCTCTCACACACCCTTCCAAATTCTGTCACTAGTCGGTCAAGCTTCTCTTCTGTGTCTGCTACCAGTACAGTATCATCCGCAAACAACAACTGATTTACCTCCCATTCATGGTCATTCTCGCCTACCAGTTTTAATCCTCGTCCAAGCACTCGAGCATTCACCTCTCTCACCACTCCATCAACATACAAGTCAAACAACCACGGCGACATCACACATCCCTGTCTCAGCCCCACTCTCACCGGAAACCAATCACTCACTTCATTTCCTATTCTAACACATGCTTTACTACCTTTGTATAAACTTTTCACTGCTTGCAACAACCTTCCACCAACTCCATATAACCTCATCACATTCCACATTGCTTCCCTATCAACTCTATCATATGCTTTCTCCAGATCCATAAACGCAACATACACCTCCTTACCTTTTGCTAAATATTTCTCGCATATCTGCCTAACTGTAAAAATCTGATTCATACATCCCCTACCTCTTCTAAAACCACCCTGTACTTCCAAGATTGCATTCTCTGTTTTATCCTTAATCCTATTAATCAATACTCTACCATACACTTTTCCAACTACACTCAACAAACTAATACCTCTTGAATTACAACACTCATGCACATCTCCCTTACCCTTATATAGTGGTACAATACATGCACAAACCCAATCTACTGGTACCATTGATAACACAAAACACATATTAAACAATCTCACCAACCATTCAAGTACAGTCACACCCCCTTCCTTCAACATCTCAGCTTTCACACCATCCATACCAGATGCTTTTCCTACTCTCGTTTCATCTAGTGCTCTCCTCACTTCATCTATTGTTATCTCTCTCTCATTCTCATCTCCCATCACTGGCACCTCAACACCTGGAACAGCAATTATATCTGCCTCCCTATTATCCTCAACATTCAGCAAACTTTCAAAATATTCCGCCCACCTTTTCCTTGCCTCCTCTCCTTTTAACAACCTTCCATTTCCATCTTTCACTGTCTCTTCAATTCTTGCGCCAGCCCTCCTTACTCTCTTCACTTCTTTCCAAAACTTCTTCTTATTCTCTTCATATGACTGACCCAATCCCTGACCCCACCTCAGGTCAGCTGCCCTCTTTGCCTCACGTACCTTGCGCTTTACTTCCACCTTTTTCTCTCTATATTTTTCATACTTCTCTATACTATTACTCTGCAGCCATTCTTCAAAAGCCCTCTTTTTCTCTTCCACTTTCACCTTCACTCCTTCATTCCACCATTCACTGCCCTTCCTCATGCTGCCTCCAACAACCTTCTTACCACATACATCACTTGCAATCCCAACAAAATTTTCTTTTACTAACTTCCACTCCTCCTCTAAATTACCAGTTTCTCTTACTCTCACCTCATCATATGCCATTTTCAACCTTTCCTGATATTTACTTTTTACCCCCGGTTTTATTAGCTCTTCAATCCTCACTACCTCCCTTTTACATCCACCTACTCTATTCCCCCACTCTTTTGCTACAACTAATTTTCCTTCCACCAAAAAATGATCAGACATACCGTTAGCCATACCCCTATACACGTGCACGTCTTTCAATCTTCCAAACATTCTTTTAGTTACCAACACATAATCCATTAATGCCCTTTCTACTACTCTTCCATTTGCCACTCTTACCCATGTATACTTATTTTTATCTTTCTTTTTAAAGAAGCTAGCACTTATTACCATCTCTTGTTCAACACACATGTCTACCAGTCTCTCACCACTCTCATTTTCACCTGGTACGCCATACTTACCAATGACACCTTCTACCTCTCCAGCGCCCACTCTAGCATTTAAGTCACCCATAACAACTACATAATTCCTTCTACCCAGTCCTTCTACACACCTAGTTAAATCATTCCAGAACTCATTCCGCTCTTCTTCACTTTTCTCACTACCTGGCCCATACGCACTGACAAACGCCCAACATTCCCTACCCAACCTAACCCTTACCCACATTAACCTAGATGATATCTCCTTTCATTCCACTACTTTACCTGTCATCCATTCACTCAGCAATAACGCCACACCCTCTCTCGCTCTTCCCCTTTCAATCCCAGACACTCTACCAGACATTTCACCAAACATCACTTCACCCTTTCCTTTCATCTTTGTCTCACACAAGGCTAATACATCCATCCTTCTACTTCTAAACATACTTCCAATCTCACATCTTTTACTCTCTATCGTACTACATCCACGCACATTCAGACACCCCAAAACTAGAGTGCGGGGAGCAGTCACTCTCCCCCCAGCTCCATCTCCCTAGAAACCATTTCACGTCACAACAAGCAGTTGAACACATGTAGGTAGTGGTAACATCATCTGAAATCCGGGCGCAAACTATTCACAAATCTCCTCACACAGTCTCATACAACTAAACCAGTACATAGTATTCAAAAATTGTGTTCGGAAGGGAGATCATGGTAAAGCTGCCCAGTACCTGGACTTTGTTTGGATGCTCCTCAGGTTCCTGCGTGTAACAAAGGAGAATGACTTCATTCTTCATCCGGCTTCCTTGACTTTACCAGAAACCACTATGCCTATTACCGACGGCGAACAACAAGGAATTCCAGAGCAAGTTACTTGCAAGCCAATAGGGATAGTAGACATGGATACCTCTGACAACTCACACAAAGATATCAAACCCTCTAAAATAGCAGACAGTGAAGAAGCTACCAAAAAAAGCTCTTCGAGGTATCTCAAATTTTATCATCCCCTTCTCAGTTGAAGACAAAGACAATCTGTATTGCCTCTCTGGTGCATCTGCTACAAAAGATATTGAAGAAGATCTCTTAACTGTGGCAAAAGTGGGAAATGAGGCCCGATAAAAATTCATCCAAGAGTGGGTAGTGACAAAATTAAGAGCTTTATTGCATCAATTATAAGACAGAACATGAAAATATTTGCAAATCTTGTAAAATCAGTGAAAGTTACTGGAGCCATAAAGCCAACAAAGCAACTGACTGCAGAAAGAAATATGTTTGGCCAGATTACTCTTCATTCACTCAAGCATAACCTTAGTCCGGAACGTATACTCAGCTAGCCTTTAGGACCTGTCCCCTGGTTAATAGCAACAAGTGACATTATCCCTGTGAAAACAGACAAGTCCCAATTGAAACATGCTATAGAGAATGATATCCATCATGCTACCAACCCAAATCAACAAATTAAGATCTTCAAAACCTCGCCTTATCAAAAGTTCATTAACCAAAATACCAAGGGACTAGAAAAAGATTTTGTCTGTGATAAGAACAAGCAAAGCTTCATTTCCTTCTTACTGGTTTAATGGAAGAAAAGCAAATATACAACAATGCTTCAAGGTAGAAATGTATTATTTGTTTGTGAAGATATGTGTTACTACCTGGCATCATATGATGGCCTGGAAATAATTGCAGATGGAACTGAAGAGCCCACATCAACCCAAGAAGAGGCAGACGTAATTCTTCATTGCTTGCACTCTGCTCAAGAATCCCCAACAAATGCCATCATTGTTAGATCACCGGACACAGATATCTTTATTTTGTTGCTGCATTTTGTACAAGAAATGGAATCCAATGTAGGGTTTGATACTGGCACTAGGAACAAGAGACGACTGATCAACACCAATCATGTGATCAATGAGGCTAGCAAGGACTTCTGCTCTGCATTACCAGCCATCCATAGCGGTGGCATCACATACGTGTTTGTAAGAAAGGGCAAATGAACTCTACTGAAAACTCTACGAGCACATCCTGAGTATGTACAAATACTCTAGGTACTTGGAGAAACAAGTACACTGGTAAATGAGAAATTTCAGCAGCTTGAGGACTTCATATGTTTACTATATGGAGGGTCACCAACCTTTAATATCAACATCCTATGGCACGACAAGTTTTTACAAATATACATTCCTAAGTCAGGAACACAGCTATCTGCATACAGTGGAGCTGATATGAGCCTCCTCCTCACATGCATAGATGCTCTGAAAAAGCACATTGCGAGGGCAAATTACCAAGCATTAATGTGGTACAATGCTGACAAAGCCAGACCTGACATTCCACCTCCATGTGGGCTTAGCTGGGAAAACATATGATGGACAGCTAAGCATCATATGGACAGAAGGAAACCTACTACCGCACAGGAACTTGTAAATGTGCTGACTGAGAACTCAAACACCCAAGATGACAATGATTCTCCTAAACCTGATAATCTTGATGATGTTGTATTTGCTAAAAACTAAACCTAGTATCAATTGCCTTCAGACAAATATGTACTATGTATTTTGTATTACAATATTTCACTATTTGCCATGTTTCAGCATTAAACTCGTGAATATTCATGTATTAGGGCTTGTGCATCATTTATTATATGTAAGGTCTTAAAAAGCTTATATCAAAGGGATTTATAGTTATATGTGCCAGGGTTCTATAAAGCTGGTTATTCTAAGTCTAACAAATGAAAACCATATAAACCAACATCATAAGACACTAAATATTGATGGGGGTAGGGGTAAGATATGAATTTCTGGGAGGAATACTATTTCAGCATTATTGTAGCTACAAGTGGTGAAAAACTCGACCTTGAAATTCAAGACGAGGCTTAATTACTCAGGTTTTTTCAGGTTTCATCTAAAAAATCTAGAATATATTAAGCTCTTTGTAGGCAATCACCTTTCATTACCTTCCTCTCTACAAGGTAGCACCTATATCTGGAACTCGCATTCACCAAAAGTGATTTTTGACGCATATACATTTGATATTTGAATTTTGGAGGTACCGGTCTTCAAAAGCTCACATGAGATACACCCACCAACGATTTGCTTGCAGACAATCGACTTTTGGTAACTCTTGGGCCATAGTTTTTAGAAATATATATCTGCAAAATATGGGTGAAATATCTCATGTGAAATTTATATTACTCTCACCTTCATTTTGCTCGTTGTAGAGAAGCTGTATGTTCGTGTGTTGCTTGTTGATTGACTTCAGTAGTGTCGTTGAATTCAACAATGAACTTAAACTGGAAGAGGAAAAAATTATGCGTTATTCAATTAATGTTGTTCTCTGCCGTGAAATGATTCTCATAGCAAGCCAAATATAATAATATTCTCAAATACTGATACGATTATAATTTCCTAAGTTTGATACTGCCCCAAATATGGATACATACCCAAATATAATTACTTTTCCAAATACTGATAACTATCTAAAACACTAATACTATTATCCAATTCCCAAATTTTGATGGGTTTTAATTTTTTATCTGAAACTTTTTTGTTATTGATTATTTATTTGAAATATTGAATAGTAGTGAAATAATTGAAGTAGAATAAATAAGGCTGCAAGGTTCAGGAAAGAGAGACAAGTTACTTACAAGCATTCTGTAAAAATATAATTAACATATTTGATTTTATTATGCCTTCAAAAAGAAAAACAAAAAGTCCAGAGGCAATGACAGACTGCGAGACGATATCGGATATATTGACGGTATTTGTCGCACAGTAAATAACACGGCGAGAAAGAAATTTATTATCGTAAAGAACCTAACAACAAGAAACAAAGATTCATTGAACAGTCACTGAACGTCATTTAATTTTGTTACCTTCTTTCAAAGCCATGGGTGTTGGAATTGTCTGTGAGTTTGGTATAGGAAGGGAGTACCTCCAGAGATGAGTCGACTTCGCGAAAGATGGCGCTGAAGATCATGAATGCTGTGAAGTACAAATATGAAAAGTGTTAGGTACTACTCCGTCGAAAGAGAAAATAATGTGTATTATGAGCATGACTTTGGAGATAATCATATAAAAGAGTAGTCACAAAAAAAGAAAAAAAAAATAATGAAAATAATTATATATAAAACTCATCATCAGGACACTAGTGGTAAATGGAAATATGAGAATATTCTTATTATAGATAAACAATTAATGAAAAATGTAGCCATAGAAAATATGTAAAATTATCAGGAGACTGATAAATATTGAAAAGGATACTAACATGATTTATATAAATATCAAGAGAAAAAAAAAAAACTTCAGCAGCTTATAAAGAGGCCACAAAAAAAAAAAAAAGGAAAAAAGGAAAGCTTAGAAGAATGATACAAACAAACCGCTGTCTTATAATAACAACCGGGTTGTAGAAAAACAATGTCTAAAAGAAGAAATTTAATTCCAAAGCAAATTTATATTTGGAAACTCATTGAGGAAACAGTTTTGTCACATAAATCGTACGGATAACATGTGTATAAATACTTACACACAAACACACGCACGCACACACACACACACACACACACACACACACACACACACACATATATATATATATATATATATATATATATATATATATATATATATATATATATATATATATATATATATATATATATATATATATATATATATATATATATAATGTGTCACAATTGAAGACTATAAGTAAAATAATTCATGAAATAACTAGCGATTTCATGAAATGACAGGGTGATTTAGTTAAAGAATATAAAAGACATTTTTGTTTACAAATTAACCAGATGCTTTATGAAACAACTAGGAACTATATGAAATAATGAACACTAATCAGGTATATTATATAAAAAAGACTTTATTATACCATTAATAATTTTGCTTTAATAAATTTTCATCAATAATAATAAATAAAATAGACCTCATTATGATAAATAAAATAGAACTCATTACTGCAGTAAGAACGATGCTAATGACATTTTGAGTTGCTCAAAATCCCGATTTGTTTAGCACGTCTGTGTGCAATGGCACCGAACGAAACCTTGTCCATGCCTCAGTGCTTGGGGCCACACTTCGCAGAAAAAAATGTTTCAGGTGGGATTTCCTGAAGTGTAACAAATGATTGACCATGCATCGTTTCGGGATTCCTATTTTTTTTTTTTTTTCTTAAACACTAGCCAGCACGTTCTAGCTTCTGTCTACAAGTGGCACCTGGATGCGGACAATGTCTCCATCAGTAGCAACATTTGTTTAAGGCAAACGACAGATTTTTCTCTGCTTCTTTTGGTTGTAGAAAGCTTTTTACAAATATCTCACTCCAGGTTTCCGGTTGAAATTGATTCGGTTAATCCGGCTATCTTAATTTCCCATGTAGCATATTTTAAAACATTATTCAAATTTAGACATTTGATTGT
>NC_090751.1:78319484-78324484 GCF_036898095.1 Palaemon carinicauda
AGGACAGCAGATAATGCCGGCAAAGCTATGACTTTAGAGAGTAGCTATGGTGTTAGAATTGATCATAGAATTATTAATGAAATCTCTACTTGGAAAAGAGGAAGAAGCACATACCCATCAAAAAGAGAGATGGATCTGTTATAACAAAAGAGGAAGAAGCATATACCCATCAAAAAGAGAGATGGGTCTGTTACAACAACAGAGGATGACGAAAGTTGACATTGAATGAAATACTTTAGTGAGGTCATGAAAAAGAACATATGAAGGGAATAATTTGATTGATGTACATGAAGGTGAGGAAGACCTTGATGTCCCTATGAATTGAAGTCGAAGCTATAAAGCTATAATTAAAAAAATCTAAAGAGATGGAAAGCCTCTGGATGCGATGGAGGAACTGTTGATATGATATTGGCCGAAAAAGAAGGGACTCCCAGAATACTTTCAAGATTATTTTGTAGAATGTGGCCTGAAGAGGCAAAACCTGATGAATGGGAGCTAGGAATGTTGATTGCAATATATACGGGAATCACATTTACGTCAGTTGTCATGAAGATATATAATATGCTCATTCTAAAGCGATCAGAGAGAAAGATTGATGAAAAGATGAGAGATTAGGAAGTGGTATTTCGAAAAAGTATAAGTTATACTGACCAAATTTTCATTTTAAGACACTTGGAACGGCAATGTGTATACTGTTGTTTATCCTCCTCATGGGTTTTGTAATGCATAGAAGCGGATTACTTTAAAGAAATGGGTTGTCACATACAGTATGTTGTTTATTCTCCTCATGGATTTTGTAATGCATAAAACAGTTGGGGATGGAGTAAAATGATTGGACTGGATTGATAACAGGAAATTTTCTGACCTAGAGTATGCTTATGACGCTGTCCTTTTTATAGCAGAACACCACAGGACTTAAAAAACCTGCTTACCAAAATGCATGAAATATTACATGAGGTTGGGCTCAATATAAATAGAAGGAAAACAGATATGATAAGAACGGAATAGGAAATGGAAGATGAAAAATCATTGGAAGGAGTAAGGATAAATGAGGTGGAATCGTTTAAATCCCTATCGGATACAGTGGGGTCGCGGGGGTCAAGACACCACCCCCCTTTTTTAAGAGAAAAAAAGTTTGACTGTTAAACTTGGGATTTTCAAGAAAAAAAAGTTTGACTGTTATATATGGGTTTTGATATAAGTGGGACTTAAACTTGGGGTTATGATAAAAGTTTGACCGTTAAACTTTGTGTTTAAAAAAAAGTGACTTGAAATTGGGATTTTCAAGTAAAAAAACTTTGACTGTTAAAATCGCAGTATAAGTAGAAAATGTTTATTTTGTTAGTTATCTTCATTTTTATGCATTATCCTTTAATGAAGTCATTTTGTTTTGATTTTAATTTTTCCTACGACAGTCCTCTCGCTCAAAAGGCAAACACTATTCATGATTAAAAATAGTCACAATTATTAGTGTCAAACCCATTTTAATTGAAAATATGTAGCGTAGGTTTTATGTGAACTATTATCCCCTTGACTGGACAAATGATCCAAGTTATTTTCTTATTGTATTGCCTCATACATAGCCGTTAACCCATTTCAATAAACCCAGATCTGGGTTTATTGAAAAGGCAAATCTAAAAGTAAAGGAAGACATATTATGTTGCAAAGGAAAAAGAACCATTTCTAAAAGTTGATGAGTGTCTTTTTATCATTCCTCAAACAAGCCAAGGCAACAAATTACTTAACACCTACCTAAAAAGTTGTAAACTAGTTGGGGTATATAAAATAACTTAACTATTAAGGTGTTGACCAAATAAGGGAAAGGAAAGGCTGCAAAACAAGCATGTATATATAAACTACCATGTGGTTCATGTGACAAGGTATACATAGGAGAGTCTGTAGATTTTGAAAGAAGAAAAAGAGAACATAGATATTCCATCAGAAGAGGAGATGAAAATAGCTCTGTTTTTAAACATATGACACGGGAAAATCATCCAATAGATTTTAAAAATATGGAAAAATTGATATCAGTGCCTGATGCAAATAGACAAAAACTTATTGAAGCTTTTTTAATTCAAAATTTTAATAATTTTAATATATATCAAGGTAATTTTAAATTGGATAATTTTTAAAATAATATTGTAAAAAAACAATGTAACTACTGTTAAGGAATTGTTAAGAGATGTAAACAAACCACTGTGAAATGCTGTCAATGATCGCTAAGACTGTAACGGGCTTTTTAACTCTACGAACCTTTCTGAACCTCTTTTTCAAAAATTTGTAACCATTTGTATTCTAAAGAGGAATGGAGATGGTCCCTTCGAAAGCTGAATAAATTTAATTTTTCATACATTGTGGGTTATTGTATTTATCATAAATACACAGAAAATTGTGTATTTTAATGTATATATATATACACACACACACACACACACACACATATATATATATATATATATATATATATATATATATATATATATATATATATATATATATATATATATATATATATATATATATATATATATATATATATATATATATATATATATATATATATATATATATATATATATATATATATATATATATCGTGGTCCGAAAATTCCACCCACGAAAATTCCACCCACGAAAATTCCACCCACCAAATTCCACCCACGAAAATTTCACCCATATAAAATTCCACCCACGAAAGTTCCACCCATATTTTCTATATTTTTTATTTTCTTTCATTTATTTAATCATTAGACCAAATGAAACTTTGTTTATTTCATATCAATAACTGAAGGTTTAAATGTTAACAACTTTTTTTACAATATATACAGTATATATACACACACATATATATATATATGTATATTGTGGGTGATTATTTTAAACAACTATCTTCGTTAAACAATCACCATCCTACAGACTAGTATTGAAACGGTTGTTTGTTTATTTTAAGAACTATCTTCGTTAAACAATTACTATCCTACAGGCTATTCTTGAAACAGTTGTTTGTTTATATTAAAGAAGTGTATAATAAGAAGTGTATATCCTTTTTGGCATATTTACAGAAGCCTTTTCCTGTTGGTATATTTACTCAAGCATTTTTTACTTCGGTATATTTAGAATGGCCTTAAGGTGTATCTTAAGTGAAAAGAAAAAGAAAAAAATGTATGACGAGGAAAACTATGTGTACGAGAAGCACCGTGGTAATCCTGCAAAAACTAAAACATACTTTTATGATTAAACATACATGAAAGACAAGAAGTAGAAATTCTTTGTGGGTGGAATTTCCGTGGGTGGAACTTGACGTGGGTGAAATTTTCGTGGGTGGAATTTGGTGGGAGGAATGTTCGTGGGTGGAATTTTCGTGGGTGGAATTTACATAGCACCATATATATATATATATATATATATATATATATATATATATATATATATATATATATATATATATATATATATATATATATATATATATATATATATATATATATATATATATATATATATATATATATATATATACATATATATATGTATATATATATATATATATATATATATATATAATATATATATATATATATATATATATATATATATATATATATATATATATATATATATGTATGTATGTATACAGTGGAACCTCTACATACGATTGCCTTTACATAGGATTTTTCCAACTCCCGAAGTAAAATTATATAAAATTTTCGTCTTGACACCCGAAGTCATTCTCCAACATCCGACGTAGATCATATGGGTAGAATTTTCTCGAAGCGTCGGTTGTAGTTTCTTGTTTACGCCGGTAGACGGCAGCACGTCAGAGGGATGCAATTGAGCGTCGCGTCGGTCAGTTCTCTGTTCTCGTACATATCGTGTGGTTGTCCTCTGTTCGGTCCCTTATCAACAGTGCTTATCATCTTCCTTTTATCATGTTTCCTTTGTGATTTTACACATAATCATGGGTCTTAATAAGCTTAGTTTTGGTACAGGTATTAGTAGTGGTGAGAAAAGGATGAAGGCAATGCTTTCATTAGAATTGAAGCAAGAAATTATAGAAAAACATGAGCACTGTGTGCGTGTGAGTAATTTGGCTAAACAATTGGGCCGGAATATGTCTACGATCTCGACGATCATCAAGCAGAAGACAGCCATTAAAGCTGTCAAACTATTGAACGGATAACCATTATTTCAAAACGTTGTAGCCCTACCCTACAAGAGATGGAACGAGTTTTGTTGATATGGATAAAAGACAAAGAGATTGTTGGCGATACGATCACTGAAACGATCATTTGTTAGAAGGCCAGCGCTATCTATTGTGACTTGAAGGCGGTGGGCTCAGGGGGTGACGTGGGGAGAGTTCAACGGATCCTACAATGGAGGAATTCAAGGAGCCTCGCGATTGGTTTGAGAAATTTAAGAGACAGACCGGGATTTGTTCAGTTGTTGGGCACGGAGACTCTTCAAGTTCGGACGCCAAGGCTGCTAACGATTTTGTTAAGAAGTTCGAAAAGATCATGGAGGATGAAGGCTACGTAGAGCAGCAATTTTCAATTTTGATGAGACCGGTCTGTTATGGAAAAAGATGCCCAATTGAACATATATCACCGCCAAAGAGAAGAAAATACCTGGACATAAGCCTATGAAGGATCGATTGATTCTTGGTCTATGTGCCAACGCCAGTAGGGACTGCAAAATAAAGCCGTTATTGGTTTATCCTTCCGAAAACCCTAGGGCATTTAAATCACAGAGAGTCAGTAAGGACATGCTGCATTTTGCCCTGCTGTCAAGAAGCACCCTCAGGAGAGGAATTTGCCTATAAAGTGTTTGCTTTGCTTGGATAATGCTCCCGCTCACCCCCCCCCCCCAGGAATCTAAAATGATATCATCGGACACTTCAAGTTTATCAGGGGGCTGTATCTTCCACCGAATACCACCTCTATCCTCCAGTCCATGGACTAGCAAGTAATCTTGAATTTTAAGAAGCTCTACACCAAGCACTT
>NC_090751.1:78333037-78388037 GCF_036898095.1 Palaemon carinicauda
TGATTAAATCGGGGGAATTCAAGATTTTTATAGCAGGTGGCATTATATTATTTTGTATTACCTGGGATATATATTTCAGGTTGAAACTTCTTGAAAGCCATTGGCGGCTCTAGGGTTTCTTGCGCCCTAGGCTAATATTTTAATTTGCGTCCCCAGGCCCACCAGCTACGAGGTCTGGGGTGCGCAGTAGCCAGTAGCTCCCCATTGGGTGATATTTCGTGATAGTTTAATTGTAAATCCACCTACCAAATATTAAGTTGAAATGCATTATGCGTGTGTGTGCGCACACACACGCACACACACACACACACACGCATACACACACACACACACACACACATATATATATATATATATATATATATATATATATATATATATATATATATATATATATATATACTGTATATATATATATATATATATATATATATATATATATATATATATATATATATATATATATATATCAAATCTAGGTTAAAATCTACAACAATTCCATCATTAATTATGAATGTGTAACCATTGCAAGGGCAATTTTGATGCCTATAAAGATATATTAGACAATTAATTTATTCATAACCTTATATTGAAAATGGTATTAAATAGAGCAAAACAATTATTTTTGCTTATAATCTATTAAAAAAAAAAATATTCAATAATGGAAATGTGCATCTGACAGTGAAGTTATGATTGAGTATATAAAAAATTAACAATCAATTATATAAATATGAAAATTAATGTTTTGAGTTATTAGTTCTTTAAAATTTCAATCAGGGATAAGAAATTGTAAGTGGTGAAGAAAATCTGACTCATTTTCCTTCCATTTAATAGAACAAATCTTGAGTAACTAAAATCTCCTAACTAAACTATAAAAAAAAAGACTAGAATTCAAAGTACTGAAAGGAACTGAAAGCTATGTACGTAAAAAACGTATAATATTAATCTCAGTTATTGAAGAGAATGAGATATTCTCTTCATAACTACGAACTGAATTATTAACAAAAAGACTAGAAACCAAAGTAATGAGAATAATTAATAATTCTGAAGTAAACATGAAGATAACTCAGAAACAATTGTTTAAATTTTATATTATTAGGAACTGTTTACAATTACAACTTTCAATTATAATGTAATTGTAACTTTATACTGAAATTTATCAATATCTGTCAATGGCAGAAATGAGAAATTCAATTTCAGTGAGCACTGAGTCTTTCTAGATTCTTGGCTACAACTACAGATAACTAAAAATGTGCTTTCCGTGCCTTTTTCTTGGCAAAATCAGCCACTAGATTCTTTAGAACAACTTTCTGTGCGATCGCGTTCTCAATAGAGACCATAGCTAGACCTACAAGTCTTTCTTCTGTCATTGTAAACTGCAAATACGTCTTAATTAATTTTAATTCTGAGAAGCTCTTCTCACTGCTCGCCACAGTAACAGGCAAAGTTATCTGAATGCGCAAGGCAACGAATGTGATAAGTACACTGTGAACCAGCCCTTGTTCACAAATGAACTTTAAAACATCCAGGGGAGTGACAGTGTCAGGCTGAAGGCAGCGTGCAACTGCCTGAAGTTCTTGACACAAATCAGTGGCGTCTATGTCCTTGCTTTCTCCATCTCATAGTGCTGTTTCCAGCTTGGTGCAATGTTCCATAAGTTGTGTTTGTTTTCCCATTAAGTGATTTCACATCATACAGGAAACCAAAAACAGACTTCATCTGCTGCAGTTGCTGAAAACGTTCCAGTACAGAATTGATGGCAACATCGAGTATACCAAAATAGAAGTTAACTTTAAAGTTCACTTTTGCATTCTGCACTGGTTTCTCTTCTTCATAGTCAAACTGCCTTTTCTTTTTCCTAAGACGAACGGAATCTGCAACAAAAACTGGGTCTATCTCCAAATCATTAGCCAATTCAGTATCATCAACTAGTACCTTTTCAAACTCTGTATCACTTCTTCTCTCTTCTAGAAACATTCTAGTGTATTCCATTTTTTTAATGCTGATGAAATATCATTTTCTTTTGCTTGTAGTTGCTTGCTGGTAATGTTTATTTCAAAAAGAATGTCATACCATACGATCAATGAAACCAAAAATTTGAATGTTGCAATGCCATTTGCAAGAGCTTTAGCTTCTGCACGTGTGGAATTTCCAGATGATCCAAGGAGAGTAGAATCTGTTGCCATTTCAGTAAAAGCATCATATATGTAACCCATTTGGTAACGGATGGGTTTTAGTGCATCTATCCGACTCCCCCATCGTGTTTCACTCAGAGGTGGTTTCTTGTAGTGGCACATAACCCAAGAAATGTTCTCTCACAGCTATCACAGCATTATCTTCATCAACTTGAACAAACCTGATTATGACTGTCATTTGCTCCAAATGACTCACATCAGGTGTGCTATCCAAAATTATTGAAAAATATTTTGCAGCACGTGCATTTCTCAGAATTTCTTCCTTAATAGCATTTGCTAATATGTCTATCAATTCATTCTGAATGTTTTTTCCTAGATAATGTACATGTGTTTCTTCATTCCTTATCTTCTGCAGATGTTCACTCATAACTGAATCAAACAATGCCATTAGTTTTACAAACTTTAAAAAATTTCCATTTCCTGCACTGTACAATTTTTAATTTGTTCCTCGAAAAGAGAGATTCTGCACACCAAGTACCCTTACTAAGGCAATAAGTCGTTCCAAGATTTGTTGCCAATAATTTTCAACTTTTTCTCTTGCACACCGGGTTTCATCATCTATTGTTTTGTGTTTCTTCAAACGCTGCTCAAGCTCTTTCCACTTGCCCACATTGTCCAAATGATCAGTTAATTTTTCATGTGATGACAGTAATGATGACAAGTTTTTCCAGTCTCGTAATCCAATACTAGAAAGTGAAGAAATGCGTTTCGTGCCAAACAGCTTGCAACAGAAACACAATACAGAATCAGTTGACACTGAATATTGTAGCCACTTTCGGTGCATAACTTCTCCATTGGGTAAAGGTCCTTGATAATGGAAGCTCGAAAACTTTCTCTGGTTTTCATCTCTTGGAAACCTGATATCCAATATCTGCATGGGTCCATGTTGCACTAGTTGCTGCCTCAACTGATCATCATGGCTAGTCCATGTTGCTGGATCACTTTAGTCTATATCAGTCAGTGTAGGCCTACCAGAGTGCTTCATTGGTGTGTTACTTTCTTCATCCTTGGTCACTGTGCCTTCATTTTCAGACTTATCTTTGTCTGCAGTTTCCTGATCGTTTACTTCAGTCTGATTTTTCTTGTGTACTAGTGCTGTTTCCAGCTTCTATCATCTTACTGATAGCTGTCTCTAGTTCATCTTGCGTATCGGTGCTGTCATTAGGTTCTATCTGTGCTATCTCTGCTTCTGTCCCCGCAATCTGGTGTGTAGACACGATGTATACATTATCTACCCACACTGCTGTCTCTGTTTTTTCTCTCGCAGACCTACTGATGCTCTCTTTACATTTCATCTCTACTTCCTTGTCTGTCTTTTTCTCTGATTTCGCATCACTTTTGGTTGCATCATGAGATTCATGATGCAGTTCATCAGTCTCCCGCAGCAGATACTTGAGAAATGATCCTTGTCGTTTGGATTCTTCTCTTTCTCGTTCAGCTTTATGCTTGCGATACTGAGCTCCAGATGGGTGCTAAGACATGCTGAAATAAAAATGTTAATACAAGCTAAAAATTGAGTCACTCTGACTAAGCAATAACACATATTTTATATATATATATATATATATATATATATATATATATATATATATATATATATATATATATATATATATATATATATATATATATATATATATATATATATATATATGTAAAATTACATATTTAAATCTATGACCTAAGAGGTCAATATGGAAGTTAGGAGCGAGTGTGAGAAATGCCAGAGTCAGTCATAAGCAGGATGCGAAACTCAAAACACTGCTATTCAATTGCAATGTAACATTTTTCATGAAGAGTAAACACAACCAAGCCGTGAGAAAGAGTTGTCCCTCAAATGGATGTAAGTATCTTCCGGTATTAATGTTGTGTTTACACTAAATATATATATTTTATTCTTATATATAGTGCTTATATATTTTATTAGATGCCCAAAAAATGATTTATATTTTAAATGTTTTTAAAAAGTTTTTAAAATGTTTTCTAAAATGCAAATGTTCAAGAGTCTCTTCAACTACATATTACTAGCGTACTAACTGCTTTTCGTGCATAACACTTTTCCAAGACAATTGTACTCCTTTGAGCGAATGAAGGGGCCAGTTTCAAACAGCTTTAAATTGAAATAAAATAGGAATTTTGTCTGATGGCAAAACGTTCTGTTTGATCTCCAACTTGTTTGTTCTTAACCTACGCCAAACAAAGATGTTAACGGC
Organism: Palaemon carinicauda; assembly: GCF_036898095.1. Classification (NCBI taxonomy): domain Eukaryota; kingdom Metazoa; phylum Arthropoda; class Malacostraca; order Decapoda; family Palaemonidae; genus Palaemon; species Palaemon carinicauda. The sequence continues at coordinate 78,337,446 of NC_090751.1, forward strand.
GATAAATACCATCACCGTAACGTGATTGTTGCTAGTAACACGTAGAAATGAAGGTCTGCATAAGTCGGTGTCGGGTGGTCCATCTCGGTTAATTTCATCAACCGCTTAGCCACTCGTGCATTGTATGGGATAGGTAAAGATGGAATTGTAGTCTACCATGTAAAGTTCGCGAAGTAGGCCCGTTCTCTGATGATAGTCTTGATTCCTCAGACCATGTAATTCGGGGACGTACCGATACAAGCATCTGCTGCAACGAAGATTTTGGAATAGGACGTGGATCCGTCCGGGCATGATACATTGAAGCCGGCCTTGTCGTATCGTATCCACGAGCCGTTGTTCAGTCTGCAATTGAACTTATTATCGTCAAAGGGATAAAGCTTTTTCAGACATTTTTCATGTGTATGGGAGAGAGCACCGTCTAGCACTATACCTAACTTGCATGAATCCATTGAGTTTTTATGGAAATCAAAGGAGTCAGCTGTACATATTTTTTTTATTCATTGCGTCTGAACAATGAGTTAATTGATTTAAGTCTTTAATGACCGTATATGTTTCTTTGTCTGGGGAAATCAATACATGTCCTGTCAAACTGGATATTACTGGATTTGAGTGATTCGTCATGAAAGTCGGATATGGTGATATCCTGTAAGATTGCCAGGCATCGGAAGAATCAAAGGGAATTGTAATCATAATCCTGTGATTTTCAACGCTTACTGTAATTAGGCTGTAATAAAATTCTAACCTACGTGCGTCTAAAAAAGGAATATAACCTAATTTCTCCCGTCCGTTCTCCACAATTAACGTTAAGTCTCTTATTGGCAACAAATGGGGTGACAGTACACCTTTAGTTGCTAACGTGATAGCTTCCACATAGTCTTTTGATATCTCAATGAAATGTGCAATTCTATTATGGATATGATCTATTTTTGAATCATAATACGTTAACGTTGCCAACAAATCTTGTACTTCCGTAATCTGACTGATATTACTAGAATGTTTGTTCACCAAACTCATAATTTGATTGATTGAAGCTAACTGATTCCTTAGTTCTGATAAAATCAATTAATTTTCATGAGTCAAAAACTCAATTTTCTTATTTTAATTACTAATCTTAAGACGATTGGAAATCCCTAAGCCTAAACTTGCAATAGAACCAAAGATGTTTAGTGCAGCAAAAATAAACGGGTTACGTTTTTCAAGGTTATCGTGTCTTACTGTCCACATCAAAAGGTCACGAGCCAAAGATTCTGCCTCGTAAATCTTATTTTGCAAGTCGTCGGACAGCATCTCTGCAACTTTTAGTGTCGATGCAAGCGAACTCTCTGTATTAAAAGGAGTGTCTTCTATGCATTTCATTTAATGAAACAGCAAACCTTAAAATGGCGCTCTTTAAGCTAGTGACGTCATTCTCTGGGAGAAAGATTGCTTGCATGCGTACTTCAACAACTACGTTACTTGATGTAATAAAAACGTCTTCTTGTCTCTCTACTATAGTGCCATATTTAAAATCTTTACTTTTAGTTTTAGAGCTCTTCCCACACGAGAAAAATGTCTGAGCGAACAATATCACTCCTAACAATAAAAACTTCATCTTGGAAACCTGTAATGAGAAAAATGTATGTAATTACTCCTGTATTAAGAAGAAAAAAAAAATGTTAAAATATAAATTTCAGAGATAAAGAATAAAAAAAAATTTCCCCACTTCCTTCTCTCTTATTTTAATTTCTTATGTGAGCCAATGGTACAATTCTTTCATCAGTGGGCTGGGATACGTTTTGAACTCTAAATCTATTGGCCGTTAATGTTTCCAAAATGCTAAATGGGCCTTCAAACTTAGGTGTTAGTTTATAATTGAGTCCTTTACGTACATTTACCTGTATGTATACATTATCACCCACGGTATATGTTTTAGTTGGCTTCGCTATTTTATCATGATTCCTTTTCATTATGATTTGTGATTCTTCTAAATTCTTTCGAAGGATATCAAAACAACTTTTGATTGCATTTATACATTCTTTTAAAGGATTTGATAAATTAGTTGTAGGCGTTAATAGATGGAAAGGCGTTCTAACTGGGGTACCATACAATGCCTCGTGCGGCAACATTTTAATTGATATAGTACCGCAGGTATTGCAATATCCCAGTTGGAGTCTGATCCCCCTAGTGTTAATCTTAATATGTTTAAAACCTTCCTATTCGCTCTTTCCACTAGCCCATTCGACTCTGGGTGATAGATCATGGTATTGATTTTCTTTATGCTAAGGAATTCACACATTGAGGTAAGAAAGTGATTATTAAATTCTCTACCCGAGTCTGAGATTATCATGTGTGGAATTCCATGTTTACAAATGTAACACTCGTAAAACTTCCTAGCGCATTCAATCGCAGTTTTAGTTTTAAGCGCTATTAGTTCCGTATATCGAGTCAAAGCATCTACAATTACTAAGAGGTGCTTATTTCCTCTGTCTGACTCGTAAAGTCCTGTTAATAAATCTAAATGTATCCTTTCAAAGGGTTGATTGGGCACAGGATAAGCCCCTAGGGTGACAGGTGTTTTCGTGTGCCTTTGTTTTCCTGACAAGTGCGACAATTAGCTATGTGTTTTTTTATATCTGTAAGCATCGTATGCCAATAAAACAATGATTTGGCTTTCTGTGACATTATGGAGAACCCCGGGTGTCCATGCAATGGGTTTGCATGCAACCAATTTAGGACAGTGGATATAAGTGAGATTAGTACCACTACCTGGTCGTTAGTCACATGTGGTGTATTGCGGGTTTTCCTTGTCACGGATCTACACAGAATATTGTCTTTGATTATATAATTCTGCTGTGTATACTTTATATATTCCCTTTCCTTACGATTTCCTTCCAAAGCATTTATAATTTTTTCTAATTTCTGATCTTTTCTTTGCTCAGTCTCTAATAATTCAGCACTCCAGCCCAGATCTTCTTTTTCAGATATAGTTTTAACAATAGGCATGGATGTTGATATATCTGTTAATTCAGCTAAAGGCTCCGTACAAGATGACACAGGGTTGCGTGATAATGCATCAGCAATGATATTTGCTTTCCCAGGTAAATACCCGATTCTCGCGCCAAAGTCTTGAATGATCAAATGCCACCGAGTTTGTTTGGGGCTGTGACTGAAGCCTTTAAAGAAGTCGGTTAGTGGTTTATGATCAATAAGAACCTTAACTGGATAACCGTATATTATGAACTTAAAATGCACTAGTGAATTAACAATAGCTAGCCCTTCCTTGTCTATTACTGCATACCTACTTTCGGAAGTTCTCAGTTTTCGAGAATAAAAAGCTATCGGGAAAAATTGTTTTTCATATTGCTGAAGCAATACCCCACCTACTCCTAAGTCTGAGGCGTCTGTTGCAATGAAGAATTCCTTACCGAAGTAAGGAAATTTTAAGATAGGAGAACTACACAGTTCATCTTTCAAGGTATTAAACGCCTGTTGATGCTGCTCAGACCATATGAAATCTACGCCCTTCTTCGTAAGATCAGTTAGGGAGGCGGCTATTATTGAATGATTGCGTATAAAACGCCTGTAATATCCACTACACCCCAGAAATTGCTCTATTCCCTTGACATTAGTAGGTATCGGAAAGTTACAGATAGCTGACACCTTATCATGGACTACTTTAAGACCTTGGCTAGACACCGTAAAACCCAAATATACCAATTCTGTTTTGAAAAATTCACACTTACTAATCTTTACCCTTAAGTTATGTTGTCTTAGTCTCTGTAGTACTAGTTCTACTTTACGTAGATGTTCTTCTAAGGTATTGGAAAAGATTACAAGGTCATCCATATAGGCATGCAATATATCCCCTAGCAGGTCTCCAAGCACTATGTTAATCATTCTTGTAAATGTTATGGGAGCACAACGTAAATCAAAGGGCATACGTAAAATTTCATAATGTCCCCTGGCTGTGCTGAAGGCTGTGTATGGGATACTATTTTCTTCTAATGATATCTGGTGAAAGCCATTAAGTAAGTCCAAACGAGTAAAATATTTATTCTGACCTAACAAAGATAAAATATTGTCAGTACATGGCACTGGGAATCGATCAGGGATCGTTTCCTCATTCAAGCGACGGAAATCTACGCAGATACGCCATGTTCGATCTTTTTTCGGTACAACTATTAATGGGAAATTATAAGGGCTGTTCAATTTCCTAATGACTCCTTCTTCTAGCATTTTACCTACTTCATCATTTATCTCATTCTGGAATTTCATAAGGAGTCTGTACGAGGATACATAGATAATTTCCTGCTTGTCCTTTAACCTTATTTGATGTTCTATGACATCTGTCTTTACTAAGGATCCATCCGTAGTGGAAAAAACATCATGATATTCAGTTAAAAGTCCAAAAAATTTCTGCTGAATTTCTTCTTCTTGAATGTCTTTACTAATTTTATTTTTAATAGATTGCAAAAGGGATTCATCCGCAACTGATTGAGCGTGATTGATTTCAGCAACGGTAAGAATACGATGTTTATAAACTTCTACATCCAAGATATGTTGATTTTTGTGAATTACTAAAGTGGTATTTAAATGATTACTGACTTCAATATTACATTGTTGATGTGAGCCTACTGTATAAATAGCTTGTGTGACGGACAATCCGTTAGTTTTCAAAGTGTCGAAAAGGATTAATATTTCAGATCCCGGTAACGTTTTCTTTATTTGCACTATTAAATTCGAAGGTACGTTCGGCTTGATAGATTGCATGCAAGATGATATTACGGGTGAACGAGAATTCTGTTGGGTCGCGTATATTATTTCTTTATTAGTGAGACAAGTTATTGGTTCTTCAACGTACGTCACTGTTTTATTTGTCGTCTCCTTTTTATCCAGAACTGATTTTAAGGTATTAGAAGACTTATAGAATTTTCCTTTGATATACACGCTGTGCTTGGCAGGGGCTAAGATAATGTTTTGATTACCCATAGACGGATATCCTATAATTACAGCTGGATATATATCAATGTTTTGTACAACAACAAAGGTATCGGCAAACGTGCGCTTACCGACCTTGAACTGAACATGAGTCACGCCTATTACATTTAATTCACTATTTCCTATACCCGAGAGCCTTACTCCGGACTTCTCTATAGGGAAGTTCGAAAACAACAAATGATGTGTCCTCAAATCAATGATATTATGTGGACTACCAGAGTCAAAAAATAATGTAAAGGATCGGTGTTCTAAATTTACAGCATATAATGTTGGTCGTAACTCATTTTGACTTATTATTGTGTGAATTTGTTGCAAATCTACGGGAGCATGCACTAATTTATTTGATTCGGTCGAGTGTTTCGTAGGAAAATCTATTGCCTCACAATGATCTAATAAAACATTAAATGGATTATTTAACACTACTGATGTTGATTTAAATGACCCAACATCACTCTCTTCCCCACTGGAGTTAATTATGTGATATTTGCTTTGCTCTGCACATTCTGAAAATTAGTCTGACCTTGCGAGTTCTGGGTAGACGGCCCAGGATCAGAGTTATTCAAAGAACTGTTTGTTTGTTTCTAAACTACATTGACGTTTGGCTGTTTCTTCTTATTGAACTGAGGATTTTTCTTTTTATTTCCATATGGAACTGACTGTGGAATTGACTGTGGATTTGACTGTGTATTTCTAGGGTTCTGTTATGTCTTACGCGAGTAGCACTGACTATATGAATGAGTAGAACTATTATGTAACGAACAGATTGTCGTTCTGCAGTCTGCAATCAAGTGACCTTGACGTTTGCAATTATAATACGTCATTCCCGCGACTTGACTATTACTAACTACGTTTACTTGTGGTGGCTTTGTTTCATTTTTTGCAAAAACCTGTGTAAACAAGGGATCAAGATCAGTACACTTAGACATGTGTTTCTTTATCTGTTTATATACGTCAAATTCTGTACTTGCTGGCGTTAACTTATTATCAAAACACCGCACTAAAGCTTCAGGCAACATAACTGTCATGCAAGTTAAATACATTAATCGTGAGAAATCTTTCACGGAGATGTTATCTCTAGTAACCCAAGTGGAATTACCTAAAATATCTTGATACTCGTTTGGCCTATCGGCAATGAGAGCTGCTCTCTCAATAACATTAAGCCGAGTCATAGTGGCTTGATTAAGTGTATTTCTAAATGTTAAAATAAGGAATCTATGGGCATCTAATAAAATATATAAGCACTATATATAAAAATAATACATATATATATATATATATATATATATATATATATATATATATATATATATATATATATATATATATATAAATATATATATATATATATATATATATATATATATATATATATATATATATATATATAAATATATATATATATATATATATATATATATATATATATATATATATATATATATATATATATATATATATATATATATATATATATATATATATATATATATATATATATATATATATATATATATATATATATATATATGTATATATATATATATATATATATATATATATATATATATATAAATATATATATATATATATATATATATATATATATATATATATATATATATATGTTGCGGAGACAGAAGCAGAGATAGCACAGATAGAACCTAATGACAGCACCGATATGCAAGATGAACCAGAGACAGCTAACAGTAAGATGATAGAAGTAAAGGCCTTGGAGCATGTGATACCGTTCTTACAATCTCCAATGCTGTACAGAAAGCCCTTCATTGTGGTCAGGAAGTTCGTATGATTGGCCTTGATTTTAGTGCTGCCTTTGACCTTGGTTACAAACTCAAACAGTTGGGAGGGGGTGAGTCGTTTCTTAACATCATTATTGAATTTTTAAGTAATAGATCAAAAAAAAGTTTTGTTGATCCGCACATTACTGAGTATAGGAATGTGATATTTGGTTTTCCTCAGGGTAGTGTTCTTGGCCCATTACTTTTCATATTATATACACATGATATGTGGTTTGATCTAGAAAACAAGCTTATTGCATATGCAGATGATGCTACTCTCTTTGCATCAATTCCATCTCCTGAATGTAGATCTGGGGTTGCTGTATCCCTTAAAGGAGATCTAGCTAAAATTAGTGCATAGTGCAAATTATGTGGTATGAAGTTGAATCCTAAAAAACTCAAAGTATGATTGTAAGTCAAGGATCGTGGCTCCTCAACACCTGTATCTCAGCATTGATAATGTTTCTTTAACTTTGTTTGACTCTTTTAAGATTTCAGGATGATTCTCGACAGCAATTTACTTTTGAGAAACAACTTATGTCTGTGTCTTCTTCAATTGCGCAAAAAAATGGCCTAATGAGAAAGTCTTTCAGGATTTTTGGAGATCAATATATTCGGAAGAAGAGTTTTAATTCTTTCATTTTACCTTTTTCCGAGTATTGTTCTCCTGTCTGGTGTTCAGCTGCTGATCCTCATCTTAATTTGTTAGATAGGAACTTACGGTCTATTAAATCTCTTATTCCTGATCTAGATATTAATATCTGGCACTGTCGTTCAATTGGTTCATTATGCCTGTTGCATGAAATGTTTTATAATCCATTATATTCAGATCTTCCCAGACAGTTCCGTCGTGTTCGTAATACAAGGTATAAAGTTAATTCTAATAGCTAGGTGTTCTCCATCATAAGTACTCTAAAGTTTTTATTCTAGCTGTGGCCAAGTTGTGGAATGATCTTCCTATTCGGGTAGTTGAATCAGTAGAACTTAAAAAGTTCAAACTCGCAGCAAATGTTTTTTATGTTGAACAGGCTTACATAAGTCCTTTTACAGTTTATATATCAAATATCTGTTGTAATTTTTTTCAATAATATGTCTTGATCAGATAGGGTCTCAAAATCATTCAGCTAACTAAAAAACACATGCATTATGAACGACAGCGCCCATGGCGCCTCCGGTGAAGGCCAAACCCCGACTCTTAAAATTACTCTAATTTCACTGTGAGGCAGGAGCTAAAAATTATACATTGTAGAGATCAAATACTCAATTTTCCAGAGGCAGAAGAGGCTGGTGATTGCATGAAAAATCCTTAAGAAACGAGCGTAAACGATAGAGCAACAGGGAAAACCACCGTGCAAAACCGCTACAACAGTAGGAATTAGGCGCCATCTTGGATACAGTGCCATTTAGACACTCAATAGTAGTTCGGGAGGAAGGGTACCTTGATAACGGCTCCCCTTCAACTTTTGCCACTTTCCCCCTCGAAGCGAAAACGCTATTCAGGGTGAAGATTGCTATGTGTAGTACCAAGATATTCATCCCCTGATTTATGCGATATCCTTAAGAGATATTTTAAGGATATTCGCACCAGGAGTTAGAATTCTGGAAACCTAAAGGTAAATTCTCTGGGAATATCACTGTAGCAAATATCCCTTAGAAAGCTACTTATAGGAACCTTCCCTCAGGACGACATGGCTTGAGCCCAAAAAACAAGGTAGCATTGAATCCACAGCTTCAGGTAGCTCAACAGCCATTACTAAATCCAAGAGATATATTTGAAGCTATGTCAGAATGTGCTGTATTTTCTAAGTTAGATCTGGGACAAGCATTTCAACAGCTTCCCATGGAGGAAAATACACAAAAACTATGTACAGTAAATACATCCTTAGGTTTGTATAGGCTACAGAGATTGCCTTATGGAGTAGCAAACACTCCAGCTATATGGCAATAAAACTATGGATAAGATTTTTTTCAGGAATGCAGGGAGTATTCATTTTCATAGATGATATTTTAGTCTCTGGTAAAGATAAAAGAGAACATAGAGAAAGATTACAAGCAATTTTGAAGTTGAAGGAACATAATATTAGAGTAAATAAGAACAAATGTATTTTAGATGTTGATTCGGTGGGATACTTAGGTTTTGTAATCAACGGTAAAAATATTTACAAGAATAAGGAGAAAATTAAAGAATTGATATCAACGAAGGTACTAGAAAATGTTAACGAATTATAATCATTTTTAGGTTTAGTAACTTTTTTATGGAATTCAGAATTTATCAACAATCGCACATCCATGGTATAACTTACTGAATAAGGGTGTAGTGTGGAATTGGACCAAAGATTGTCAGGAATCTTTTGAAAGAATCAAGCAGATAATGAGCAATTCTGAAGAAGTTGAAGAACATAATATTAGAGTAAATAAGAACAAATGTATTTTAGATGTTGATTCGGTGGATACTTAGGTTTTGTAATCAATGATAAAGGTATTCACAAGACTAAGGAGAAAATTAAAGAATTGATATCAACGAAGGTACTAGAAAATGTTAACGAATTATAATCATTTTTAGGTTTAGTAACATTTTTATGGAATTCAGAATTTATCGACAATCGCACATCCATGGTATAACTTACTGAATAAGGGTGTAGTGTGGAATTGGACCAAAGATTGTCAGGAATCTTTTGAAAGAATCAAGCAGGAAATAACATCACCTACATTTCTAGTACATTATCAAATGGATTTACCAATTAATTTAGTATGCGATGCATCGAATATACAGAAGGTTCAGATACAGTATTATCTCTAATGACAGATGGTACCGAGAAGACAATTGCCTTCGCTTCTAGAGTATTGAACAAAGCAGAAAGGAATTACTCTCTAATAGAAAAAGAAGTTTTAGTATTAGTGTAGGGAGTTGAGAAATTTCATATGTATCCTTATGGAAGGAAAAAATTCAAACTTGTTGCAGATCATAAGCCTTTATTAGCAATATTGGGTCCAAAAGCAAGTTTACCTACATTAGTGACTGCAAGACTACAGCACTGGGTAATTCCGTTAGCCGCATATTATTATGATATAGAATATCGTGCTACATCAAAATGGATAATGCAGATACTTAATCTTGATTTCCAGTAGACAAAGCACCAGAAGAGTATTATGATAGTATATTGCTAGTTTCAGTATATGATGTACCCAGTGCAGCCAATGATATTGCACACAATACCAAGAAAGACCAAATACTTAGTAAGGTTTTAGATAGTTTCATGACAGGTAGCGACTTATGTGGAAATGAGGCAAATTGTAGACCCTATAAACATATATGGAGTGAATTGAGCATAGCACAAGGTTGTATAATGAAAGAGTCAAGAGTAATTATTCCTAGTTCCCTGAGGAATAGGGTTTTGTCTGAAATACATGCTGATCACCAAGGTATTGTGTGATCAAAGTCTGTTGCAAGGACGTTTGTCTGGTGGCCAGGTGTAGATAGACATATTGAATTATCTGTAAGAAATTTTATGAATTGTGTTACGCAACAGATTAACACTCAATTTGCTAGAATGCAGCCATGGGAATTACCCAGGTATCCATGGCAAAGAGTGCACATAGATTTTGCAGGTCCTTTTCTAGGGTATTTGTCTTTTATATTTGTAGATGCTTATAGTAATTGGCTAAAATTAATTCCAATGAAGACAACAACATCTTATGCAACTGTAATAGAATTAATGGAAAATTTTCCTACACATGGTATTCCAGAAAGAATTGTAACTGATGATGGTCCACAGTTTACCTTCCAAGAATTTCTAGAATTCTGTAATGTGAATGATATTCAACATACATTTTCAGCAACGTATCATCCTTTCACGAATGGAGAGGCTGAAAGATTTGTTCAAACATTTAAGCATAACATGAAGTGTAGAAAAGCATATACAAATAACATATTTTTTTCTTATGTGTGAAAGTTTTTATTGTCTTATAGAACAACACTACACAGTACAAAAGGTGTGACCCCATCAAATTTGTTGATGGGAAGGAGGATTAGGTGTAAGTTAGATTTGTTGCATCCAAGTTTGCAAAGTGTTTTAGAAGTGAAAGGTTATAAGCAATTAGAAAGTCTGCCAAAAGACATTTTTCCCCTTATTCCAATGACATGGTAAGATCATACAATACTCCAGAGAAGTGAGTACCAGTAGAAATTGTAAAAGATATCGGAAATTTACATTATGATGTTCAAGTTGGTAGAAATATTGTAAAATGTCATATTTATCAATTATAGCCATTAAATAAAAATTCTATAGATCATGTGAATGTTAGTGATGGAGCATTTTCATAATTAGTTAAATCATATATCAACGAAGATGCTCAAATATTAGATGTAAATTCAGAATCTATTATTGTTCCTGTACAGGATGAAGTTACAGTACTTCCCTATAGGATGAATAGAGGGAAGCCCCCCGAGAGATTGAATTTGTAAGGTTTGTACAATGTCAAGTTAAGGGGAGGAGACTGTTATGTATTTTGAACTGTAATACTATATGCGCTACGAGTATTAAGAGTAATGTTGCGCAATATTGCATTGATAAATCATGCTTAGACATACATAATAAGAGTAATAGTATATGTTATGAAGGATTTATTCATTAATTAATTGTCCTAAAGTTAGGATGTGATTCTTCTTACTTTTGTATTGCAGTAGGATACAGTCTTTTATAGAGTGATTCTCATTTGTTATTTTTTTATTGTTGTGTACGAGTTTTGTTTACTTATTCTCACTCAAAACTCACAAGTTGTTAGAGAAGATCAGAGATGTAAGCCTGGCAGAAATTAAACGTATTTTAATAAGAAATCTCAGATTATATCCCATCTACTCAGAAGACAAGTCGGCGATGATGCTGGGATAGGAATATTCTCAACTAATCATAAACATTATTATTCCTGGTGAGTGAGCTGATATCAAGTAAGTATAATGTAGGGCAAACATTACAATATGAAATCTCAAGCAGACTGGAATGGGATTTTATATGTTTTTTTGGGGTTAAATTGGTCCCAATTGTATACTAGTGTTCATCCTGTAGTCCTTTTGAATGAAAATCTAGTCAACGTAATTGATAGGCATATCCCTTCTCGTGTACTAAGGTACCGAGTGAAGAACAGACCATGGATCAATGATGATTGAAGACATGCCTATTTGGAGAAGGAGGAGGCCTATCATCTTTGGAAGGGTAACAGATCAGATATGACGTGGAATAACTACACTCAGCTTAGATCTTTTGCTCAGAGAGTTAGAGCTTCAACTGAAAAAGAATAAAATTTAACCATAAAAGAAACCCTTTCTGGTACAACCCAAGAGCATAAGTGGTGGACTACTCTTAAATCTGCACTCTTTGATATAGATGCAACAGTTCCTCTTCTAATTAAATCAAATGGTTCTGTCACTCACTGTTTAGAAGAAAAGGCAACCCTTTTGGAAGATGTTTTTGACAGCAAGCAGAGTAATGAGGAACTCAAACTTCCTCAAACTGGTTTTCCTGAGACTAAACTAACTAGTTTAGCTTTTCGATCTCGTGAAATTAAAGCTCTGTTGATGTACTTTGATGCTTATGAAGATGTAGACCCAAATTGTATTTTTCCTTTGTTTTTTATAAAGACTGCAGATATCTTTGCTACAAAGTTATCTGTTATTTTGCGCAAGTCAGCAAGAAGAGGAGCTTTTAGCAACTCCCATATTATATAGAGTTTATTAATGTCTTGGCAAAACGTCTTAATAGGGTTGCTGAAGGTAATCATCTGTTCCCTAGTTTGCAATTTAGTTTTTGTAATGGCCTTGGAGCATGTGATACCGTTCTTACAATCTCCAATGCTGTACAGAAAGCCATTCATTGTGGTCAGAAAGTTCTTATGATTGGCCTTGATTTTAGTGCTGTCTTTGACCTTGGTTACAAACTCAAACAGTTGGGAGGGGGTGAGTCGTTTCTTAACATCATTATTGAATTTTTAAGTAATAAATAAAAAAAAAGTTGTTGTTGATGGGCACCATACTGAGTATAGGAATGTGATATCTGGTTTTCCTCAGGGTAGGGTTCTTGGCCCATTACTTTCCATACTATATACACATGGTATGTGGCTTGATCTAGAAAACAAGCTTATTGCATAGGCCCGTAATAACAACCGATGAACAAGTAACAACTATAGTAAGACCTGTTTTCAATTGTTCCTTAAAGACTAATAAAGAGTTGCCTTCACTAAATGAAGCTGCATGCACAGGAATAGATTTAATGAGTTCTATTTTGAAATTATTATTTTATTTTAGAACAAATGAGTATGTTATGCTAAGTGATATCAAACAGGCATTTTTAATGATAAAGCTTTCAGAAGAATATAATAAGAACAGGTTTTGTTTTTTCTGGAAAAGAGGAAGTAAATTAGTATATTATAGATAGAAGACTATGGATTTTGGTTATACATTTTCCCCTTTCATTCTTAATTATGTTATGAAGCACCATGCAAAGATGTATCCTGAGGATAAGTGTAGAGAAATTTTAGAAAATAATTTTCATGTAGGTAATTTAATAATCACAGGTCATAATATTGATGAATTACAGGAATTATATAGTCTTTGTTCATCAAGAATGCAAGAAGGAGGATTTACTTTGAGGTCATGGAATTTTAATTCACTTGAATTATGGAAAATCATGGAGGCTGAAGGAAGGCTAGTTGAACATAATTGTATTGAAGAGAAAGTTTTAGGTTATAGGTATAATGTAAATAGTGATACTTTAAGTCTGACACCTTGTAGTGAGGAAGCTGCTGCTGACACTAAAAGAAAAGTTTTGTCTTAGATCTCTAAAGTTTTTGATCCACTGAATTTTACCTTGCCAGTAAGTAGAAGAGGGAGGGTATTAATGAGAAAAGTATGGAAATTAGAAGTAGAATGGGATCAAAAAGTACCAAAAGAGATAACAAATGAGATGAAAAGCATAAGTAAAGATTTTGAAATGCTGTCAGAGTTGTCTTTTCCTCGTCAGGCGTTAAATGGACAAAAAACATACGGGCTTCATGTATTTTGTGACAGCTCAACTGAAGCTTATGGTTTTGTAATATATGCGTGTTCTGATGACTATCAAAGCTCTTTTTTGTTTGCTAAATCTAAATTGACTCCTTTAAGAAAGGGAAATGAGCATAGTGTGCCCACTTCAGAATTAATGGGGGTGATTTTATTATTAAAATGTCTACCTACACTTATGGAAACTTACAGAAATGTTCAGTTCCAATTTGTAAATATTTGTGTGGACGCTCAAGTTGTATTGAACTGGATAATAACTAAGGATTCTAAAGTAAAATCTAAATTTATAAGAGATAGGATATTAGAAGTAGATAAACTTAAGAGTGAAATTGTTAAAGAGTTTAAAGTACTTGTAAAATATAATTATGTGCATACAGAACAAAACCCTGCTGATTTGTTGACGAGAGCGTTGTCTTATAATAAGTTTTTAGAGAATAGGAAATTTTGGTTGGAGGGACCAGAAAGGTTAAATAATCATTTTGAAAGATGGCCTAAATATCCTTTAATAAGTTTGTCTCCACAACATAAAGGTAATGTAAATGTAAATTATGTGGAAATGGTGAAAGTAAACACTGGCTTTTTGAATATTAATAAATTTTCTAGTTATGAAAGGCTTGTCAAATTCACTAGTTATTTCTTCAGACCTTTATGCAAAGTAAAGGGTGGAGATACAAGGGAAAGGGCCAAAAATTATTGGATTAAAATAGTTCAAAGTGAATGTTTCTCTAAGGAAATAGAATTCCTGAAAAAAGAAGTAAAATCAGAAAAAATGTTCCTTCTCTAGTCTCTAATTTAAATTTATTTATAGATGAAGATGACATATTAAGGTCTAGAGGAAGGATTGCTAAGTGTTTATATTTTAACTATAATGTTTACAATCCTGTGTTGCTTCCAAAAGTGCATAAATTGACATTTTTAATAATTAATTATTGTCATGAAAAGGTGCAACATTTGGGTATTGGTACTACCTTGAATTTTCTTAGGGAACAAGGGTTTTGGATCCCTAAAGGGTTAGTGGCAGTTAAGACTGAAATAAGGAATTGTAAAGTATGTCAAAAGTATAATGCTCTGGCTTATAAATATCCAAAAGTAGTTGACATGCCAAGCATCATATGAATTTAGTAAAGCCCTTTGATCATATAGGAATAGATTATACTGGACATTTCTGGGTTAAAGATGACATAAGTGGAGGAACAGTCAAAATGTTTGTTTTGATATTCACTTGCTTAAATATCAGAGCAGTGAATTTTGAACTGTTACCAGATATGTCCACAAGAAATTTTATTTTGGCTTTTCAGATATTTTGTAATATATACTCCATTCCTCAATATCTTTATAGTGATAATGCTAAAACATTTATTAAAGGAGGTAACATTTTGGAAACTTCTTTAGAATCAAAGGAGTTCCTAAATGAAATGGAGAAGTGTCAAATAAGGCATATCAGAATCCCTTTATATTCGGCTTGGGTGGGAGCTGCTTGGGAAAGGTTAATAAGTCTTGAAAGGTTGTCTTTATAAGGTTATTGGAAGGGCAAGATTGACTCATTTTTAATTAATGACCACACTATCAAATGTAAAACTAGCTGTAAATTCAAGATCGCTTATTTATAGAGCTAGTACTCCTTGAATTCATTACTCCAAATTCTTTCTTGAGACTTTATAGTAATTCATCTCTTGTTTTGAGGAAGAATAGGGAGGATGTATGGCGGGGTGAACAGCATTCATCGTCATTGGATAAAGCTCTTAATACCCAAGAGGAAATATTGAACAACTTTCAAACCATGTGGTATGAAAATTACTTGTTAAGTCTACGGGAACACAGTAGAAACGTGTATCAAAATAAATGGGAGAATAGAATAAAAGTTGGATATATTGAGCTAATTAAAGCAGTAAATAAAGCAAGACCTTTTTGGATGATGGGTAGATTGTTGGAACTTGTATTGGGTTTTGATAATAAAGTAAGAACAGTCAAACTTAAGCAAGGAAATGGAGCAATTGAATATCATTCCATATCCAATCTGTATCCAATGGAAATATGTATAAGTCAGGCAGAAACTCCGACCAAGACGAATGTGAATGGAAACTGTAAAGGCCGATTCACACGACCCGTTTTCTTTCCGACAGGCGGGCCGTCGGTTAACCGGCGTCTAGCTTTCTTACGTGTATTCAAATGCAACTGTTCATACAACCTGTTAGGCAGACGGCAGCCCTCGGACGTCAGCCGTCCGAGTCAGCTCGGCTTCCTTTCCAAGAAACCTCGTCCGGTTTGACCGCCGTTAGCCATCCGTCACAACCAACGGGTGGATGATGTTTTGTGTGAATGAGAACCTGTATCGTACCCGTTCGTTTTGTGGCCTAAAACCCCGACTTTTCCTCATAGTAGAGTCATAGAAATTAGTTATTTTGTTGTTTACACCATGTATGAGAGGTTAATTGAACCTTTTCAAGGGTATGAGGAGATATTTGATATGGAAAACAAAGATGTACAGAAATAATTTATATAAATAAAAGATATGGAAAATGACTGGAGAGGCATTAAATAAAACAGGTGAATTTATCATAATTTTAATATTCTTGGCGTGTGCATAAAGTATAATGAAATTGCATAACTTATTTTATCAACACGATTATCAACCAACATATAGTAACAAAATTATCGTAATTTATTCGGTGTTCACGTGACAGATTCTAAGTATACAATGAAAACCGTGCGCTGGTAAACGGATACGGAATGCCTCGTGTGAATGTACAACATTTTGACAAAGGTTAGCCACCACTCAGCCTGTCGGAAAGAAAACGGGTCGTGTGAATCGGCCTTAATAATGAGGTAGTGGCTAGACCACAAGAACAAAACGAGGGTAATAACAGTAGGTCAATTCACCCGAGCCAGTCTAGTAGACCCAAAAGGAAAGCTACAGATAGATTTCTTAAAATGATGAGGGATAATATTGATGCCTTATAAGGCACGGTATATATTTGTAAATATTAGTAATAAATAAGTAGTATTAATAAATATTCATAATTAAAATGCTTCACTATAGCTGTCGTGATTTTCACTTCGACAATTATATGATTAGTTCTAAGCCCGATGTTAAGGGCGGATAACAAGACCTTGAAGAGGTAAGTCTCTCAAAACCGTCCAGGAATCAAACAAAATATGGCTACACTTTACAATTTTATTACAAAAATAGTTGTTTGAAAAGGGAATAACATATTAAAACATTTACGCTGCTTAATAAATGAAATATCTCACTCGAAACAATTACACGTGCTCGTGGAACACTAAGTCCACATCGGACTTAAAAGGAGAACAAAATACACCCAATTTCAACAAAATACCTTGATAGACCACATACCAAGGCTTTCTATCGTAATTTAGTGAATGAATCTGATCCCCAATCACAAGGATTACCGAAATATATACAGATACAAAACTCACATCACACTTACAAAAAACTATGGGGAAACCGACCTGGTTATACAAGGAGCAGAGACGTAACAATATAGACAACTTACTTGTTCTGGGGATATTAGGCAAAGAGGACGATCGGAGCTCCTGCAGCTCCGACGAAAACTCCGATTTCCCGCGCTGACTAAAGTGTCCTTGGCAGAGGGGAGGGAATTCTTACCCTATTAATTTATAAGGGGTTGGTTACAGCCTCTTTATCTGCCACAAGACTGAGAAACTGTTTAAGTCTTACTTGAAATACAAGGGGGAGTTTAATGATTCGGCTGAAGGCCATAAATTGCCGTAATCCACCAACTTAGGGAGTCCTTGGCTCTAAACATATACATAAGACATTTTCATCGTGGTATAGTAAAATGACGTTACATTCGTGATTCATAAATTACAAATACTCAATTTCTTTAACACCCACTCCTTCCCTACCAGGTGGTTAAGTTTTAGGCCCTAATACCGTCGGTGTATTAGACCATAGTCATTCGTCTCAACGCCCGCGAGATCTTCCAGCCTTCCCTCAATTTAACGTAACGTTTGTGGAGTTAAATGGTGGGACTTTCGAATGATCAGTTCGGAATTCCCGACATCCTCCACACCCGAAATAAAGGGGCGGTGCAACGTCGGTCCATTAGGCAAGACTGGACTCGGGGGGGGGGGGAGTAACTACTCCAAGACTCTGTTAGGCTCATTGCGTAGCGCTCCACAACGACTCTAACAGAGCATGCACAATGTACAGCATACAGCAATGTTACCCCGGGGCAATTAACTCTTACAGGTGTACACAAAAATAATTAAAAAAATGTACCCAGACAGATGATACATACAACAGTCCAAATGGAAAGGCAAGTAGGCAATAGGCCTTAGACAATCATCATTTCATGCATATATACACAAGAATAGCAATAGAAATGTATTCAGACATATAATACATACAACAATTCCATCACAAGGCAATCTGCCCTTAATCACATTAATCGAATAACTCTTCTCACACTGCCAAACGTAGGCTATTACCTTAGGGGGAACACGAGGGAGGGGCCTGGCTCTGTACAACGCTCGGTTGGTAAGTACGAGAGACCATCCCGTCCCCGTTCCCCACACCCGACGCACTTCCAACTTCTGTGGATCCATGCACACCTACAATCTCTTCATTCCACCCTCCCTACCTACCAGATAGGGCACTCCCTTTTTCACTCACTGTTTGCAGCTACGCATTCTATATCGTCATTCCTTAGCAGACGGTCCATCAGTTCTCACTGCTTCGCGGCAGCCCTTCTCAATGGGTGTGCAGGACGTCCTTGTGCGTCCGTCTGCTTCGATTCTGTTTCACTTTCACTTCTCTCACTAACCGCATTGTTCTCACCATTAGCGTCGTCATCGAAGATTCCTGTGGCTAGTTGAGTTCTCGCAGCCGGAGCCATTTCCTGGTTGTCCCCAGACGTCTCAACGATCCCTAGCATTCCTGCTGTCGAACTGTACGCGCCCTCTTCTCCGTCGTCGTCATCTTTTTCTCCAACATCATCCTCAGAGGGGGCAATTTCCAGGGGAACCAGGTGGCTAACAGCTCGCAGTGACTCGACACCCTCGAACAACAATTTGGCCAAATGCACGACTGCGTTGTCGTCAGGATATGTCTCCACAACACGTCCAAGGGGCCACATAGCTCTTTTTTTATTTTCTTGCTTTACCAGCACGACGTCTCCAGGGTGCAGCTTGGAGGGTTCCCCAGACCTACAGTCGTGCCGGGCTCTCAGTGCACTCAAATATTCCCTTCCCCACTGTCAGGCAGTAACGTAATTTTTAAGTAAAATCTTGTTTTTTTTGCCGCTTTTTGCACTGATGGCTTTCATTTTTATTTTGTTTACAATTTTGGAAAGCTAAATTAAGTATTTTGTTTTTGGTTTTACATTAGTACATATATTTTGGTTAAATGTAGTGTTTAATTTGCTTTGGTTTAAATGTAGTATTTAATTTGCTTTGGTTGAAAAAGCTTAAGTTTTTGTGGCGCCATCTATTGAGTGCATTTTGAAGTGCGGCCTTCCTCAGTATTTTTACTTCCTTGGCAAATTTGTAACTGTTTATTTTTCTTTGCGGTGACTGGGAGTGTTGTAAGGAGAGGTGACTTGTGACTCTTCTAAAGTGTTCTCACCAGTCGAGTTCAAGGCCGTTGAAGACTCTGGAGCTGCTGATCTGCCTATTGGGATTATATATACAATCTGTCATTGAACTGCTTCTTAATGTGGAAGGCAGTTTACCTGTGAAGCTACGTGTGAGAACAAGACTTGCAACTGTGGTACAAGTGATCTACTGCTTAACCTGGACATTGGCAGTTTGGTGTAGAGCAGGGCTCGAGAGCCTTTTTCATCTTTGATGGATATATCAACTGTATCAGCGCCAGAGTGGTCTTGTTGGAGCAAGTAGGGAGGCTTCTCTCAGGTAAGAGGAACATCCCCTGTATTTTGTCGAGCCGTAGACTGAAAGTGCATATCCACCAACGGTTGTGAAGGGCTGTTCTACTGATGAGAGTGACTACTTGTGACCACATTTTTGAGCAGCAAATGGACTCGTCTATACCAGTACCGGTCTGTGTCATAGGACAAATATATTTGTGCATTTAACTATTGTCAAAGCTGTTGAAGGTTTAATATGAGAGTGTTGTAAGATTATGTACTTTAATATTAAGGTTTAGATTATTGTGATATAGGTAGGATTATCGTTTCTTTTTGTATGTTCTTCCACTTCTTTCCTTTCTGTTTTGTAATAGGTTAGCGTGGTGGGTAAAGGCTTTTGGGTACCTTAACATTAAAGATTTGATTTCCTCACTATGAGTAGGGTTTAGTTTTAGCTTTAGGTGACTCATTGAGTTAATCGATGGTATTTTGTAATTGATTAAATTGTTAATTTCTGTGAGCCATCAGTGTTAGTACATTTATTGTTATAATAAATATTGTGAGATTTTTGCCCATGTGTCTTTCTGGTTTTCCTCGCTCCTACTGATTTGTGTTTTTGTCACTGGATTTGTGAATAAGATAAAAGAACCCGTTATGGCTTCCTCCTAGAGGGAGTCCGTAACATATTTTGGCAACCGTGACAGGATCCAGGACAAACTCAATCGGTGGTGCGAGTTACCAGTCTGTGCTCTGGGTGAGATTTTTCAGTATTTATTTTTGTTGTGCCTCATCACCTTCTTTCTTTTCCTTTTCATTATGTCTGATGTAGAGTTTAACCCTGCCGAATTTTTGGCTTCTGAGAATTGTATTAGGTATTTGAGTGCTCTTACTAAAGAAAATTTGAAAGCTTGGGCTAGGTCGTTAGGCATTTCTTTGACAAATAGGGAATTGAAAATGGACGTATATAATTTGGTAAAGAATAGGCTGTGTGAGCTTAAACAAACTGCTGATGAATTAACAAGTGAAAGCATGAGTGAGTCTGATGTAGAAGGGGCTCCGGGATTGAGTCTTTTTCAGGATCCGTCTCAATGTGGACTGATTTTTGAAGAGTATGGCAGTCTGCCTGATGGTAAAAGTCAGACTGAGGGGGTTCCTCGTACTGATAATGTGTCTCCAGCTGTTCCTACTCGTTCGGTCAAAGGAGAAAATAAGCCACTAGTAAAAGATTTCCAGAACATGTTGGAACTAAAGAAGTTAGAGTTCGAGGAGTTTGAGAGAATCAGAGCACATGAGAGAACGATGCTTAGCATGCAGTTAGAGTTGGCCAAGATCCAGCAAGGTAAGAGGTGTGAGAGTACCCACATCCATGAAGATATTGGGGAAAAGTTTAGTTTTGGGGATGCTCTAAAACTTGTACCTTGTTTTACCGAGGAGAATGTGCCTGAATTCTTTAAGGCTTTCGAAAGGGTTGCTTCTAGGTTGTCTTGGCCTAGGGAGGTCTGGACAGTGTTGATTCAATGTCGCTTACTGAGCAAGGCTCAGAAGGTTTATAATGCCATAGAGGAGCAAGTATCTCGGGATTATGAGAAAGTGAAAGCTTTGATATTAAAAGCTTATGATTTGGTTCCTGAGGCCTACAGGCAGAGGTTTAGGAATTTTAACAAAACCCCGAACATGACTTTTGTGGAGTTTGCTCGTGTAAAGCAGGAGCATTTTGATGACTGGCTCAAGAGTCGCCAAGTAACTACTTTGGCGGCCTTGAAAGAGTTGATATTGATTGAAGATTTTAGAAAATCGTATGCTAAAGATTTAAGAGTTCATTTAGAAGACTTTAAAGTGACTTCTTTTCCCAGAATTGCTCAGTTGAGTGATGAATATATATTGACCCATAAGGTTGGTACTGAGAACGTCAGGGGTAATTTCCCTGTGGTCAAGGGTAACTGGGAGAGTAAAAAGAGAATGTTCGTTAACCAAAATAATTCTAATTTCCAGGCTGACTCTAACTCTAAAGCAAATTCCAATTTTCATGTCAAAAATCAACCAAACAGTAATCCCAGTGGTAATTTTGTAAATAGGAATTTTGCAAAAACTAATAATGCCCATCCTAGTCGTACTATAACAAGTGGTGTGGGAAGAAGTAGAACCTGTTACTGGTGTAATAAGACAGGGCATATCCAAGCTAATTGTTTTGCTCGTCAGAGTTACTTACAGAGGCAGACTACTTCTCCTATTGCTGTGGTGAATAATGTTAAGGCTTCTCAACAATCTGTAGAGAATGAAAAAAACGGTAACAAAGGTAATAAAGAGAATGTTTCCCCCATGTGACTGTCATTTAATAAGTATATTTGGCCAGGTAAACTGAGATTTGAGAAGGAAGTTATAAAGGTAAAATTTTTGAGGGATACAGGTGCTGCTCGATCTTTATTGTTAAGAAGTAGGTTACCTCTTAACATGAAGATCGCTAACTATATTATTTTAAGTGGTTTTCCGGACACTGTTGTGTCGGCTCCTGTGGTTGAAGGAGAGATTGACATATTGGGTGTCGTAAAGAATATTAATCTGGCCATTGTTGATAAACTACCTATTTCTGGGATAGATGGTATCCTAGGAAATGACTTGTGTAATGTGGAGGGACAAGAATTGTTTCCCATTTTAACTTTAGATAAATTACCCATTGCTGTAACTACTCGCTCCCAGAGGAAAGGGTGTAACCTCTTGATGGACGGAGAGGATTTATATTTAGACCCTGTACAAGTAGATGTAGCAGTAGGATGGCTCGAGTCTGTAGGAAGTAGTGGTAGTAGTAAGGTAGTTAGAGCTTGGAATAGGGCTGATTTTATAAAAGCTCAGCATGATGAATTTGATGTGGAAATAACTGAGGGGGATGATATTTCGAAGCCATGTTTTGTATCGGAGAGAGGATTATTGTGTAGATTAAGCCGTTCTGCTCTTATGGAATCCTCAGAGTATCATAAGCAGATTTTGGTACCTAAACAATTCAGAGACGAATTGCTGCAGTTAGCTCATGAGGATCCTTTCTCGGGACACTTTGGAGTAACAAAAACTTTTAAGAGATTAACCAAGTTTTTTTGGTGGCCTAATATGAGAAGGTGTATTAAGCAGTTCTTGCGAACTTGTATAACGTGCCAGGTCATGGGTAAACCTAATCAGGTATTGCGAAAAGCTACGTTAAAACCCATCCCAGTAATTGGTGAACCATTTGCAGAGATTGTCATTGATGTTGTTGGTCCTTTACCTAGAACTCAATCGGGATATATGTATTTATTAACTGTGATGGATAGGGCTTCTCGGTTCCCAGAGGCTTTCCCTCTTAGGAAAGTAACGTCGAAAGCTGTCTGGGAAAAGTTAGTAGAATATTTTTGTCGTTATGGGTTACCTTGTACCATTCAATCAGATTGTGGTACTAACTTTACTTCCAAGTACTTTAAGGACAGGTGTGCTGAACTGGCCATTCAGCACATTACCAGTGTCCCATACCATCCTGAAAGTCAAGGGGTTGTGGAAAGGTTCCACCAAACTTTAAAAAGTATAATTGGTAAGTACTGTTACGAAAAGGAGAGTAGTTGGGATAAGGAACTACCTTATGCGTTATTTGCAAAAAGAACACGCCCAAATGAATCTACTGGTGTTTCTCCTTTCAGATTGGTGTATGGTCATGAGGTTTGAGGTCTTTTAGAGGTGTTATTTGAAGTGTTGATTGGGGGACGAAAACAAATTCAAAATCTAAATATATTTTTATCTAATTTGAAAAATAAATTGAGTGGTGCCTGGAAGTTTGCCAAAGGTAATCTGGAAGCTTCCCAGGCTAGTATGAAAGCATTCCATGATCGTAAGTCAGTTAGTCGTTCTTTTGAATCTGGAGATCTGGTTCTGGTTTTAGATATGGACCCTGATAGTTTTTTGAAACCCAGATTTAAAGGTCCTTGGAAGGTAATAAGAAAGGTGTCTGACTTTAACTACGAATTAGATTCTCCAGGTTCTACTAGGAAGAGTAGAATTTTTCACATTAATAGATTAAAGAAATATGAAGGTAGAAATCTAAGTCCATTAAATATTGTTTATGAAATGCCATGTCCTCTAGCTACTGTTTTTTATGATAATGTTGATGACCATGTACCTGTAGATAATTTAAGAACTAAGGTTGAGATTTTTAATAAGGCAAATATTTTGTTGGAACATCTGGATGAAGTCCAGAAGAAAGACTTATTATGTTTGATAACGGCTTTTCCAGAAGTGTTTAGAGAGGCTCCAGGGCTTACTTCATGGCTTGAACATGATGTTGAGGTAGGTGATGCTCGTCCAGTAAAGCAGGCTCCTTACCTCCTGAACCCAGAAAAAGCCAAAGTAGTCGAGAAGGAGGTACAGTATATGCTGGACCACGATCTTATTCAACCCAGCTCAAGTCCGTGGAGTTCTCCTATTGTTCTGGTAAAGAAACCTGATGGTAATTATAGAATGTGTGTTGACTACCGTAGGGTTAATCAGGTAACCAAGAGTGACGGTTTCCCTCTTCCCCGGATTGACGATTTAATAGACCGAATAGGTAATGCCAAATTTGTAACTAAATTAGACTTATTGAAGGGTTATTGGCAGGTGCCATTGTCTCACAGGGCCCGTGAGATTTCGTCATTTGTCTACCCCAATGGGTTATATGAGTGTAAGGTGATGCCTTTTGGTTTGAAAAATGCAGCCTGTACGTTCCAGCGCCTTATGAATAGAGTGATATGCGGGCTGGAGGGTACCGAAATATATATTGACGACTTGGTGGTATATAGTCAGGACTGGAAAACCCATGTTGAAAGGTTAAGAAAACTGTTTCAGGTTTTACGAAAGGCTGGTTTGGTTGTAAACATCGATAAGTGTGAGTTTGGTAAGGCTGTAGTGACGTATCTGGGTCATGAGGTTGGTTTGGGAAAGGTTGCTCCTAAACATGCTAATATTGAGGTTATAGCCAACCTTCCTCAGCCGCGTAATGTCCGTGATGTCCGCAAAGTTCTTGGCATGTTAGGGTATTACAGGAGGTTCCTGAAGAATTTTGATGACATCGCCCAGCCTTTAACTAATCTATTGAAAAAGAACACTAAGTTTTTGTGGAGTACGGAATGTGAAAAAGCATTTTCTAATTTGAAATCGGTATTAGTCTCGGAACCAATTCTTAGCTCTCCAAATTTTAATAAACCTTTTATTTTGGCGGTGGATGCCAGTGACATGGGTGTTGGAGGAGTTCTGTTTCAGAAAGATGATGAGGGGGAAATGCACCCTGTATCTTATTTCAGTAAAAAAGTTACTCCCGGCTGAAAGAAAGTATTCCACCATAGAGAAGGAAGCTTTGGCTCTGGTGAAGAGCGTATCCCATTTTTCTATTTACTTATCTAGTTCTCTCCAGGTTGAAGTGTTGACGGACCATAACCCGTTGGTATTTATAAATAAGATGAAGGGAGCGAATCAAAGGATTCTGCGATGGGCACTTCTCCTTCAGGAATATAACCTGGTCTTTCAGCATATAAAAGGAGTGGACACCAAGATCCCCGATGCACTTTCTAGGATGTGAAGTGTGGGCTGTTGTGCCGTTCTGATTTTTTATTTTTTCTTTTCAGATGATGTATAGGCTATTAATGTATTCTAAGGTTGTTTTTGCTTATTTTTGTGCAATCCCGGAGTTCCCAGTTTTTTTTTTTGGGGGGGGGGGGGAGTGGCCAGTTAGGTTAAGTAGTCTTAGTGTGAGTGTTTTGGTTGGTCATGTTTACTTTCTTATTTTCGTATTAAGGTTAAAAAAAAAATATTTTTCCTGTTTAGTCAAATTAATTTCCTTTTTTTTTTTTTTTTTGGTTGAAGGAGGAAGGTGTCAGGCAGTAACGTAATTTTTAAGTAAAATCTTGTTTTTTTTGCCGTTTTTTGCACTGATGGCTTTCATTTTTATTTTGTTTACTATTTTGGAAAGCTAAATTAAGTATTTTGTTGTTGGTTTTACATTAGTACATATATTTTGGTTAAATGTAGTGTTTAATTTGCTTTGGTTTAAATGTAGTATTTAATTTGCTTTGGTTGAAAGAGCTTAAGTTTTTGTGGCGCCATCTATTGAGTGCATTTTGAAGTGCGGCCTTCCTCAGTATTTTTACTTCCTTGGCAAATTTGTAACTGTTTATTTTTCTTTGTGGTGACTGGTAGTGTTGTAAGGAGAGGTGACTTGTGACTCTTCTAAAGTGTCCTCACCAGTCGAGTTCACGGCCGTTGAAGACTCTGGAGCTGCTGATCTGCCTATTGTGGATTAAATATAGGATCTGTCATTGAGCTGCTTCTTAATGTGGAAGGCAGTTTACCCGTGAAGCTACGTGTGAGAACAAGACTTGCAACTGTGGTTCAAGTGATCTACTGCTTAACCTGGACATTGGCAGTTTGGTGTAGAGCAGGGCTCGCTCGCTATATATATATATATATATATATATATATATATATATATATATATATATATATATATATATATATATATATATATATATATATATACTGTGTATATATATATATATATATATATATATATATATATATATATATATATATATATATATATATATATATACTGTGTATATATATATATCTATATACTGTGTGTGTGTGTATATATATATATATATATATATATATATATATATATATATATATATATATATATATATATATATATATATATATATATATATATATATATATATATATATATACATGGCAGTTTTAAATAATTCGAGAGAGAGAGAGAGAGAGAGAGAGAGAGAGAGAGAGAGAGAGAGAGAGAGAGAGAGAGAGAGAGAGAGAGAGAGAGAATTATAGTATTTGTATAAATGGCAGTGGTAAATCATTAGAGAGAGAGAGAGAGAGAGAGAGAGAGAGAGAGAGAGAGAGAGAGAGAGAGAGAGAGAGAGAGAGAGAGACTACGCATCTGTCAAACACAGTCATACAGACGACGCCATAAGGATGACGTCATCATTTAAAGACCGCTATATCTTCATTGTTTGGAAAAATGATTGACTATTTGTTCTTTCTATAACCTTAGGTAACATTGGCCTTGCTACAAAGTTCCTGGGGACGTTGTGGAAACACAATGTGCATAAGAACTTCAAGTAAACAAACGCATGCATTATAACATCTATACATCTTTGGAAACTTTGGCTTCTGTTATTGTAGGAGTAAGTTTCGTTCAACTACTCTACCAATGCCTTCCATTTCTGCCAGACGTACGATAGCTTGAAACATAAGTGAAAAATCGCTATAGATATGCAAAATTAACACACAAAGACGATTTTGTCAAACTCAGTCATGCAGACGACACAGTAAGGATGACGTCATCATTTAAAAACCGCTATATCTTCGTTATTTGTGAAAATAATTGGCTGAAACTTCTGGGGAGCATGTACAACATGTTTACGCATACATAGAAGCAATAAAACGATTTTTGATTTCTGAAAGTTGTTATGTTATGGCGGATGGTCCCTTTAACCCTGGACAGGTAAAAGTCTAAATCGATAACATAACAGGTAAACGTGTACCGTATACACTACCACTTGTTTCAACTTCACTTGGTAGTTCCGGTAATGCATTTTTTTTTATTAATTTTTCATACATATAATTCTAGCTATCTATGACTAGGATATACTCAATAAAAAACATGGAAGTAACTTTATTTTTTATCAACTAAGAGCTGAAAACTTTTGTTGATTTTGAGAGACTACCACTCTCGGGGCCCTAGGACCCTTTTTCCTTGCTACTTGATAAAAACAGCCTAATGGTAGAATCTAGGAGTCCCTAAGGCATATTCAGTTGAAAAATTAACCTCTTATGCTGAAAACAGAAAAATTTGGAAAGAAAAGAAAAAGGGGGAAACTTCTAGTAACGAAAAAGTTACATATGACAAAAATATTTTTTTCTAATATAAATTATAAATTAAGACTACTGAAAATTGTATACATAAAATTTGAATAATAGATAAATTACATGATATATGAAAATCCTGAAATAAAATAGTTAACTATTTTTCAAAAAAAAAAATTCAAAAAAATAACTAGTGTTGATAATGAATTTTCCTCTTTCATATTTACACTATTCTAGTCTATGTGACCTATAATATCCAAAAATTATTGCTAGAATTGTAGAAAATTGTAGAAAATATGATATCTGCGTGACATAATCGAAACTGAAAAAAAGAGAAAAAAACACTTTACTAATATTGGCTAAATTAAACTATAGATGTTAATCCTACACCCAATATATCATTAGCATCATATTCTCAAATCATCTATCAACGTTCATTTTAAGTTTCAAAACACTATTCACAGAAATAAATATATTGTAATCAAAATTATAAAACTTGTGAAAATCAATCACAGTCACTTACCAGGTAAACGTGTAGCGTATACGCTACCAGGAAAAACAAAAATGGCAATTTCCAAAAAACGGTGAGAGAGAGGACAATGGCAGTTGTCCCTTCGTCTGTGTCTCTGGTCTAACTAACCGGTGCTGTGTAAATTTCCGCTCAGAAGCCAAACCCAAGCGGCGCAGAAGTGAAAAAGTGGTTTTACGCATATAAGCGGTAGCGTATACGCTACACGTTTACCTGTCCAGGAGCCCAAATCAAGTGTCTAGCCTCAGAAGCGTTAATAAACCCAAGAAAATTGTCGGAAGAAGATATTGTAGAAGCGTGTGAACTGTTGGAGAAAGGAAAAGCAGAATTTGTAGCGAAGCAAGTATCAGTTGACCTAGGAACTGAAGGAATGAAAGTAGAAAGGAATGTAGAGGCTGGGATTCAACGAATTGTAGCGGAATAAGAGAGAGAGAGAAGAGGTAAGG
Organism: Palaemon carinicauda; assembly: GCF_036898095.1. Lineage (NCBI taxonomy): Eukaryota > Metazoa > Arthropoda > Malacostraca > Decapoda > Palaemonidae > Palaemon > Palaemon carinicauda. The sequence continues at coordinate 78,365,984 of NC_090751.1, forward strand.
GAAATTGCCAGACATGCAAGGGAAATAGAAGCAGGAGTAATTTCAAGACAGGAAGAAAGAGAGAGAGAGAGAAGAGGCAAAATGGGAAGAAAGAATAGAGAAGAGGCAAGAGAAATTACCAGACACACGAGGGAAATGTGAGCAACGGAAATTACAATAGGGTAAAAGAGAGAGAGAGAGAGAGAGAGAGAGAGAGAGAGAGAGAGAGAGAGAGAGAGAGAGAGAGAGAGAGAGAGAGAGAGAGAGAGAGAGAGAGCAAGACACGCAAGGGAATTGAAACTTTTGAAGCTTGTGCAAGGTCGGTAACTCAGACAGAGGTGAACCCTGCTATACATGATCCCGTGTTTAATGTGACGAATGCGCAGAGGATAATTCCAGAATTCACAGAAGAAGCTCCCAACGAATTCTTAGATCATTTTGAAACAGTCACATCGACAATGGAATGACCAGAAGATAAATGGTCTGTGTTATTGTAGAGTTTTCTTATTGGAAAGGGCAGTGCATATCTTGCCTTGTCTCAGCACCACAGGAAGCAGTATCAAGAAGTAAAGAGGAGGGCGCTAAAAGTGTATCAAATGACCCCTGAATATTATTAAGAAAGATTTCTAAGTCTGCGGAAGAACGAGAAAAGGATTTTCCTGGGTTACGCTTATAAGGTAGGACGATGTTTTAAAAGATGGATACAAGCTGCCAAACTGAGAGAGATGGTTGGTTTAGAAGAATTGATAGTGCTGGACCAATATTTACGAGGAATTACTAAACATATTCAAACACACTTGAGAGAGAGAGAGAGGGAGAGGTGAAGAACCTTGATAGAGCCACTTTGCTGAGTGAAGATTATAATATTATCAGTCGTAAACCCTCCTTGGGTATGAAGTTTCAAATGTCGTTCCAACCAAGTTTCAAATATTCACCGAACCATGGAAATCAGTTCAGTAATTACTATGTGAAGAAGTTGAATAGTTACAGTGGAAGTACCACTATCACTGTTCCAAAGCAGAATGCGATCGTACCACAGCATTAATTGTCGAATTGTCCTACATCAGGTGTTGTGAAAGACGTGCAGAAGATTAATATTATCTGTCATAAGTATGGCAAGAAAGGCTATATCAGTAGGGAATGGTAGTCGAACCAACCAAAATCAGTCACCCAAGTGGTTAAGGATAATTCAACTTTACAGGATGCAAAGACGAAGAAGAAACGGGAAATGACAACGAGGAAAATAAGCTAGCTAACGTTTACACGAGGAACAAGACAACCCCAAACAGCGTGGAGGCTTTAAAAGGTATATTTTTGAAGTATGTTAGCCGCTCTAAATGGAAGTGAGCAGATACCAGCCAAGATGTTGTGCGACACAGGTTGTAATCATAGAGTTGTGACATGAGTAGTGCACCAATAGGTGGAACTGTCTCTCACAGGAGATTCAGTCATTTTAAAGGGAATAGGAGGTGAGGAGGTTACTCATATATGCCATTTGAAGCTCTCAGGAAAGTTAATGACAGGTCATTTTAATTTTGCAGTAAAGGATTCATTGGCTGTTGAAGAAGTAGAAGTCCTACTGGGTAATGAGGTTGGTAGAGCGCCATTTGTGCCTTGTCCAATTGTAACAGAGAAACCATTGAAGTATAGTCCTACGACTAAAGTCAAGAAGGACTTCCCGTATCTGTTTCCTAGTTATGTGACGACTAGGAGTATGATGAAGAAAGTGGCTGCAGAAGATGACAGAGAAATCGAAGGAGCGATGAACTTGGAGGATTTATTTTCAGAAGAGGATTCCCATGATGGTACACAAAAAGAGATCTCACGAGAGAGCCCGAGAGAAGAGGAACGACAGACAAATGAACAGGAACACCAGGAAGCAATGGATTTTGAAGGAATAGAAAACTCAGCATTAGAAGTAGGATAAGTGAGTAGGAAAAGGCTGATAGGATTGCAACGGAAGGATGCAACCTTTACAGAGTTATTGTACTGTGTGGTGGATTAGATGGAGATGCTGCAGTTTCCCACCTGTTACTATCTTGAGGAGGGATTGCTTATGAGAAAACATAGACTTGCCGATATCTCTGGGAATGCCGAATGGGTGATATACCATCAGATATTGATTCCCGTACTATTGAGAAGACAGGTGATCATTATAGAGCACAAGACGGGACACATGGGAATAAGGAAGATGACGGAAAAGATTATGAAACCCTTTTCCTGGCCTGGCATGCATAAGGATGTGCGCCAGTTTTGCCCTGCATGTCAAATTTGTCAGATTTCTAAGAAGCATAGTGAGTACATCATGAAAGCTCCTTTACACCTAATTGAAGTGCAAGGAGAACCTTCAGCAAAGTAATGATCGACATTGTCGGACCGATACCAAGAACGAAGAAAGGTCATGAATATATGTTAACCTTGACATGTCCAGCAACGAGATACCCAGAAGCCATACCCGTCAGGAACATCAGTGCCAAAGTAATCGCCGAGATGTTAAAGAATTTTCTACTAAGTTTGGTATTCTGGTAATCGTTCAGAGTGACCAAGGAACAAATTTCACGTCAAATTTGTTTCAGGACGTGATGAAACCGTCGGATGTGAACTGTCTACTACCTATCACCAGGAGACCCTTAATACATTAAGAAATACTGCTAAGAAATAGGAAATGAATAGGACATCGGACTACCTTGATGTTATGTGAGGTATGCAATGCTTATCAAGAAACCGTGGGATGTAGCCCTAGGGAAATGGCGTTTGGACGAGAAGTAAGAGGACCAATTAAAATGGTTGCAGAAAAATGGAAGGATCAAGAGGAAACGGATGGAGAATATGTCAAGAATTTGAGGAAAAGGATCGGCTAGATAAGGAAATTTTCGTGGGATGTAGCCCAAGTGAAATGGCGTTTGGACGAGAAGTAAGAGGAACAATTAAAATGGTTGCAGAAAAATGGAAGGATCAAGAGGAAACAGATGGAGAATATGTCAAGAATTTGAGGAAAAGGATCGGCTAGATAAGGAAATTTTCCTTAGAAAACAAGAAAACAAGTCAAGGAAAAATGAAGAAAAATATTAATATGAAAAGTAAGGACAAATAATATTTGGTAAGACAACAGGTATTGATTTTCTTACCAATAAGGAGATTCCCTCTCACCAACAAGTTCAAAGGACCATTCTGGGTTTTGGAGAAGATCAGTGACCTGACCTACGTTATCGAACCCCCAGGAAGAAGGAAAAGCCAAAGGAAGGTACACTTTAACCTATTGTTAAACGGAAACAAGACCGAAGCTTCACAGATGTGTATGGCGCAAACCATTCCATCACCGGAAAACGAAGACGGATATGAGGTAGGGGCTGTAGGCAAAGTGAATAATTCATCCATAATTTGGAACTAGGAAGGAAAATGAACTTATTTGAACCAAGAGTAACAAGAGAAATAAAGCCGATTCATTAAAAGTTTCCTTGAAAATGTCCCGGGTGTTCCAAAATGACCCAACGTGACGAGGCATGAGATACACCTCAAAAACACGGAAAGACTGTTCAAACAATGCACTTATCGGCTGTCGCCTTCTCACAGAGAAGTCAGAGTAAAGAAGTGGACTATTTGTTACAAAACGGATTTACCGAACAAAGTTCTAGACCTTACAGTTCTCCAAGCTTGCTCATGAAAAAAACACACGGATTTTTCAGGATGTGGACGAACTAACAAAGTTGAATTCGATCAATGTGGCCAATAATTATCCATTGCCACTCATAGACCAACTACTTGACAACATCGGATAAGCAAGGTTCGTCTCCAAGATCGACTTGTTAAAAGGCTATTATGAAATTCCAGTAGACAACATTGCAATATTGTTATCAGGTTTTATAACCCCGTTTGGGTTATATAAATATACTGCAATACCACTAGCTTTCAACGAGAGATGGATAATCTTCTGGGATTGATTGAAGGAGTAGGAGCATATCTGTTAGATATTGTGATATATTCATTGACCTGTGAAGAACATCAAATCCTGAAGAAAGTATTTCAAAAGCTATAAGGGGCACACCTAACGATTAACCAGGAGAGGAGCAAATTTGGAAATGCAACCGTTCGGTACTTGGGATTTGAAGTCGGAAAAGGACAAATCACTGCGAACGTCAAAGGAATAAGGAAAGCCTCACCCCCACAATGGGAAAGCAATTGCAACGATTTTTAGGGATGGCAGGATTCTACAGACGAGGTTGGCAGAATTTTTCAGCTGTAGTCGCTCTCTTGACGGATTTGACTAGCCCTAAGAAAAAATTTGTATTGACCAGAGAGTGCTAGGATTCCTTTGACAAGATAAAGGCCATATCAACTGTGATACCAATACTGCAAGCACCTGATTTCAACAAGAAATTCCTTATTCAAGTTGATGTGTCGGATAATGGGATTGGAGCTGTCTTATTGCAAGAAGAAATGGTTGGAATTCTTTAACCTGTTTTTTTTATGTTGTAAATGCTAAATAAACATCAATGAGCTTACTCTACAGTTGAAAAGAAAATGCTAGCTCTAATCACAGCGATAAGAAAATTTTAAGTTTATGTGAATAGACCACAGAAAGCAGAAATTACTGTTTATTCAGATCACAATCCTTTAACTTTTGTTGTTAAAATGAAGAAGAATAATAATAAAGGGTTAACTAGGTGGTCATAATGTTTGCAACCATATTGTAATAATGTAAAGCATATATCAGGTAACGATAACATGGTTGTAGATAATTTATCTCGGGCTGAATCGTTGGATTCATGCTCAGAATGAATCATCTTTTTGGGGGAACTTTCTTACGAAGCTGATCTAGCATTAGAGTAAATGTTTTATTCATGTATATCATTTGTGTATTTAAGAGATGCATAGCCAGCTTTTAAGGTGAGTTCCACTCATGTATGTTTAAGTAAATATATGTAAATTACATAAGACTTTTGTCATTCATTTAATTGTATTTTAATTCAATTCAGTATTTGTAAATTTACGTTATTTTTATGAATTAACTTTTTCTTTTTCGGAGTTTTGTTACAAAGTCTTATGTACCCTCGTTTAGGTATGGTGTATGACACACACGAGGTATGTGGTAAGAAAGTGCATGGAAACACTCAAATTTAATTTACTCTTTTTTTTCATTGTTACAAGAGGGAGGTGGGTGGAGTTAGCTGAGGTGAGTTGCCTTGCAAGACAGGTTAGTACCCCATCTACAAATTACTACATTGGCAACCATATGCCGCTACAGCCATTCCCTTACGCTATGAGAGTGATCTACTGGAAATCTCTAGAGGAATTAAGTCAATGAATATATAGACCCTAGGAATGCATAAGAAGCAGAAGAGACCCGGCCTATTTCTTTGAAAGAGCCAATGTCCCCTAGCTCTCTCTCCTTTCAAGTGTGTGTCTCCACAAACGTGAAAAGTGATTTCTATCCAACATATATTCTGTATAATGCTATTCAAACGTTGGTGAATTTATTAGATGTTAATGCAAGTGTAGTGTGTTATTGTAAGTACGATTTAACATACCTTTTTGTAACTATCCCTGTGAAATTAAGTTTAACAGTGAAGTGTATTCATTTTGCTTAACAGTTCTGTAACCTAGTGTGAACCAAAAGACGTAAGTGAAACAGTTACATATATATATATATATATATATATATATATATATATATATATATATATGTAAATTTCACCATTGTTTAATCGCTAGAGTGTTAAGTGATAAATTTTTCCATTATTTGTCTGAATTAAATGTTTTTCATAAATTAATTTCCATTGAAAAAAGTTATTATATAATTTTTAAACAGTATCTTTTTTGTCTTAGTATAAGGTTTAGGTCAGGTTTAAATATCGTGTGATATATTTTAGATGTTAATTTATTTTTCCGTTCTAGCAATAACCAGCCTCCACAATACAGTACAGCAGGGAGGGGCCTAGTAGGCTGAACTGGAACAGTTGGGCGGGTCCATCAGGACGACATGGCCATCTCACCCAAAAATAGATTTTTCGCTTCGCTCAAAATCCGTTTTTTGGGCTCAAGCCATGTCGTCCTGATGGAAGTGTACCAGAGAATTAATGTATCGTGGATTTGTTTCCAATTTAAGTGCCTGGTACTCCGAATAAACGTTCCGTGGTCTGGTGACCAAGAGACCGTGACATCTCCGTTTAATGTCACTACCAGAGGCATTACAATGCCCTGGCGTCCCGCCCCCCTGGCGAGGAAGGTCCTAGTAGGACAAGGGGAACATCTTGAAGTAATCTGAAGAAGAAAGTCTCGGCTGGGTAAGAAATCGTGTCGGTCTCAAGACAGAGCAGAATGGTAAGTATTTGTGTTGGAACAAATTTATACCATTAGGTGAGTACATAAGAGATAGTAGGAATACTAATTATAATAACTTTAGAATAGGTTCAGTAAAACGCGAACAGCAATATATTTTCATATAAAATTAGGAGCGAAAGAGACGCATGTTGTAAATAAAATAAACATTTTATTTGAAATTTGCATGGAAATATGAAAATTTGTGTACAATAATAAAATACAATAATAGACATAGATATGGTAAAGGCTGGTGGTGCAGAATCTGAAAGGGAAACAATCATTTCTGTAATCACTAGTTCCCGAGGAACGTCAGTCTTTTAAGTCAAGATACACTTCATGTTCGAGAACATGTGGCACACGTGTACGAATCTATGTCGTTTCACCTTGGCAAAGGACAGTCCATTAGTGGCACTAACTGTCCCTTGAAATCACTATGTAACGCACTAGGGTTAACACAGGCACCTGTTTGAGTTAAAGTCCCGAGAAAATTCACTGTCCTACGCAGCACTAAACAGCAGGTTTCATCACACTACCTGCTACCACCACGAATCTCTTAACTTCTTGCACCTGCTTCGAATAGTGTTTGAAAAACACTCTGGGGGACTTCCAGCCTGTGAAGGATCGGAGGCTTTCGAAGTCCATTCCTTGGAAGAAATTTAGGGAAGAGGCGACTTTCCTGGGATCGTGACCTGCGGGTGTACTGTCACGATCCGCTCTGCGAATGAAGTAGGTGATTTTCGCTCTAAGTTGTTTTAGTGACAGGTCGCTGCCCGACGTTTCTACTTTGAAAAGCTGTCCTCCACCAAAGTCAGAAGTTCTTCGAAGATAGACCTTAAGACTCTCCACAGGGCATAGAGAGACATCTTCCTTCAGGGGGCAGATTCTCCAAGGGCCCCATCTTTTGGTGGGAAGTTTATTTTTAGAGAGAAACGTGGGGTCGGGGGAGAGGGTAAGTTCTCCCGTGTCGATGAACTGTATCTGACCCTCTTCTTTTGATAAAGCCACTATTTCACTGACTCTGGCTCCCGAGGCGAGAGCAAAAAGGAAGATTACCTTCTGAGTCAAGTCCTTCAGAGGACTGGAATCATTGTCCAGGCTAGAGGCAAAATGAAGCACCTTATCCAGGGACCAGGTGATGGGTCTCGGTGGAGGTGCTGGACGGAGTCTAGCACACGGCTTCAGAAGTTTATTAAAGATCTCGTTGGATAAATCTTTTTGGAAGGCGTATAGGAGTGGTCTGGTCAAGGCCGATTTGCAAGTAGAAATCGTGTTGGCTGCCAAGCCTTGTCCATGAAGGTGAATAAAGAAGGACATGCAAAAATCTATGGAGATTTCCGAAGGATTTTGTGCCTTGACGAAGGATACCCACTTCTTCCAGGATGATTCATATTGTCTTATGGTAGACTTTGTTTTATATTCCTCTAGGAAGTCTAAGCTTTTCTTCGAGATCCCGAACCTTTTCCTCACGGCTAGGGAGAGAAAATCATGAGATGAAGATCCTTGACTTTCTTTGATGAAGCGAAGACAGTCGACTTCTGCACCTGTTGGGAGAGAACTGGGCCCGGCAGAGGGATCAGTTTGGGCTGTAGCTCCAGGACCAGGGGGAACCAATTGCTCCGGGGCCACTTGGGAGCTACTAGGGCTGCTATCCCTTTGAAGGTTCTCAATTTTGAGAGGACTTTCAGCAGAAGGTTGGGTGGGGGGAACAGGTGAATCTTGGACCATCTGTTCCAGTCCAGGGACATGGCGTCCACTGTTTCCGCTTTGGGGTCCTCGTAAGGGGCCACATATCGAGGAAGTTGCTTGTTGTCGCTTGTCGCGAAGAGGTCGATCTGTAGTTCTGGGACTTGAAGAGAGATGAAGGAGAATGATCTTGCGTCTAGGAACCATTCCAACTCTATGGGGTTTGTCCTCGATAGAGCGTCCGCCGTCACGTTGCGGAATCCTTGTAGGTGAACTGCAGACAGGTGCCACTTCTTCCTGTCCGCTAGGCGGAAGATGGGTAGTAACACCTGATTTAGGTGGGGCGATCTCGAGCCCTGACGATCGAGACATCTGACTACCACCGAGCTGTCCAAAGTTAGACAGATGTGTATCAAAGGACGCGGGGATAATTTCTTCAGGGTGAGAAGAACCGCCATGGCCTCCAAGATGTTGATGTGAAACGTCTTGAATAGGGGAGACCATGTTCCTTGAACCTGTCGTTGGTGGGAGTGGCCTCCCCAACCCTCCAGAGAAGCGTCCGTGTGAATGTTGAGCGGCGGAGGTGGAGGTTGGAGAGGGATGGATCTTTTCAAGGTCCTTGCTTCTGACCACTGCCTGAGCAGGGAGCGAAGCCTGTTTGGTAGGGGTCTCTTGAGGTCTCTTCGAGCGATGGATGCGTTTCGTCTCCAGACTCCTGATGCATCGTTTAGCTGTGCTCATAGCACTGGGTTTGTCACTCAGGCGAACTGTAGTGAGCCAAGAACTCGTTCTTGCTGTTGTCTGGTGATCCGTTTGGATTTGAGAAGTCTTCTGACAGACCCTGCTATTTCTTTCCTTTTCTTTAATGGAATGGAAAGGCGGTGTGACTGAAGGTCCCAATGGATTCCTAACCATTGGAACTTCTGAGCTGCAGCGAGGCGAGACTTCTTGGTGTTTATCTTGAAACCCAGATGTTCCAGGAATTGGGTTACATTGCTGCAAGCTGTCAAACACCCTTCTGGCGAAGTCGGCCAGACTAGCCAGTCGTCGAGGTAGGCCATCACTTGGACGCCCTGAAGGCGTAGCTGGTGGACGATCGTGTCTGCTAGTTTGGTGAAGATTCTCGGAGCCACGTTGAGCCCGAAGGGCATGGCTCTGAAGGCGTAGCTTCTTCAATTGAGCCGTAATCCTAGGTAGGAGGAAGGGTGGTAGTTCATTGGGATGTGCCAGTAGGCATCCGCCAGTTCTATTGAGACCATGTAGGCCTTGCAAGGCAGTAGGGCTCTTATTTGTTGAAGAGTCAGCATCTTGAATTTGTGGTTCACAATGAACTTGTTGAGGTGGGACAAGTCCAGAATGACTCTGAGTTTGTCTGAGTCCTTCTTGGGAACACAAAACAGTCTTCCCTGGAACCTGGTGGACTTTACCCTCTTGATCACCTTCTTGTTCAAGAGTTCTAGGACATATTCTTTCAAGAGGGGGGTTGATGGCTGGAAGAATTGGTGAAAGGTTGGAAGTGGTTGCGTCCAGCTCCAACCTAGTCCCTTCTTGATGATGCTGTGTGCCCAAGGATCGAAGGTCCAGCGATCCTGAAAGAAGCGGAGTCTTCCTCCCATCGGAAGCACTTCATTGCTTCTGGTTTCCCGAGGGCTTACCACCTCGGCCGCTAGCTCCCCTTCCTCCTCTGCCCCTGGAGGGCCGGTGCGAGGAGTCTCTGCCTGAGCCTCTACCTCTGGGACGAAAGGTGGTTGACTGACGCTCGTAGGCAGGGGTAAAGACCGGTGATTGTGACACCACTGGTTGGGGGACCAACTGAAAGGTCTGTTGCGGTTGAGAAACCACTTGGGGAGTAACGGGAGCCGGAAACTGGCGTTTTTGTTGACGCTGCTGGGGTCTTGGTTTGGAGGATTTGGAAGATTTCCTCTTAGGCTGAGGGCCTTCGTCCTGGGAGGATTTCCTCTTTCGCAACATGCCCCATTTGTTGAGAAGGTTCCGATTCTCAGAGGCGGCCTTGTCGACGATCTCTTTCACCAAGTCAGAGGGAAAGAGATGTTTACCCCCGATGTTGGAGGAGATGAGTTTCAGGGGTTCGTGTTTCACTGCCGCGTTGGCAAACACGAACTCTCTACAGGTTCTTCGAGACCCGATGAAGCTGTACAGGTCCTTCCTCACAGCCACTAGGGGGGTTTTTGCCAGAACCATATACAGGTCTGGGACCCTAACGTCCCCAGCCATGACCTCAAGCTGAATCTGGAGAGACAGGGAGGCAGCCAGTCTCTCCTTGGTCTCTTGCTCCCGACGAAGAAGGTGGTCGTTCAATTTCGGGAGGTCCTTGTTAAACTGACGTCCGGCTACGTCAGGGTCCAGCTTCCTAACCGTGAAGGTGTACTGTACTGGATATCTTTCCAGAACTTGTCGTCGGGGTGAAGGGCGAGGGAGAGGGGCCTACACTCCTCCAGGGTAGGACAGGGTTTTCCTTCTTCCACCGCCTTCATGACTGCATGGAAGGCTTTATCCACAAAGGGGAAGGATGCGGAAGAGGGAACAAGAAAGGACGGGTGCTTCTTGCTTAGAGCCGGCATTTTCGAATTGGTTAAGCCTCGGCTCTTCAGGCAATCTGCCAGTAAAGCTTGGGCCTTTGAGTGATCAAACACGATCACCTCCTTAGGCTTAGTCTCCCCCTTGGAGGCCGGTTCGGTCTTGAGTCGGACGTAACTGTCCGGGTAAGCTTTGAAGTTCGGGAAGAATTCCACTTCTTCCAGGAGGATAGACCATAGCATGTCATTTATGAAGATCTTGCCAGTTGTGATTGGCATATGCTCGGTGTACATCCAGGGGTTAGACTCCGAGCAGGAAGGAAGATCCTTAACCGAGATCTCCTTCGGTTGCCTCAATTCCAAGAAACGACTTGTAATCTGGGCGGAATGCTTACTAAGCCTCTCGTCAATTAAGGCCACCAATACCCGGATGGCATCTTCGGTGGCAGGCAGCATGGGCTGCGGTGCGGCGGAGGTAGAGGGGACTGGCTCCTCGGTCACTACAGGAGCTGCCGAAGGTGGAGGAGCGGCCTCGCTCTCCGAATCGGGGTATTCCACCTGATCCTCTTCTTCCTCCGGATCCTCGCCCATGAGGGTCCTCTCGGTGTCGTCGGACACGTCTGACATCTTCTCCACCTAGTCTAGACTACACTTGCTAAGCGTAGTCTCGATTTCTGGTTCAACGGCCACTTGAACCAATGGGATCTGTTCCTGGGGGACCACAGAATCTGCAGTCGCTTTTGGAAAAAGGATGGCCCTCATTTTCTCGTTGGGGAGATACGGTCCGGCAGCGTTTTTCTGGAAACCGCGCACCCACCTGCGCAGTTTCTCTCGAGCATTGTCCCTGGCTTCTAAGGACGGGGGGTTGTCAATTCTCTCGTCAAGGAGGCCTTTGCAAACTGGGCAGGAGACTGGATCCCAGTATTCAAGGTTGCCCTTCTTTGCCGTACAGGGGGCGTGAGTCAGACACACACCATGCCCGTGAAAGTCCGGGCAGCGGACTGAGCAGAAGGGGCTCTCATATTTCACATACTCCTCCTGTAAAAGAAAGAGAACATAAGTACATGGGAATAGAGTCATGACTTACATTACTCTTAAATCAAGATTCCTTAAATTAATTCTTAAACTTAGAATTGTGTTATGTGAGCTCCGGATAGGTGAGCTAGAAAAGAAGTAGGAAGACACATACTTGTGAATCCCGTCCAGCCAGGTACCGCGACCTTTTCTGCTGGCAATTCCTTAGAACTTGAGGTTATAGGAGAGGGAATGGTATCCCTATGGAGAAGCACGACTAGGCTTCCTTATAAAGGAATTGTCTGCAGGGTAGAGAAGGTCTGAGATCGCTCAGAACTTGTATAAAGGAGGGGAAATAGGGTAAACCCCTCAATATTTGGGAAGGTCCCGGTAAGAGACTGCACTGAGAAGCACAGAGTATGCTGGAAATATTGTATGGTACATTCATAAAGCTCAGATACTGTCTTCAGGATATGAGACAGCAAAGAAGGTCAGTATGGCTATATGGATGTATAGGTCGACTGTCGGCACGGGGCCGGCAGCCGGGGGTAAGGGGTGCTAGTCCCTGGAAGCCATGGTGCGTTGCTGGCAAGCCGGTGGCAAGCCGGAGGCCTGGTCCGATGGGGTGAATCCGTCAGGCTATGCACTGAGTAGCAGAGAGGTAGGAAACACTTACAGGGGCGACCTCCGGCAGGGCGGAGGCCTCCGGCAGGCTGCCGGCGTTGGTGAACCTAACTGGTACATAAGATGGAAGGTGTCTGAGAGGCCGGCGGGAGCGGCGGCGGCGGGAGCGGCGGCGGCGGGGGCGGCGGGGGCGGCGGGGGCGGCGGGGGCGGCGGGGGCGGCGGCGGTGGGAGCGGCGGCGGCGGGAGCAGCGGCGGGAGCAGCGGCGGGAGCAGCGGCGGCGGGAGCGGCGGCGGGAGCGGCGGCGGGAGCGGCGGCGGCGGCGGCGGGAGCGGCGGCGGCGGTCGCTGGCGGCGGCAGCGGCCCCCGGCAGCGGTGGCAGCCCCCGGCAGCGGCGGCAGCCCCCGGCAGCCGGCAGCGCCCTCGGCAGCCGGCAGGGTGGCGCCATGGATGGTTCTCAGACAGGAAGTTCTATGAGGTAGGAAGGTCACCGGGTGTGCTGGCGACTAGCAGCGGCAAGGGGCGGCGGCCCCCGGCAGCCGGCAGGGTGTTGCCTTAGGTAAACCTGAGATAGGAAGGTCCTATATAGTAAAAAGTTACCTGACAGGCGGCGGGGGCCGCCGGCAAGCGGGGGCGGTCGCCGGCGGCAGTGGACCAGCACCAAGATAGGAGAGAGAAAGAGAAGGAGGGAAGGAGGAAGGGTAATGTCCGATACCCAACCGGCTTTCCTCCGGAAGGAGTGTACTCATCCGACGGCAGGGAGCCGGCAGACGGCTGGGTGCCAAAGGTAATCCAAGGGAGGATCAGAGAACACTCTAGACAGGGGGGGAGGGTGATCTCCTGCTGGAAGGGCGGCCGCTAACACGACCTCATAGTTCGACTATGAAGGGGAAGTGTAGCAGAGCGGCCACCCAGGCAAGAGAGCGCAGCTTAACCTACAATTCTCCCTGAGGGGGAATTGTAGGACAGTGGACAGGGGTGTGAAGGCAAGCTGACACAAAGAATAGAGTCGGGTGGGGGGGGGGGGGGTGAGGGGGCAGAAGGAGTCGCGACCCTAAAGCTCCCAGAGGGTGTGGGAATCTGTTTTCTATACTACCCAGGTAGGAGAGAGGCGCTCTCCAACCCTAGGGTAGGTAGGGTCAGAGTAGGAACAGAACTGGTGTACTGTCCTAAACTATAATAAAACAGAGACCTCCAAGCCCTAACCTAAACCAGGAGAACTCCTCCTAGATTAGGTGAGGCTGGGGACGCATATCGCTAGGCTACAGGAGGAAGGGACAAGTCCCAACCAAGAGTAGTCTAGTGGTGAAGGGCTACCCCCCCCCCCCACCTTCAGTCTCAATCGATACCCCAGGGGAAAGACTTTCCTTAGGGGTGGACTGGGATGAACGATAAGTACTCTGGGATTCTGACCGAAATCACCCCATACACTATGGGAGGGAAGAGGGAAGAACTACCTAACCTAACCTACCCGAAGTGTTTCGGGTAAGGGGCTAGGAAAGCAAGGCTACCCAGAGGGAGATACATGGGGTAAGGGAGATAAGGAAGCATACAAGGATCCCAGCATTGGGTTAGGTATGGCCTGGTTGGACCAGGCACCGTTCCTTGTATGGTTCCTCGAAGGCAAAAATATGTGCAACATGGAATCTTGTATATGTTTAAAAAAAAATGCCTAAATCTTCATAAAATAGCACTAGGAACACTCATATGCAGAAGTAAATATGAAAACTAGGATGCGGCCTATGCTAGGCTTAAAGGCTAGTATGGGGTCAACTGACCACAACGGCATAAATAAACTATTTCTAAAATTGAAGATTAAAAAACTTAAGATAAATTTAGTTATAAGGCCATGAAGGCTAGCTGGTTAACTAAGCCTATATCTTCATTAACATAACACTAGGAACACTTATTATACCATGCTGAAGTAAATATGAACACTAGGCTGTAGCCTATGCTAGGCTGAAAGGAACACTCATATGCAGAAGTAAATATGAAAACTAGGCTGCGGCCTATGCTAGGCTTAAAGGCTAGTATGGGGTCAACTGACCACAACGGCATAAATAAACTATTTCTAAAATTGAAGATTAAATAACTTAAGATAAATTTAGTTATAAGGCCATGAAGGGTAGCTGGTTAACTAAGCCTATATCTTCATTAACATAACACTAGGAACACTTATTATACCATGCTGAAGCAAATATGAACACTAGGCTGTAGCCTATGCTAGGCTGAAAGGCTAGTATAGGGTCGGCTAACTAAGATCGCCGAGGACCACTATCGGCATAATATAACTTATTACTAATAATGATGACTAAATAACTAAAGATTTATCTCAGTTAAAAGGTCGGGGAAGGCTGTTCTGGCTAACTAAATAACGCATGCAAGCGAATATCAGCGCCGTAAATGGCGACCCGAGGTGAGGCACAGCTCGGCCACAAAACACAAGATTTTAGCGTAAAAAATTGTTAATCGACGGCCAGAGCTTATTTAAACAATACAAGAACCTGGTACTCAACTTTCCAGAAGGCGAAGCAAAAGGCTGAGACATCTTGAAGGATGCACACAAAATATAGCGATAAGGGAAACAAACCAAAGGGCGACATCGCTACTAGAAGGAAATTGAAGCGGGCGGACGTGACGTCACGCAGCTGCGAGTATAGTAACAGTGACGAAGGGTGTCAAAAATTGGCATTTATTCCCCTTGAATAAAAGTATTCTTAGTTTTAAGAGTGTTCATTTTCTAATGCATTTCCCAGTTTCTATGAATATATGTTTAAATGTGATTATTTTCCTCCACGGAAGTAGTTTTATCATATTAACGATATCAATGAGTTTGTATGAATTAGTATAATAATATTTAAAGTAAAAAGCTAACTTTCTTGCAAATTTTATCCATCTAGATCAGATTAAATGACGTAACATCCCATTGTTGTCAAACTTCTTCCTGTGGAGATTATATACAGTATGTTGTTTGATTATTGTAAGGGCACATGCCAGTAATTTAAACTTGCCTTCTGGACGAAACCCCTTTTTTTGTGTATGTAGGGTTACGATTAGAGCACTTGATGTTTATCTTTAAATTGGTGTTATGTTACGTAACCCTGTAATTTTGTAGATCTGACAACTGTGCTATGCAATATACTCCTCCTGAGTTTTCTTCCAGGGTTGAAAGGTGAATCTAGGCCTCTTTGAGCAGTTGACTCCAAAAGGCAAGTAATCAGAGGATACTCTCCTGAATCCGCCATCATCACCTCGTGAACCATCGCATCATTGCAGCAATGTTCTTATAAGAATACTCTGTAACCCCATTTGATATTTGTTTAATTTTTTATCAAGTAACGTAAATTTTGTTCATTTGTGTTAATGTTAATGTTCGCTCTTTAACGTAACTCTGATGATTTTTGTTTGTGTACTTTAAATATTAAATATATGTCAAACTTTTTAATTGAGTCTTTGTGAACCCGTGTGGCATCACCCCAAAAGAATTAGTGCAAGAAATATAGTTTTGAATCAAAGATAAGGTAAACGGCAAATGTCTTTTAAGTAAGTGTGTTTCTCAGTTATGTAACTTGGCCTCGTGCGAAGTTGGTGCACGAGGGTTTACAGTTTAAAGAAAGTTAATATATGTGGTTGTAAATAACCCAGTGTTTCACCACATTTTCTGGTCCTTCGAACCGGATGCCATAACGATTCACAAAGAATTTTTTTGGATGTTAAAGATAAATTGCGATAAAGTTCACGTGGTTGATGGTCGGCGTCAAAGTCATTCTAGTATAGCTGGCACGTGTCCAAAGTTATTTGGTGAGCAGGGTAAGGTATTGAATTACTTGGAGTGTTTTACCATGTAATCTGTTTTATGGAACATTATTTGTTCGTTAATTACTCTGTGAAGAAATTTTGTTGAACTTCGTTGCCATTTTTTGAACTTAGGTTTCGTGACCAGATGTATTTAAGAGCACGTGGTCAAATTGTCTAGCATTTAGTGCATGTTATATTTGAATCAGGGTTAGATAATTTGCCATATATTTTCTGATATTATTCAAGTTTGTTATTGATTCATTAACGAGATAATGGAGTCCAAGATTAAGGTAGGCTAGTTATTGAAGGGGAAATTATTTCCTTACAAGATTTGCTCGACGAGTCAGGTAGCTGCATTGGTGATACCGATACACCAAAATCGACTCTTGTAATGTATGAACGTTGTCTTACTGAGGGACTACAACGTTTTGAAGATTGTTGGTCACAGAATGTGACGATTATTTTACAGGACAGTGAATATGACAAGTTATGTAGAAGTTATAGAGCAATAACTAGATGTGTAAGGAAAGCTATTGCTGCTACTCAGCAAACTATGAGAGAGATTGACGCTAGAGATAGAAATCAACGGCCCGTTTTGCCTCCTCCGGCTCCCGTTAATCCTCTCCCTCCCCCTAAACTCCCAGAAATTAAGATACCTGAATTTAGCAGTGGGGAAGAACAATGGCTTGCATTTTGGGATATATTCAACAGTTTGGTTCACGATCGTAGGGATATATCCGATGTAATTAAATTTTCTATACTCAGAGCTAGTTTAAGGGACAACGCCCTCAAAGCCATAGAAGGTTTGCCTGTCACTAATGTCAATTATTCAGTAGCTATTCAGACCCTTAAGGAGAAGTATGATAATAAGTAAAACTTGAAACGTAGACTCATGTCCAAATTAACACATTTAGTCCCTCCCAGTCATTCAATAGAGGATTTGAAAAATTTTAGATTGGATTATGAAAAAATTATTTTACAGATGAAAACATTGAATTTAGATGCAGAAGCCATGAACCCCATTTTCTCTAGTATAATATGCGAGAAATTATTACCTGAAACGCGTAAGGCTATAGCTGATAAACATAATAGTATGTCTCTTGACTTAAAGCAAATTTCCTCAGGTTTGAAATATGTTTGTGAATTGATGGAATTTTGTCACGAAGGTGAGAATTCTCATAAAAGAAAACGGGATCAGGGCAACTATTCTAAAGTAATTCCCTCAAATGTGCCTAACGTGCAGAGAGCACAACCAAGTAACAGTAAACCTAGTAATAGTAGTTACAATAATTGTGTGTTTTGCTCATTGAACCATGCTTCTCGCGATTGTAAGACTTTCAAAACAGTTGACAGTAGAAGGGATAGAGTTAAATGTTTAAGATTGTGTTTTGCTTGCCTCAAAGGAGGTCATTTATTCTCTGAATGTAGGAATTATCCTAAATGTAATATATGTGATGGTCCTCATTACCCGATGATTTGTAAGAAAACAGAAAACCCTGTAAATCCTGTTTCACCAAAGTTGAGTGTAAATAGTACTAATAAGGGATAGAGTTAAATGTTTAAGATTGTGTTTTGCTTGCCTCAAAGGAGGTCATTTATTCTCTGAATGTAGGAATTATCCTAAATGTAATATATGTGATGGTCCTCATTACCCGATGATTTGTAAGAAAACAGAAAACCCTGTAAATCCTGTTTCACCAAAGTTGAGTGTAAATAGTACTAATGTTAGTAAATCAAATGTTAACTTTGGGTGTCCTAATAAGGATCCCAAAGGTGCTGTTAGTCAATCAAATGTTAACTTTGGGTGTCCTAATAAGGATTCCAAAGGTGCTGTTAGTCAATCAAATGTTAATGGGAATTCTCATAAGGATCCCAAAGGTGCTGTTAGTAAAGGTGATTCCCCCGTAGTTATGACTGCTTCTTTGGGAATTGATCATTCTCAAAATAATAAGATTTCTGTTTCGACAGCTCTTCCTACTGCTAGCGTAATTGTGTCAGGCAATGGACATCGTTCCTTTGAGAGAGCCCTCTTTGATTCTGGTGCGCAAAGAACGTTTATTGCAACGGAATTAGCCCATAAGCTTAATCTATCGTCTATAGCAACGGTAGCCTTAAAGGTAAAACCATTTGGCAGTGGTGCCATGGAAGTTGATTGTGATATAGTAAGAGTTGTGGTGAGACTAGGTAAGATTTGTACTGTCATTAATGCCATTACATTCGATAGAGTTAATTCCAGAATTTATTCTCCAGGATTATGTAAGTCAGCTGCGTTCTTGACGAGTAAAGGCATAAAATTAGCAGATAATGATTTAAATTCAGATGAAGTAAATGGTATAGAATTAGTCATTGGGGCTGATTATTATGGAAAATTCATTCAGAACAGTCAAATTTGCTCTGGAATACAGATATTGAATAGTTCTGGTGGGGCACTAATTTTTGGACCCCTTCCTAGTTGGTCTTATGACGACGTAGAATCTAATGAGATTACTACATCAAATGTACTGTATGTTGTTCCAGAATAGAAGTAGAGGAAATTCCTATTAATTCTTGTTGTGAAGTTAGAAGATTATGGGATTTAGAAAGTGTTGGTATTCGTCAATCTGAAATTAGTCCTGAAGAAAGAGAATCAGTTAAGTGTTTTAAGGATAAAGTTAAAAGGGTTGACAATAAATATGAAGTGTCCTTACCATTTAAAGACGAAAGTAGACCGCCTGTTAATTATAGAATAGCCATTGGTCAATTAAATTCCTTGTTACATAGATTTGAATCTGACCCCTCCTTGTATGCTAAATATGATAAGATTATCAAAGATTACGTTCAGTCTGGGTTTATAGAATTAATTCCTGCAGGTTCCCCTATTATCGGGCATTATTTACCCCATCATGCTGTATTGAAGGATTCCGAAACTACTCCCATTCGAATAGTTTTTAATGTTTCTTCAAAGACTAAAGGAGAACTTTCCTTAAATGATTGTTTATTATCTGGTCCCTCATTAACTACTAAACTTTTCGATGCCCTGTTGAGTTTCCGTACAAACCCAGTAGCTGTGATTTCAGATATTAGTAAAGCCTTTTTAAGGAAAGGCATTTCACCTGATTGTCGTGATTATTGCAGATTTCTATGGATAACTGATCCCTCAGATTTGAAGTCAACTGTAAATTACAGGTTTTGTGTAGTTTGTTTTGGAGCTACGTGCTCACCCTTTCTCTTGCAGCAAACCCTCTTGCATCATTTATCTTTACATGATAATCCTCTTGCATCATCTCTGATGAAGAATTTCTACGTAGATAATTTTAGTAAAACTAACAAGGATGTATCAGTCTTGATGGATGAGTATCCAGTAATATGTGAGATTCTTGAAGACGCTAATATGCCTCTACAAGAATGGGTCAGTAATGATTCAGAGTTCAACAGAACCATAGACGTTAGCAAAGAAAGAGTAAACGTTTTGGGTTTAGAGTGGTATCTAGCACAAGATGAGATGTCACTAAAGGAAGTAAATTGTGAGCATAAAGGACCTTTAACCAAACGAAAGGTTTTATCAGTAGTAGTTCGGATGTTTGATCCTCTAGGATTATTGTCACCAATACAGGTGAGAGGTAAATATTTTCTGAAATGTTTGTGGAGTAACTACGGGTGGGATGACCCTTTACCAGAATCATTATGTTCAAGGTTTGAAGAAATTTGTAAGTGTTTTAGAAATGTAGAAAGTTTAAGGTTTCCTAGGTTTGTTGTACATCCTGAATGTTCTCACTTACATGTATTTTGTGATGCCACTAACAAGGCATATGGAGCTGCTGCCTATGTGACTGATTCCAAGAGAAGTGTAAGCAATTTACTGGTCAGTAAGTGTAAAGTGGCACCAAACCCTAAACAGACTATTCCGCGTTTGGAATTCACAGCCTTGTCCTTGGGTGCGAAACTTGCTGGAAGATTAATGCAGAATGAGGATTTAAGATTGAGTTCTTGCACTCTCTGGAGTGACTCCATGGTTTCTATTTGTTGGGTGAAGAACAATAATAGTAAAATTCCATATGTACGAAACAGAGTCACTGAAATTAATGAGTTCAAGTTTCCCCTACGGTATACCCCCTCTAAGGATAATCCAGCTGATATTCTATCCAGAGGTAGTAATAGTAAAGATTTATCGCAAAATTCCTTGTGGTGGAATGGTCCAAAATGGCTTTTAGCTGGTGATTACCCCCAATCTTTAGCTACAGAAACTGTGCATGTTAATGAAATTCTTTCAGAACCAAAGTTTGTACAACCTCCACCCCCATTAATTGACATCTCACGTTACAGTAATTTAAGTAAGCTTAAACTTATCATGAGGTCAATTTTGCTCTTTCTTAGTAAGTGCAGTAAAGGTTCTAAGTTTGTTGTTAACGAAATGAAGGCACTTGTCCTTCTTGAACAGAAGCAACATTTTTCTACTACCAGAATGTACCTCTGTGATAAGAATTCACATGGAGTGTCCATGGATATTAAGAATTTGTGTAATCAGTTAAACTTATTTGTTGATGAGGAAGACCTAATAAGGTCTCAGGGTCGCATGAAAAACGCCTCCATGTCTTATGATACTCAGTGCCCAATGTTATTGCCTTCCAGAAGTTATTTAACAGTATTGATAGTTGAACATTTGCATAGACATAATCACCATTGTGGTGTCAATTCTGTACTGGTATTGTTGAGAGAAACCTTATGGGTACCTAAAGCACGTCAAGTAATCAAATCGATTCTGTCAAAGTGTGTTTTGTGTCAGAAGTTAACTAAGAAACGGTTGTGTTTGCCCCCTCCCCCACCATTACCCATAGAACGAGTGAGATATGATAGACCATTACAATCAATAGGAGTTGATTATACTGGTGCTATTAATATTTTTGATCATGAGACTGGTTTTGAGGAGAAGGTCTTTGTGTGTCTATTTACCTGTACTACGAGCAGGGCAGTTCATTTTGAATTGACTCATTCCATGACTGCTTCAGATTTCCTACTGGCTTTTCGACATTTTGTAGCATATCATTCTCTGCAGAGTCTGATTATATCTGACAATGGTCGGAATTTTGTTGGATTTAATAATTTCCTGAAAGAAATTATGGAGGTACCTGAGAGGGAATTTGATAGTGTTGAAACTCAGGAGCCAGATAGTGTGCCTCTGAATGATGCGAGACCTCGGCGTGCAGCAGCAATCCGCTGTGATTAAGAGAGAAAGGATTTAATTTCTATGGATGTACTCTAAGTGTATGTTTTGATTTAGAATTTTGGGTACAGTTGCATTATTTCTAATTATGATTCTTCTTGGGGGAGAATGTCAAAAATTGACATTTATTCCCCTTGAATAAAAGTATTCTTAGTTTTAAGAGTGTTCGTTTTCTAATGTATTTCCCAGTTTCTATGAATATATGTTTAAATGGGATTATTTTCCTCCACAAAAGTAGTTTTATCATATTAACTATATCAATGAGTTTATATGAATTAGTATAATAATATTTAAAGTAATAAGCTAACTTTCTTGCGAATTTTATCCATCTAGATCAGATAAAATGACGTAACATCCCATTGTTGTCAAACTTCTTCCTGTGGAGATTATATATGTTGTTTGATTATTGTAAGGGCACATGCCAGTAATTTAAACTTGCCTTCTGGACGAAACCCCTTTTTTTGTGTATGTTGGGTTACGATTAGAGCACTTGATGTTTATCTTTAAATTGATGTTATGTTACGTAACCCTGTAATTTTGTAGATCTGACAACTATGCTATGCAATATACTCCTCCTGAGTTTTCTTCCAGGGTTGAAAGGTGAATCTAGGCCTCTTTGAGCAGTTGACTCCAAAAGGCAAGTAATCAGAAGATACTCTCCTGAATCCGCCATCATCACTTCGTGAACCATCGCATCATTGCAGCAATGTTCTTATAAGAATACTCTGTAACCCCGTTTGATATTTGTTTAATTTTTTATCAAGTAACGTAAATTTTGTTCATTTGTGTTAATGTTAATGTTCGCTCTTTAACGTAACTCTGATGATTTTTGTTTGTGTACTTTAAATATTAGATATATGTCAAACTTTTTAATTGAGTCTTTGTGAACCCGTGTGGC
>NC_090751.1:78393037-78415537 GCF_036898095.1 Palaemon carinicauda
AATGGACCAGTCATTGGTGTCGTCATCGCCCATCCAAGCCTCTAATATATCCTTGTAGAGTTCCGTTTTGAACTTATCTTCGAATGATTCAGTCATTTTGTCAAGATTGGTGTCTAGATTCTGGAAATTAAGCCGGAGTACAAAATTATATTATTATAAAGTAAAACAACAGATAGTCTACGATAAATATAAGTTATTATAGATTACGTTAATGTAAGTATGAAAAATTGATAGCAATTTAAATAAAACCTTACAATAATATGGTAAAAACAGAAAAAATGGGGAGGGTTATTACCACTGTGTTGGAGAGGGCAGGTGGAGGCAGACTGAGGAGGGAGGTATGGTAGAAAAAGAAAAAAGTCTGGAGTGAAGCCTTAAGTGTCTGAAGATTGAGACGGAGCATTGAAAGGAGTATTGAAGATAGTTAACGGATAAAAAGTACTTTGATTGTTTAGTTCCGGCCTAATATGGTGTATAACTAGCGATTCGAGAATTTAAACATAATTTGAAGCATTACGCGTGTTGACTAAAACCTTGTTGGGCAACTAGTGTAATAGAGAGCCCTTAATTCTAGCCATTATGTGAAATGACTAAAAATTCTAGCCATTACGCATAACGGCTAACGGCCACAGCCATTTCGTGAAATGACTAAAAGTTTTAGTCATTGCGCGTAATGACTGATTCACATGTTGACTGTAACATATATATATATATATATATATATATATATATATATATATATATATATATATATATGTTACACTCAACATGCATAATCAGTCATTATGCGTAATGACTAAAACTTTTAGTCATTTCACATAATGGCTGTGACCGTTAGCCGTTATGCGTAACGACTAAAAGTTTTAGTCATTTCACGTAATGGCTGAAATTTAGGGTCAGGCATTTCATGTAATGACTAAACTGAATTTTAAGAAAAAATGAAATAGCAATGTTTTTTGTTCATTTTTTAAAATCAATTGTTGTACACTTGACAATCAATATTCGAATTCAACAACAAACAAACAAATTCAGAAAAAAATCTTACATACGAATTTTTTTTACTCAACACTTTCTTATCAAAATCAGCTGTTAGAAGTCGAAGCATTTTCATTTCTATATCGTTTACTTGTTTTTGCAGTCCAAAACAGCTACAACATCGGCTAGAGCATTTTATCTTGCTTTTGTAGCACTTACAATGATTACTTTCACAACGTCAGTTCCCGGCACAATTGCAACAAACAAAACCTTGGCCACCAGAGTTCGATTCTTTTGTTACAGCTTGGCGAAAGATACTTCCTCTATACAATTTACATCACTTTCTTTTAACACTTTTTGAGGACAGAGATCAAACTGATTGAGTGAAAGACTTGCTTTCAACATTCCAGATTTTACACTAATTTTGTACATATCATTTTGATCTCTATCTACAATAACACCTAGAATATTATGAGGATCCCCACGCCCTCGATCATCAAGAGGTATTGGAAGGGCGACACTATCTCCTGGCATCCGGAGGCTAGTTCGAGACGACTTCGTTTTACCATTCGCTCACCCTGTTGTAGCTGAGCGGATCTTGAAGCTGATCTTTCAGTTCGTATCATGTCAATGCGTGAAGCGATGAGGTTTGCAGGATGTTCATCTTCAGTACGAACAGGATCATCTTCAATTGGGATTGGTACACCGCTCGGTAGTATTTGTTCATCAGCTGCTGCTGGCGTAACAACAGAAATGATTGGTACATCAGGAGTTAATGCACTGAAAGAAGGCAAGAATTCGTCAATTGTCACAGCAGGGAAAACTTCGTCATTTGTCAAAGCAGCAGGATGTTCATCTTCAGTAAGAACGGGGTCATTTTCAATTGGGATTGGCACACCGCTAGGTAGTATTTGTTCATCAGCTGCTGCAGGCAAGACTTCATCATTTGTCACAGCAGCAGAATCATCTTGTAAATCAATAAGCTGCTCGGCGTTGATGGCAACGAGTAAGTCATTTTCAGTTTGCATGCGCTGGAGGATTTCTTGTGGTAATGAAGACGTAGCTAGACCCACTTTGGCATCACAACCAAACATTGCTGTGTATGGTGCCCTACCTATTCCAGAATGAAAGCTTGAGTTCTTTTGAAATTGAATAAACTTGATGCCAATGGACCAGTCATTGGTGTCGTTATCGCCCATCCAAGCCACCAATATATCCTTTTAGAGTTCCGTTTTGAATTTATCTTCGAATGATTCAGTCATTTTGTCTAGATTGGTGTCTAGATTCTGGAAATTAAGCCAGAGTACAAAATTATAGTATTTTAAAGTAAAACAACAGATAGTCTACGATAAATATAAGTTATTTTAGATTACCTTAATCTAAGTATGAATAATTGATAGCAATTCAAATAAAACCTTACAATAATATGGTAAAAACAGAAAAAAGGGGGAGGGTTATTACCACTGTGTTGGAGAGGGCAGGTGGAGGCAGTCTTTGGTTACAGGAAGGAGTTAATGTCATTGGCGCACGAAAGTGGTTTGGCCGGCCATTTTGGAATTCATAAAACTTCTTGCAAATTGTTAGGGAATTATTATTGGCCGAAGTTGAAGGCCGATGTAAAGTTTGTCAATAGTTGTGATGTGTGCCAGAGGGTCGGTAAACCCAATCAGCGGATTCCAAATTCGCCTCTATGTCCTATTCCTGTAGTTTCCGAACCTTTTAAGGAAGTCATTATTGATGTGGTTGGACCATTACCGAAGACGCGTAGTGGTAATGAGTATATTTTGACAATCATGGATAGGATGTCTCGATATCCCGAGGCCATACCACTACGTACGATAAAAAGTGTGAAAATTGTAGATGTACTAATTGACTTTTTTACCAGGTTTGGGATGCCTAAAATTATTCAATCGGATTGTGGTTCTAATTTTGTTAGCAGGTATTTCAGAGATAAAATGGCAGAGTTAAATATAAAACATGTGACCTCTTCTCCATATCATCCAGAAAGTCAGGGAGCTCTGGAGAGATTTCATCAGACCCTGAAATCTATGGTAAAGAAATATTGTTTGATTAATGGTTCTGAATGGGATAAGGAATTACCTTATTTGTTGTTGGCTTTTCGTTCTGTCCCAAGTCAGTCTTTAGGTTTTTCGCCTTTCAGCCTTGTGTGTGGCCATTGTGTTCGAGGTCCTCTTGATGTGGTTCGTGAGTCTTGGGAGGGAGACGTCCCTGAGGTTAATCTATTGGATTATGTGTCTAATCTAGGCGATAAATTAACCAAGGCTTGGAAATTTGCGGGTGAAAACTTATTATGTAGCCAAAAAAGAATGAAGTTCTTTTTTGATAGAAGGTCCAAGGCACGCGACTTTGCAGCAGGCGATAAAGTATTGGTTTTGTTACCCTTCCCAGGGAATCCATTGAAAGCTTCTTTTTCAGGTCCTTGGAAAATTTTGAAAAAAGTAAGTGAAGTTAACTATTTAGTGGAGACACCTCAAAGAAGGAAACCTTTTCAACTGTGTCATGTAAATATGTTGAAGGCTTATATGGAACGGGAAAAAGTCATTCCTGTGGCAACCATTGGGAATACGGTAGATTCTGAGAACAATAACCATTTTTCTTTTTCAGAGGGGGAGGGTATTGATGATGATTGTTTTAATGGATGTGAATGGCGGTCGGATAATAGAAAGTCTTTGGAAAATTTTTCGGGAGTAATTTCACATTTAGGTAAGGAAGAACAAAGGTCTTTGAAAAATTTAGAATCTAATTATAAAGAATTATTTTCGGATGTACCGGGTAGGACTTCGGTCCTTGAACATGATGTAGAGGTAGGTAGCGCCACTCCTGTGAAACAATCTCCTTACAGGTTGAATCCCTTCAAAAATGAGGTTGTAGCAAAGGAAGTGGATTATATGCTAAAACATGACCTAATTGAACCTAGTCAAAGTCCTTGGTCATCACCTGTTGTATTGGTAAAGAAATCCGACGGTGATTTCAGGTTATGTTTTGATTACCGTAAGTTGAATGAGTTATCTAAACCTGATTGTTATCCATTACCTCGAATTGAGGATTGTATTGATCGATTGGGGAAGGCCAAATACATTAGCAAATTCGATTTGTTGAAGGGTTATTGGCAAGTTCCTCTTTCAAAGCGGGCAAGGGACCTGTCTGCTTTTGTAACACCACAGGGATTGTTTCAATGTAAAGTTATGCCGTTTGGTATGAAGAACGTGGCTGCCACCTTTCAGAGGTTAATGAATACTTTAGTCCATGGTTTAGAAGGATGTGTTGTGTATATTGATGATATTGTTATTTATAGCGATGATTGGGAAACCCATTTAAAACGTATTAGGGCACTATTTGAGGTGTTGAAAAAGGCAAATTTGGTAATTAATTTAAAGAAAAGCGATTTCGCGAAGGCGAAGGTGGTATATTTGGGTCATGAGGTTGGTAATGGTAAAGTTGCTCCTAAGCAGGCCAATATCGAAAGTATTGAAACATGGTAGTCCCTAAATGTAGGAGGGATGTCAGAAGATTCCTTGGTTTGAGTGGGTACTACCGAAGGTTTGTTAGGAATTTTTCGGATATAGCCGATCCGTTAACAAATCTCTTGAGAAAGAAGGTAGCATTTGTCTGGACGGATGAAGCTTGAGAGCTCCTGATTTTGACCTTCCTTTTTCTCTTGCCACGGATGCAAGTGACGTTGGTGTAGGAGCAGTGTTGTTGCAGAATGACGAGCATGGAGTTTCTCATCCTGTCGCATTCTTTTCAAAAAAATTGTTCTCCGCCCAACGTAGGTATTCAACTGTGGAGAAAGAGACTCTTGCGTTAATATTCGCTATTAATCATTTTCAGGTTTATCTATCATCCTCAGATACACCTATTAAGGTCTTGACAGATCATAATCCCCTGACCTTCATCAGCAGATACAAGAATAAAAATCAACGATTGATGAGGTGGAGTCTCATGCTGCAAGAATGAAATTTAGAATTTTCCCACATCCCAGGAAAAGATAATATTGTTGCCGATTTTCTCTCTCGCAGCGTTGAATATTAGATTATTGACAGAGGGCTATGCAGTTATTAAAGGTAGTATCTGTATCGTTCTAATTATGGTGTGTGTGCTGTTGAAGTGGGCACGTAGTGAGTAGAAGTAAATGTATATTTAAGATTTATTAATCATGGTTTGTTTACAGAAGACTATAATGTTTTAGGTATATTATATGGGATCTTGTAAGATGTGTAAGATGAGGCTGCTTGCAGCGCCTAAGCTCCGCCCACATAAGTGACGTCATTGTCTATGTCACGGGCTATCTGTATTTCCTTCCGCTGTGCATGATGCAGCAGCGTCAGTTGCAATGAAGATAAGAAACAACGCTGACTGTCATTTCTTGATCCTGCCTAGTTTAAGATCTAACATGGCGCAGTGAGTAGGATGTTAAAAGGACCTACTGTAATAACCGTGGCACAGCATGGCACCACCGTCAAGACGACCCTCATTTGCATCCCCTAGGGGCAGAATTGCAAGGACAGGAACCTCTGGAACCGGCGTCAGGATGTCGCCGGCTTCCGTGCTGCAGGCTCACCAAGTGCTGCAAACCCAACAACAAGCCATCCAGAATCTTAAGGCCGAGATAACAGCGTTGTCACTCCGGGGTACCAATGTCCCCCAACCAAGGATCCCTTCGTCTGCAGCTCCGGAAAAGTGCGAGGCTGAGGTGTCCCCTGCAGCCTTCAGGTCTTGGAAACGGTCAATGGAGTGTTGGTTGCAACTGTGTAAGTTGAAGCCTATCGAGGCAGTTCACCATGTAAGGCTGCATTGTGTTCCGATATTGCAACGTGCCCTTGATTCTAGGTATACTGACGCCCAGTGGAGTGCCCTGTCTACTGAAGGGGCATTTAATGCGGTTAAGCAAATGGTAGTGAAAGCTTCTAACCAAGCGGTGCAGTGGCTCGAGTTTTTTTATTTGGCCCAAGAGCCTAGTGAGTCATTCAATGATTATTTTATCAAGTGTACGCAAAAGGCTACTGATTGTTCATTCACATGCCCTAATTGTAATCATGATTTATCCGAATATATGCTTTTGCGCAAGCTCATGGTAGGCCTAAGTGATAAAGTGCTCAAAAGGCAAGTGTTTCAATCATGCAATAATATCCGTGATATCGATTCCCTTAGAGTCATGTGCAGTGCATTCGAGGGTGCCCGTGACGACGCCCTTCGTAATAGGACATGGCTTAGCAGCTCCCCTAGAGCGGCTGCTCTCGGTGGGTTCGAGGAGGAACACGAGGTGGAGGTGGCAGCTGCCCTTGCTAAGTGTGACAGGAGTACCTCTGTAAAAGTACAATTGCGTCTTTGTGGTAATTGTGGTACTCGTCATAGCCCTGGGTATTCTTCATGTCCCGCAAGAAGAACGACATGTTACGGGTGCGGTAAAACCGGTCACCTGAAGAAGTGTTGCAGAGGGCGGAGTGTCAGGAATAACGTTAGTGGTCTGGCCGAGGAGTCGGACATAGCGGGTGCAGTGATTGCAGTAGTCGTGGCGGCAGAGGCAAGGTTGCGGAATGGGCCCTCCCCACAACCCACTATTAGTGTTGATGTATGCTTGGCCAACTTGGGAGAGTGGTCCTGCGTCCGAGCGGTGCCGGACACTGGTGCCCAGGTTTGTGTTGCAGGACCCGCTATTCTTGCGATGTTGAACATAAAACCGGCTAAGCTGAGGTTAAAGGGAGGATTGCGAGACTTCGTCAACCTGCATCTGAAGTGTTTAGGTTCAACCTCTTGCCCCATAGAATACAAGGGGAGGCATACAACTCAGGAAGTATACTTCGTAAAGTCCTCCATTGATTTTTATTTATCCCTGGATGCTTGCAAGAAACTTGGTCTTGTGCCAGAAACGTTTCCTAACCACGCTCCCTGCACGGACTCTGCCCCCGCAGCGGCTAGTACAACTCTTACATTAGCGGAAGCAGCTGATCAACCCGTGAGACCGTCGGCCATTCCGTTTCCCCCTAGTGAGGAGAATATTGCCAGATTAGAAAACTGGTTATTAGCCCATTTTTCAAGTACGACTTTCAACACCGAGAGAGAACCCCTCCCGGTAATGGATGGGGAACCCCACCGTATTCACTTATTACCTGACGCAGTTCCTTACGCATGCCACACACCTGCGTCGGTACCTAAGCACTGGGAAAAGGAGGTGAAAGCCCAGTTGGAGGAGGACGTCAAGAGAGGGGTCCTACAAAGAGCTCCCCCTGGAGAGCCCACGGAATGGTGTTCACGTATGGTGGTCGTGGCAAAGAAAACGGGGCAACCCAGACGTACGGTCGACTACCAAAAACTTAATGCAAGTTGTAGAAGGGAGACGCACCATACCCCTACGCCCTTCGATATGGTATCCAGCATTCCCCTTTGCTCATACAAGACTGTGGCCGACGCCTATTGGGGATTTCACCAGGTAGAACTGGACAAGGAGAGCATACCCCTAACCACGTTCATTACACCTTGGGGTAGGTACCAATACCGAAGGACACCAATGGGACATTGTTCTGCCTCCGACGCATATACACGCCATTTCGATGATGCCATTGAAGAAGTACCCAGGAAGTTTAAGTGTGTGGACGATACACTTCTGTACGATTCGAGCGTAGAAAGCGCCTTTTGGCATGTGTACGACTTCCTTACTGTCTGTGCATACAAGGGCATCACTTTGAAACCAGAAAAATTCAAGTTTTGCAAGAAAGAAGTGGAATTTGTCGGATTTGACGTCGGTTGGGACTCCTACAAGCCTTCAGAAGATTATTTATCTGCCATAAAACGTTTTTCTATGCCCCAAAAGCCCACAATATCCGACATCAGGTCATGGTATGGTTTTGTTAATCAGCTGGCCCCCTTCCTGACAACGGCGCCCATCATGACCCACTTTAGAGACCTGCTGAAGAAGCCCTCGGTCAAACAGGTTTATTGGGATGAGTACCTTCAGGAAAAGTTTCGTCACGTGCAAGACATCGTCTGCAAGTTGGCCAAGGACGGCCTCACCTACTACGATAAGCTGCGGCCGACTGTTGCAGTCACTGACTGGAGTAAGGAGGGGGTAGGCTTCGTCATCCTCCAACAATATTGCAGTTGCACCTCCGTTGAAACCCCCTTCTGTTGTAGAGATGGTTGGAGAATAGCACTTTGCGGCAGTCGGTTCCTCACGCCCGCCGAGTCTGGGTACGCAGCTATGGAGGGGGAAGCCCTTGCAGTGGCTTGGTGCTTAAAAAAGGCAAGGTTGTTCTTATTAGGCTGCCCGAACTTAACCATTGTCACGGACCACCGCCCCTTAGTCAAGTTACTAGGCAATAGGAGTCTCGGCGACATTACCAACCCCAGACTGTTTAGATTAAAGGAGAAAACATTATTGTATAATTTCAACGTTAAATATCTACCAGGCAAGAGAAATCATGCTGCTGACTTTCTCTCTCGTTTTCCTACCCTGAGGACGACGCCAGATGGACAGGATGCGAGCTTTAACGAAGAATTAACGATTGCCATGGTGTCAGCAATCGCAGAAAACCTACCGGAGCAGTGCACTATAGACGAGAAAACTGTTGAAGAGGCAGCCCTGGACAACCCAGCATATCAGCTGCTAGTCGCTCGAGTGAATGCAGGGGATTGGAACCCGAAGAAATCTCAAGAAATTGCATGTTTGAGGCCCTTCTACGGCATCAGAGAACGTCTCTCTATACCTGGCAACCTGGTCACATACTGTTTCAACGACAACTGCATCCGCCTTGTCATTCCCGAAGGGCTCCGTCACCAGATAACCGCCAACCTCCATGCTGGACATCAAGGCCTAGATACAATGTTGAGGAGAGCGAGACATTCGGTCTATTGGCCAGGCATCGAGGGTGACCTCCAGCATCATCGTTCACGATGTATATCGTGCGACACCCACGCACCATCACTTCCTGCCGAAGTCATGAAAATGACCCCTGCCCCAGAGTATCCGTTCCAACAGACTGTCATGGACCTGTTTCAGCTCGAAGGACGCATGTATATGGCATATTGTGACAGGCTTACAGGCTGGCTAGAAATAGCCCACTTCCCCAATGGCACCTCTTCTGTAAAGGTCATGACAAAACTTAGGCATTACTTCACTCGATGGGAGCACCCGAACAATTGTCTACCGACGGCGGCACCAACCTGGTGAGTGAAGAGATGATGACCTTCTACAGGAGATGGAGAGTTGACATACGCCTATCATCGGCCCACTATCCGCAGTCAAATGGGAGAGCCGAGGCCGTGGTTAAGTCCGCGAAAAGGATAATTAGAACAAGTATCAGTGGGACTGGAAGCCTCAATAACGACAAGGTATCATTGGCCATGCTACAATACCTGAACACGCCTTTAAGAGGTATAAATAAATCTCCGGCGCAACTGGCAACTGGGAGACAGTTACGGGATGGTGTACCGACTGCAAAACTCAACTATATGATAGACCAACACTGGAGAAAATCCATTAGAAAAAGAGAACTTCAAGAAGCAGAGAAAAATGAGAAGATAATCGAAAGCGGCAGCGACAGGAGGCTAACGCCCTTACAGCCAGGCACTCACGTTAGGATTCAGAACCAGATGACCAAGGCCTGGGACAGGCTGGGAATCATAGTCGAGCAACGACCTCATAGACAGTACATCGTGAGACTAGATGGTAGTGGGCGTCCGTCCATAAGGAACAGAAGACACCTCAAGGTCACTGAACTGCCCGTCAATGAGACAAGAGGAGCCATCCCTACCGACGACGAAGTGGGTCATGAGCCTAAGTTTCCCCCATCAGCGCCAGAGGTACGGCCTCCAAGGAAGAGAGAGACCCCTGCCTGGATGAACGATTATGTTTAATTATCTCTGCTTTGATCTTGCATTTATAAAATGAAAAATTCTGTTTTATTTTACTGCATTTAGACGTGCATTGATTTCATTTACAAAATTATATTTTGTAGGAAATTTTAAGTTAGGTTGGTGTTGCATTCACGACTCAATTTTAGTGCACATCTCACAATGCTGATGTAATTATTGTTTCATTGAGGTTACGTAAATGCTGTCGATGTTGTTATCTCTCTCTCTCTCTCTCTCTCTCTCTCTCTCTCTCTCTCTCTCTCTCTCTCTCTCTCTCTCTCTCTCTATCTATCCTATCTGAACGTTACCATTACCTGTAATTATTACGATTATGATTTACCTTATATGTCTGATGTTTTACATTAAGAGAGTATAGAATTTTGTTTGTCATACCTGCTTTTGATATTGTCATTTATAAGTTTTGAAAATATTACCCTCGTAATATTTTGGGAGGGAGATGTAAGATGTGTAAGATGAGGCTGCTTGCAGCGCCTAAGCTCAACCCACATAAGTGACGTCATTGTCTACGTCACGGGCTATCTGTATTTCCTTCCGCTGTGCATGATGCAGCAGCGTCAGTTGCAATGAAGATAAGAAACAACGCTGACTGTCATTTCTTAATCCTGCCTAGTTTAAGATCTAACAGATCTTTAAGGTTAAAAGGTGAGGGTGATCACCGGTACTTTCTAATGATTGATTAATTAGATGGGTCATGGACTCACGGGTCTGTAGCACAACACAGCCGTTTTTTTAGGCGCTACAGGCTGGTGTATGAGTGGTACCCTAGACTGAGTTAAGGTTAATCTACTAAGGTTTAGAGGTGTCAGGTACGATAAGGTTTATAATAAGCTAAGAAAAGAGATAGGCACTAATCTGGTATTCTGTATTTTCAGGCTAATAATTACGCTTCATCGAGTTTGTTTGTTTGTTTGCGCAGGGGAGTCTTGTGGTGGTCTTCTCTGTGTCGTTCGGTGTGTGTGTATGTATTGGACACTATGATGATAAGTGTGATATATAACACTGAAATAGACAGTGGTTTTTGTGATCAACATTTATTGATAGTGAGTGATGTGTATCCCTGAAAATGAACAGTGTATTGAGTGTGGAAAAGGTTATAGCTTTTGGACTATATATACAGAATCCGGTTGTTAGTGCAATGACTCTTAATTAAGTTTATTAACGGTATGAGTGATGTGAAATTTTTAGGTTGGGTACCTATTTATCGAATGGTGATGTTTTGGTTTTCTGGTTTTGGAAAGTTTACTTGTGATTGATTTAGGTTTAAGATTTTTTTTAGTATTGGTTATATATTGCTATCCTTGTGAGCTGCAAACCTTGGTACTTGCCCCCCTCTTTCCTTTTGTTTGTCATGTTTTTGCAGTTTGTTTAATAATTATTTTTGAGTGTTGGTTTAATATTTAAAATTTTTGAGCGTTGGTTTAATATTTAAAATTTTTGAGTATTGGTTTGATATTTCATTATGTGATAACCTGTATGTTGTAATTCAAATCACTTTAGAAAAAAAAAATTTGGGAATTTTTTTTTTTTTTGGTTGGGTGAGGAGGTGTAACATTATTGCTATATATTTCTAAATTATTTAAGTTTTTATAGATGTATAAGGTTAAATATACTGTAGACTTATTGTTTACCTTCTTTAATAGTTTGTGTTTTCACTGGTGGTTATGTTAGTGTTTATAATGGACTAACGGCTGTTTTATATTTTCAAGTGGTGTGGGTTACGTGGCTGCGCTCCTGCGTGAACGGAGTTTTGGAGGGGCTTTTTTTGAGGATGGTTCCTTAGTGTGTTTCTGAGCCTCCAACTTTGGAGGGCGCGACGATTGCTGTGGGAACTATTTTTACTCCTCACCATTGCAGAGCTACATTGTGAAGCTATTTAGCTTTTTGGATATCCTTTCTCTGCAGCAAGGACTCATATCGTCTTGCATATTGTGTACTGCCCTTGGTTCAGTAAAAGCCAAGGGGACCTCTCTGTCCCAAGGTAATAATATTTATACCTATTTAAGTATCGTGATCACGACCTGTGATAGTCAGCTGACGTCAATAGTGGAGCTTGTGAAAGCCTTTCAATCAAACCAGCCATCGTCAATTTGATAGGGATATTTCGTTTGTATTTGTTAGGATGTTCTCACTTTTCGTTGGCCTTCTCCTTTCTGGACCCTCTCTCCATTTAGTATGCATGTGTTGATGACCTTTCTGTAATTGTGTAATTGTTTTCTTTTACAGGGAGTTAAGATTGAGTGTGTATCATTTATTAATGTATTATTGTGGTTCAGGTGTTATTTCTGTCTAGTTATTATGTATTAAAATTAAGGAACTTTTTGTGGTATTTTCTTTGTCCCCTTGAGTTGACTTTGCACTCGTATTGATGTTTGGTTACTATTCCACCTTTAGTGGACTTAGTACTGTATGATGGTGAATACTATTTGATAAGTGTAGTGTTTTGAGTGGTGGTCAAAGCCAGCCATCAAAATATATATATATATATATATATATATATATATATATATATATATATATATATATATATATATATATATATATATATATACTGTATATATATAGTTATATATAAAAATATATATACAGTATATATATGTATGTATATATATTTATACATACACACACACACACACACATATATATATATATATATATATATATATATATATATATATATATATATATATATATACATATATATATATATATATATGAATATATATATATATATATATATATATATATATATATATATACTGTACATATATATACATATATATATATATATATATATATATATAAATATATATATATAAGTATATATATATATATATATATATATATATATATATATATATATATAGCCTATATATATATACATATATATATATATAAATAGATATGTTACATACATACATATATATATATATATATATATATATATATATATATATATATATATATATATATATACATAATATATATACATGTATATATATGTATATATATACATGTACATGTATGTATATATATATATATATATATATATATATATATATATATATATATATACATATTTATATATATATATATATATATATATATATATATATATATATATATATATATATATATATATATATTTGGATGAAAAATCAACACAATTAGTTATAAATACATGTACTGTATATATATATATATATATATATATATATATATATATATATATATATATATATATATATATATTCATATATATATATATATATATATATATATATATATATATATATATATATATATATATATATATTTATATATATATATATATATATATATATATGTATATAAACATATATATATATATATATATATGGATGAAAAATACACACAATTAGTAATAAATACATGGAGAGTATATATATATATATATGTATATATATATATATATATATATATATATATATATATATATATATATATATATATGTAAATCCTACGAGACATCGACAAAGAGATGGAGCTGGGGGGAGAGTGACTGCTCCCCGCACTCTAGTTTTGGGGTTTTTGAATGTGCGTGGATGTAGTACGATAGAGAGTAAAAGATGTGAGATTGGAAGTATGTTTAGAAGTAGAAGGATGGATGTATTGGCCTTGTGTGAGACAAAGATGAAAGGAAAGGGTGAAGTGATGTTTGGTGAAATGTCTGGTACAGTGTCTGGGATTGAAAGGGGAAGAGCGAGAGAGGGTGTGGCGTTATTGCTGAGTGAATGGATGACAGGTAAAGTAGTGGAATGGAAGGAGATATCATCTAGGTTAATGTGGGTAAGGGTTAGGTTGGGTAGGGAATGTTGGGCGTTTGTCAGTGCGTATGGGCCAGGTATTGAGAAAAGTGAAGAAGAGCGGAATGAGTTCTGGAATGAATTAACTAGGTGTGTAGAAGGACTGGGTAGAAGGAATTATGTAGTTGTCATGGGTGACTTAAATGCTAGAGTGGGCGCTGGAGAGGTAGAAGGTGTCAGTGGGAAGTATGGCGTACCAGGTGAAAATGAGAGTGGTGAGAGACTGGTAGATATGTAGATATGTGAGTTGAACAAGAGATGGTAATAAGTGCTATTTTTTTAAAAAGAAAGATAAAAATAAGTATACATGGGTAAGAGTGGCAAATAGAAGAGTAGTAGAAAGGGCATTAATGGATTATGTGTTGATAACTAAAAGAATGTTTGGAAGATTGAAAGACGTGCACGTGTTTAGGGGTATGGCTAACGGTATGTCTGATCATTTTTTGGTGGAAGGAAAATTAGTTGTAGCAAAAGAGTGGGGGAATAGAGTAGGTGGATGTAAAAGGGAGCTAGTGAGGGTTGAAGAGCTAATAAAACCGGGGGTAAAAAGTAAATATCCGGAAAGGTTGAAAATGGCATATGATGAGGTGAGAGTAAGAGAAACTGGTAATTTAGAGGAGGAGTGGAAGTTAGTAAAAGAAAATTTTGTTGGGATTGCAAGTGATGTATGTGGCAAGAAGGTTGTTGGAGGCAGCATGAGGAAGGGCAGTGAATGGTGGAATGAAAGAGTGAAGGTAAAAGTGGAAGAGAAAAAGAGGGCTTTTGAAGAATGGCTGCAGAATAATAGTATAGAGAAGTATGAAAAATATAGAGAGAAAAATGTGGAAGTAAAGCGCAAGGTACGTGAGGCAAAGAGGGCAGCTGACCTGAGGTGGGGTCAGGGATTGGGTTAGTCATATGAAGAGAATAAGAAGAAGTTTTGGAAAGAAGTGAAGAGAGTAAGGAAGGCTGGCTCCAGAATTGAAGAGACAGTGAAAGATGGAAATGGAAGGTTGTTAAAAGGAGAGGAAGCAAGGAAAAGGTGGGCGGAATATTTTGAAAGTTTGCTGAATGTTGAGGATAATAGGGAGGCAGATATAATTGCTGTTCCAGGTGTTGAGGTGCTAGTGATGGGAGATGAGAATGAGAGAGAGATTACAATAGAGGAATTGAGGAGAGCACTAGATGAAACGAGAGTAGGAAAAGCATCTGGTATGGATGGTGTGAAAGCTGAGATGTTGAAGGAAGGGGGTGTGACTGTACTTGAATGGTTGGTGAGATTGTTTAATATGTGTTTTGTGTTGTCAATGGTACCAGTAGATTGGGTTTGTGCATGTATTGTACCACTATATAAGGGTAAGGGAGATGTGCATGAGTGTTGTAATTCAAGAGGTATTAGTTTGTTGAGTGTTGTTGGAAAAGTGTATGGTAGAGTAATGATTAATAGGATTGAGGATAAAACAGAGAATACAATCTTGGAAGTACAGGGTGGTTTTAGAAGAGGTAGGGGTTGTATGAATCAGATTTTTACAGTTAGGCAGATATGCGAGAAATATTTAGCAAAAGGTAAGGAGGTGTATGTTTCGTTTATGGATCTGGAGAAAGCATATGATAGAGTTGATAGGGAAGCAATGTGGAATGTGATGAGGTTATATGGAGTTGGTGGAAGGTTGTTGCAAGCAGTGAAAAGTTTCTACAAAGGTAGTAAAGCATGTGTTAGAATAGGAAATGAAGTGAGTGATTGGTTTCCGGTGAGAGTGGGGCTGAGACGGGGATGTGTGATGTCGCCGTGGTTGTTTAACTTGTATGTTGATGGAGTGGTGAGAGAGGTGAATGCTCAAGTGCTTGGACGAGGATTAAAACTGGTAGGCGAGAATGACCATGAATGGGAGGTAAATCAGTTGTTGTTAGCGGATGATACTGTACTGGTAGCAGACACAGAAGAGAAGCTTGACCGACTAGTGACAGAATTTGGAAGGGTGTGTGAGAGAAGGAAGTTGAGAGGTAATGTGGGTAAGAGAAAGGTTATGAGATGTACGAGAAGGGAAGGTGGTGCAAGATTGAATGTCATGTTGAATGGAGAGCTACTTGAGGAGGTGGATCAGTTTAAGTACTTGGGGTCTGTTGTTGCAGCAAATGGTGGAGTGGAAGCAGATGTACGTCAGAGAGTGAATGAAGGTTGCAAAGTGTTGGGGGCAGTTAAGGGAGTAGTAAAAAATAGAGGGTTGGGCATGAATGTAAAGAGAGTTCTATATGAGAAAGTGATTGTACCAACTGTGATGTATGGATCGGAGTTGTGGGGAATGAAAGTGATGGAGAGACAGAATTTGAATGTGTTTGAGATGAAGTGTCTAAGGAGTATGGCTGGTGTATCTCGAGTAGATAGGGTTAGGATCGAAGTGGTGAGGGAGAGAACGGGTGTAAGAAATGAGTTAGCGGCTAGAGTGGATATGAATGTGTTGAGGTGGTTTGGCCATGTTGAGAGAATGGAAAATGGTTGTCTGCTAAAGAAGGTGATGAATGCAAGAGTTGATGGGAGAAGTACAAGAGGAAGGCCAAGGTTTGGGTGGATGGATGGTGTGAAGAAAGCTCTGGGTGATAGGAGGATAGATGTGAGAGAGGCAAGAGAGCGTGCTAGAAATAGGAATGAATGGCGAGCGATTGTGACGCAGTTCCGGTAGGCCCTGCTGCTTCCTCCGGTGCCTTAGATGACCGCGGAGGTAGCAGCAGTAGGGGATTCAGCATTATGAAGCTTCATCTGTGGTGGATAATGTAGGAGGTTGGGCTGTGGTGCCCTAGCAGTACCAGCTGAACTCGGTTGAGTCCCTGGTTAGGCTGAAGGAACGTAGAGAGTAGAGGTCCCCTTTTTGTTTTGTTTCTTTGTTGATGTCGGCTACCCCCCAAAATTGGGGGAAGTGCCTTTGGTATATGTATGTATGTATATGTATATATACATATATATATATATATATATATATATATATATATATATATATATATATATATATATATTGGGGCTCAAGCCATGGCGTCCTGATGGAAGGTTCCTTTTTGGTAGCTTCCTTGGGTAAATAACTACTAAGATATTCCCAGAGAATTTAACCACAGGTTATCACAGAATTCTAACTTCTGGAGCGAGTATCCTAAAGGTTTCCCTTTTAAGACATCGTATATCAACAGGGGACGCATGTATTAACGCGCCACATAGCTATCTACACCCCGAACAGAGTTAATGCTTCGGTGTGTAAGGGCGGAGAATAGCTGGGAGCCGTTCCATAGCTAATCTCATCCGTGGCTACTTTTGGTACTCGAGACGTAAACAAACGGGCGCCATTGCTTAAATGACGTCACGACCGTCTTCATCCTTCGTTTAGTAGCTTGCCTTACCAGTCGGACTTTTCCCTGTGCGTACTTTATCGTCTTGCATCTTTATCATGTCGCTACCTTCGGCCTCGCCTTCTTCTGGAAAGTTGAGTACAAGGTTCCAGTATTGTTTAGTTAAGCTCTGACCGTAAAGTAAATATTACTTTTCGAGATATTTGTTGTTTTGTGGCAGAGCTGTGCCTCTACCGGACCCGCCATTTTATGGCGTCGTTGTTGTTCTGCATGCCTTATTTAGTTAGCCACAACAACGCTTCCGGCCTTATTTACCAATCGATAATATTAGTTTATTTAGTCTTCATAGCTAGGAACTTTTATATCGTGTTTTGACGCTTTTTTACCGGTCATAGATTGACCCCATACTAGTTGGCTACTATAGCCCCCAGGCCAGAGCGCCTATATTAGTGTTCATGCATGATTTTATCAGTGATCCTAGGCTTACTTATGAAGATAGTGGCATTATTTTACAATACTATTGACTGTGATGCAAGTGTTTTTGCCTTCAGGGACCATATAGGGGATAGGTTAGTTAGTGTGCCTTCCTAACCTAACCTACATGTAGGACCCCTATATGCTTCCTTCATCCCCCTGCCCTTTGGGCATTCCCTCTGTGTAGCCTTGCTCCCCCTACCACGTAAGGGGATCAAGCTCTTATCAGAGTATGTTATCGCCTCTCTGTCCTCCCTAAGGGAATGAACCCCCCTTAGGGTTGCGCCTGAGAGTGAGGAACGGCTAGTCTTTCCTCTATTGCTAGGACTAAGTCTACGACTTTCCTTCGATAGCGATATGTCTTCTATCCTTCCTAGTTCAGGACGTACATCCCTGCTCTAGGTTAAGTTTTGGAAGGGTTTATTCTGTTCCTTGCTGAACCTGTACCCATGCACCGTTTCAGTCAGGCTGCCTTACCTTAGGTTAGGGAGTGTCCTCCCTTCCTTAGTGGCCGCTCTGGTACAGAACCCCTTCCATGGAAGACCCTTCTCTTCTCCCCTCCCCACCTATCTCTTTTATGGCCTAGCCTATACTTAGGTTAGTCTATACCCATCTGTCCCCTGTCCTACAACTCCCCCTTAGGGTGGAGTGATAGGGCTACCTTCAGCTTCTGTGTACAGTCCGCTCTGGTACATATACCCTTCATAGTGTCATATGGGGTTAGCCACTGGATGTGTTCTGTATGCAGGGGTCTCACCCCCCCCCCCTTTTGGGTGTCCCCTAGCCCTCCCTTGGGCTACCCTAGCTCCCGGTCCTCTGCGGCCCCTGCTTCTGGGTGATAGAGTCAGCCTCTATCATGGGTACACCCTCTCAGGGGGGATGTCTGGGAGTCCATGGCCGGACCCCCCTACATCCCTCCCTCTGTCTCTTTCACTATCCGGGTGCCGGTCCCTTGCCGCCTCCACTGTCGGCGATACCCACCTCCTACCTTGGTGACTCACCCCATATCCCCATGGCTGCCAGTCCTCCGTGTGCTGGGGGACTGCCGCCTGCCGCCGGCTTCCACCCGATGGCTCTCCCCCTTCCTCATAGCTTGGTCGTCCACCCGCCGGCCGGCCCCCGGAGTGCCGGAATCCACTGCCGGAAACCCGATTCTGCTATAACCATCCTTGTTCCTGTCACCAATCCGGCAACCTCCGGCT
This sequence comes from Palaemon carinicauda, assembly GCF_036898095.1. Taxonomy (NCBI): domain Eukaryota; kingdom Metazoa; phylum Arthropoda; class Malacostraca; order Decapoda; family Palaemonidae; genus Palaemon; species Palaemon carinicauda. The sequence continues at coordinate 78,411,738 of NC_090751.1, forward strand.
GCCGGAGCCGCCGCTCCCTCTGCCGGCGTGCCGCCGCTGTGCCGGCGGACGCCTCCCTGGTATTACTCTTGACTTTTATATTGTCTGTCCAAATGCCAGAAACTCTGCTGGAGCGGCCTCCGGCGTGCCGGAGGTCTGCCGGAACCTTCCGGAGGCGTCAAGACGACTTGCACCCCCTTCTACTAGCTATCATCTAATACTGATAGCCCAACACTGCAACCAGATGGCTTGTTTACGTAAATCAATCAGTACCTTAGTACTGTTCTACTGGTAATCATGCTGTCTTCTTGCATTTTACAGATTTCCAGCATGCTGCGTGTATCTTAGCGCGGCTGGTTGCCGGAAGCAGTTACCCTTTGGGATCCTTTAGCCCCCTAATTTGGGACTGAGTGGCCTCAGTCCCAACCTTATCCTTGACAATTCCTATGGAATTCCATTTGCCCTATGGACTTCTACTGGAACTCTATCCTGTGCCTTCGACCACCTCGGATTATACAAGGATAAAGCTTACGGTAACCAGCCGGGCGGGATGCACGGAGTATGTTTCTTTCCTATCTCAATCCTCTGTGCATCACACCCTTTATCAAGTTAAAGTTAATGATTAATATTAACCTAGTTTAAGAGCCATTCTTATGACTCCCCCAATACTCATTTTCTCTTTCTTCCACAGGAGGAGCAGATGAAGTGTGACTTCGACTTCTGCGCTGTGAAACGCCCGCACTTCTACGGGCATACGGCATGCAGTGCTAACAAGAAAGGGGATTTGAAATTCTGGGACCCGCTGAACTGTACGGTCTGCCAGGCTCACCTAGTTGATGCCTTCCATAACCCTCCCTCAGCGGAGGTCAGGGACACTTCTCGGGATAAGCTACGCAAGTGGGTGCGTGGCTTCCAGAAGAATGCCACCGGACCGTACCTGGCCACTGAAGAAATGAGGTCTCTTTTGTTCCCAAAGGCCTCCCCTGATTCTGTGGTGCCCAAAGATTCGATCCCCACTGTCCAAATTACGGTGGAACCAGACGTAGTCATGGCCCAGTCCATGCACGAGTGCCACCTGGATTCCAAGGACGACGAACACATGTCGGATATTTCGGAGGGCACGGAGAAGACCCTTATGGCTCAAGGTGCGGAAGATGATGAGGACCAGGTGGAATACGCCGAGTCGGAGCAAGAGGTCGCTCCTCCTTCCATCACCGCCCCTACTCCTACACCGACGGAAGTGTCTCTCCCGTCTACCTCCGCTACCCCGGAACCCATGCCATCCGCCCAAGAGATGTTCCGGATGATCAAAGCCATCATGGACGACAGGCTGAAAGAAAATCAGGAGTTCATCAGGTCCATGATAGGATCCAAAGAACCGAAGAAGATCTCGGTTAAGGATCTCCCCGCTTGCTCACACGCCAACCCATGGAGGTATGCTGAGCATATGGTTATCGCGACCGGCAGGATCTTCCGGCCCTGAGCAAGAAGCACCCTACCTACGTCGCACCCGACGAAGCGGTCCTTCCATTCATGGAAAAGGCCTTCGCTGCGTGCCTCAAGGCTGTGGAAGAGGGAAAAGCCTGCCCTGCACTGGAGGAGTGCAGACCCTTCTCCATAGTGACTCCTCCCGACGCTCGACACTGGAAGGACATCCAGCATATTTTCGTGGTGGGAAAGCTAGATCCTGACGTCGCCGGACGTCAGTTTAATGAAGACCTCCCGAAACTCAACGATCACCTCCTTCGTCGGGAACAAGATACGAAGGAGAGGCTCGCAGCATCCATGTCCCACCAGGTCCAACTTGATATCATGGCCTGTGACACCAGAGTACCAGACCACTACATGGTACTCGCCAAATCCCACATGGCAACCCTGGTGAAGGATATGTACCACTTCATGAAGGCTCGGAGAGCCTGTCGTGAATTCGTGTTCGCAGGTGCCACTGTGAAACACGAACCCCGGAGGCTGATTTCCTCCAACATCTGGGGTAAACACCTCTTTCCTTCTGACCTTGTGAAGGAGATCACCGACAAAGCCGCCACAGAGAATAGGAACCTTCTCCACAAGTGGGGCATGTCAAAAAAGAGGAAATCCTCTCAGGACGACGGACCTCAACCTAAGAGGAAATCCTCCAAACAGAAACCCCAGCAGCGTCAACCAAGACGACAGTTTCCGGGACCCGCTACTCCCCAAGTGGCAGCTCAGCCACAGCAGACCTTTCAGCTGGTCACCCAACCGGTCTTGTCACAGTCACCGGTTTTCACCCCTGCTTTCGAGCAACAGACGACTACCTTTCGTCCCAAAGGTAGAGGCTCAAGCAGAGGTGCAGGCAGAGACGCGTCTCGCCGTCCCTCCAGAGGCAGAGGAGGAAAGGGAGCTGCCGGCCGAGGCAGTAAGCCCTCGGGACACCAGAAGCAATGAAGTGCTTCCGGTGGGAAGAAGACTCCGCCAATTCCAGGATCGTTGGACCTTTGATCCCTGGGCACACAGCATCGTCAAGAAGGGTCTAGGCTGGAGCTGGACTCAACCACCCCCAACCTTCCAGCAATTCTTCCAACAATCAACCCCCCTTCTGGAAGAATATGTTCTAGATCTCTTGAACAAGAAGGTGATAAGGAAGGTAAAGTCCACCAGGTTCCAAGGGAGACTGTTTTGTGTCCCCAAGAAAGACTCCGACAAACTCAGAGTCATTCTGGACTTATCCCCCCTCAACAAGTTCATAGCGAACGACAAGTTCAAGATGCTGACTCTTCAACAGATAAGGACCCTTCTGCCTCGAGGTTCTTACACGGTCTCCATAGACCTGGCGGATGCCTACTGGCACGTTCCAATGAACCATCACGCTTCCTCCTACCTAGGATTTCGACTCCAAAGGAAAAGCTACGCCTTCAGGGCCATGCCCTTCGGCCTCAATGTGGCCCCTCGGATCTTCACAAAGCTGGCGGACGCCATAGTACAACAGCTCCGCCTCCGAGACGTCCAGGTGATGGCCTACCTCGACGATTGGCTAGTCTGGGCTCCATCGCCCGAGGATTGTTTAAAATCCTGCAGCAAAGTCACCCAGTACCTAGAACACCTGGGATTCAAGATAAACGTGAAGAAATCTCGCCTCTCTCCAGCTCAGAAGTTCCAATGGTTAGGAATCCAATGGAACCTTCAGTCACACCGCCTTTCCATTCCCCAGAAGAAAAGGAAGGAAATAGCAGGGTCTGTCAAACGACTACTGAAATCCAAGCGGATCTCAAGATGCCAGCAGGAACAAGTTCTAGGCTCTCTACAGTTCGCCTCAGTGACAAACCCAGTGCTTCGTGCACAGCTAAAGGATGCCGCGGGAGTCTGGAGACGTTCTGCATCCATCGCTCGAAGAGACCTCAAGAGACGGCTCCCAAACAGACTTCGACTTCTCCTCAAGCCGTGGTCGGAAGCAAAGGCCCTGAAAAGGTCCATCCCTCTTCAACACCCACCTCCATCACTCAACATCCACACGGACGCTTCGCTGGAGGGTTGGGGAGGTCACTCCCACCAAAAACAGGCTCAAGGCACATGGTCTCCCCTGTTCAAGACGTTTCACATCAACATCTTGGAGGCCATGGCGGTCCTTCTAACTCTGAAGAAACTCTCCCCGCCTCCCTCGATCCATATTCGTCTAACCCTAGACAACTCGGTGGTAGTTCGATGTCTCAATCGCCAAGGCTCAAGATCGCCCCAGATAAATCAGGTGCTTCTTCCAATCTTCCGTCTGGCAGAGAAGAAGAAATGGCACCTGTCTGCAGTTCACTTACAAGGATTCCGCAACGTGACAGCGGATGCTCTATCTC
>NC_090751.1:78428037-78434906 GCF_036898095.1 Palaemon carinicauda
CTCCCCTGAATAGTTGACCACCCTTGAAGTCTGAAGTTCTACGAAGATAGACCTTTAGGCATTCTACTGGACATAGAGATGCATCTTCTTTCAGAGGGCAGATTCTCCAGGGACCCCACCTGTTGGTGGGTAACTCATTCTTGGCGAGAAACGTAGGATCCGGAAACAGGTTCAGATCCCCCCCATCCAGGAACTGAACACGACCTGCCTCTCTCGAGAGGGCTACGATCTCACTAACCCTGGCCCCGGACGCGAGTGCAAATAGGAAAATAACTTTTTGCGTCAAATCCTTTAACGCACATTCTTCATTGCTCAACAGGGAGGCGAAATGAAGAACTTTGTCTAAAGACCATGAGATGGGCTTTGGAGGTGCTGAAGGTCTGAGCCTAGCGCAGGCTTTCGGAACTTTATTAAAGATCTCGTTACCTAGGTCGAATCTGGAAGGCAAATAAAATGGGTCTCATCAAAGCGGATTTACACACTGAAATCGTGTTAGCTGCCAACCCTTGGCCATGGAGGTGGATGAAGAAAGATAAGCAGAAGTCTGTTGAGATCTCCTGCGGATTCTTTGCCTTTACAAAGGCCACCCATTTTCTCCAAGATGACTCATATTGCCTTCTAGTCGATTTGCACTTATATTCCTCTTGGAAGTCTATGCTGGCTTTCAAAATCCCGAAACGCTTTCTCACCGCAAGGGCGAGAAAATCATGAGCTGCAGGGTCCGGGTTTTCTGTAATGAAGCGCAGACAGTCGACTTCTGGACTCGCTGGGTCAGAACTGGATGTGGTAGCGGCACAAACTTCATCTGTAGTTCCAACGCCAAGGGGAACCACATACTGTTCGGCCACTTGTGGGCCACTATTGCCGCTACCCCCCTTGAAGGATCTCAGTTTGTTGAGGACCCTCAACAGAAGGTTGTGAGGAGGGAACAGATAAATCCTGGACCATCTGTTCCAGTCGAGGGACATCGCGTCCACTGCTTCCGCTAAGGGGTCTTCGTACGGGGACACGTACAGGGGCAACTTCTTGTTGTCTTTCGTCGCAAAGAGGTCTATCTGCAGTTCTGGGACTTGATTCAGAATGAAGGAGAATGATCCTGCGTCTAAAGACCATTCCGACTCTATCGGTGTGAACCTGGATAGAGCGTCCGCTGTCACATTGCGGACTCCTTGAAGGTGAACTGCCGACAGGTACCACTTCTTCTTTTCCGCCAATCGGAAAATGGCTAACATCACCTGGTTGAGAGGTGGTGACCTCGACCCTTGTCGATTCAAGCATCTCACAACCACCTCGCTGTCCATCACCAATCTTATGTGGATCGAGTGACGTGGGGAGACTTTCTTTAAGGTAAGGAGCACTGCCATAGCTTCTAGAAAGTTTATATGAAAGGTCCTGAATAGCTTGGACCAAGTCCCCTGGACTTTTTTCCGATGAGAGTGACTTCCCCATCCCTCCTTTGAGGCGTCTGAGTGAATCGTCATCGACGGGGGAGGTGGCTGAAGAAGAACCGACTTCTTTAGATGTCTGGCTTGGGACCAAGGTCTGAGAAGAGTACGTAGCCGAGGCGGCACTGGTCTTCTCAGATCTCTTCGCGCGTTTGATGCATACCTTCTCCAAACTCCGGTTGCATCCTTTAGCTGTGCTCTTAGCACTGGGTCTGTCACTGAAGCAAACTGGAGAGAGCCTAGTACCCTCTCCTGTTCGCGTCTTGATATCCTTTCGGAATATAGAAGTCTCTTGACAGAGCCCGCTATCTCCTTCCTTTTCTTCGTCGGGATGGAGAAACTGTGTGACAAAAGGTCCCAGTGGATTCCCAGCCACTGGAACTTTTGGGATGGAGAAAGTCGAGACTTTTTTCTGTTGATCTTAGAAGCCTAGGTACTCTAGGAACTGGATCACCTGACTAGAAGCTTGCGAGCATTCGGTCTCGGATGCTGCCCACACCAGCCAGTCGTCCAGGTAGGCTACTACCTGAATTCCCTTTAGGCGTAATTGTTTGAGAGCTGCGCTCGCAAGCTTCGTGAAAATCCTTGGGGCTATGTTTAGCCCGAATGGCATGGCTCTGAAGGCGTATAGTCTCCGTTGTAGCCTGAACCCTAGGTAGGGGGAGAGTCGACGGCTGATTGGAATGTGCCAATAGGCGTCTGACAAGTCTATAGAGACTGAGTATGCCCTCTTGGGCGGTAAGGTCCTTATGTGTTGCAGTGTTAGCATCTTGAATTTGCAATTCACTATGAACTTGTTGAGTGGCGACAAGTCCAGAATGACTCTGAGCTTTTCCGAGTCTTTCTTGGGAACACAAAACAGCCTCCCTTGGAATTTGATGGACTTCACCTTTCGGATCACCTTTTTCTCCAACAGTTCTTGAACGTACTCCTCCAAAACGGGGGTGGAGTGTTGGAAAAACCGAAGGCACGGGGGTGGAGTGCTGTACCAGCTCCAGCCCAGTCCATTCTTGAGTAGGCTTTGGGCCCAGGGATCGAAGGTCCAGCGATCCCAAAATTTCGTCAGTCTCCCTCCTACCGGTATCGTTTCACTTGGACTGCCGTCCTGAGGTCTTGCCTCCCTGACCACGACCACCTCTGAATCCCCTTCCCCTTGAGGGGCGCCTAGACGAGCCTCTGGCTGCTCCTCTAGGTTTTGCACGAAAGGAAGAAAACTGTCCTTCGAACGTTGGGGTGAATGTGGTTGACTGACCTGGCACAGCCTGGGGTACCCACTGAAAAGTAGTCGGGGTTTGTGCCACCATCTGGGGCACTGGAGGCAATGGCAATTGCAGTTGCTGTTGCTGTCTAAAAGGCTTGGCTGGCCGAGACGGTAGCCTAGTCCTCATATTATTCCTCTTTGGTTGAGGACCCTCATCCGGGGAAGACTTTCTTTTGATAGCCAGGCCCCACTTCTGGAGAAGGTTTCTATTCTCCACGGCGGCCTTATCAACAACTTCTTTGACCAAATCGGTAGGGAAAAGGTCTTTTCCCCAAATGTTGGAGGAGATTAACTTCCTTGGCTCGTGTCTCACCGTAGCCCCGGTGAACACGAACTCCCTGCAAGCTCTCCTTGCCTTGACGAAGCCATAAAGGTCCTTCGTCACTGTGGCTAGGTGAGACTTAGCCACTACCATGAACATTTCATGGACCTTGGGGTCACTTGCCATCGTCTCAAGAGTAGTCTGATGAGACATTGAGGCAGCCAGTCTTTCTTTTGTCTCGAACTCTCTTCGTAAAAGAGAGTCGGACAGCTTGGGGAGGTCCTCGCCGAATTGCCGTCCGGCAATATCAGCCTCCAACTTTCCCACTGAGAATGTCAGATGGACATCCTTCCAGTCTTTGTGGTCCATAGGCAGGGCCAGCGACAAGGGTTTACACTCCTCCAGGGAGGGGCAAGGCTTGCCGGCCTCGACTGCCTTTAGGACAGCCACAAACCCTTTCTGTAGAAAGGGGAAGGCTCTAGCAGGAGAGGACACAAAAGAAGGGAGCTTCTTGCTCAATGCAGCTACCTTCGAGTTAGAGAAGCCCCTCTCTTTCATCGAGGATGAAAGTAGGGCTTGAGCCTTAGCGTGGTCCATAATTATGACCTCCTTCGGCTCTGTCTCCTCCCTTGAAGCTGGTTCTTTTCTCAGCCAGACATAGCAGTCCGGATATGATGCCTTGCTGGGCCAGAATTCCACCTCCTCTAGGGGAACTGAACCCAGCTTATCCGAGATGACGATCTTTCCAGTCGTCATCGGCATGTGCTCAGCATACCTCCATGGGTTAGCATCTGAGCATACGGGAAGGTCTTTCACATTGAGCCTTTTCCGGGGCCCACGTGATTCTGCCAGGGACTGCATACGCAGTTCCATAGCAGCCGCCTTCTCCTGATTCTCCTTCTGCATTTGTTGGATCATTCCAACAATCGAAGAGAGGGCCTGTCCCAGTTCTACTGGGAGACCGGCCGATGTTGAGGGGATAGGCTCCTGAATCTGAACCGGAATAGCCGACACCTCGTCGACCTCATCCTCTACGACATCCGGGGTTTGAACTTCATCCTGACCTTCTGCCAGGAGGTCTTGTTCCAAACGTTCGTCCAGGTCAGACATCCTGTCATCTAACTGGATGTCTTGCATCGCGACTGCGACTTCCACGTCCACCTGGACTTGATCTTGAGGAGGGATCTCCTCTTGAGGCTGGGGAATCACTGCATCAGCTGATGCCTGGGGAAAAAGATACGCCCTCATCTTCTCACTTGGAAGATAAGGGCCAGAGGTTTTCTTTTTGAAGCCCCTTACCCAAGTACGAAGCTTTTCCCTTGCTATATCCCTTGATTCCGCCGTTCTAGGGGAATCAAAAGCCTCAGTAATCAGGTTAGTACATACAGTACATACCTGAGGGTCCCAATACTGGAGATCATCCTTGGAGACAGCGCATGCTGCGTGTCTCCTACAACACTCATGTCCGCAGAGGTTCTTGCTGCGGACGTTGCAGAAAACATTTCCGCACTTCGGAGGGTCCTCCTGTAAAGAGAAGAAATTTCCATGAGTATCAAGTGAACTATGTATCACTGGATATGCATAGTATAGCATAACAATTCATAAAGGAAAGACACACACTTGTGTTTCCCTCACAACCCATTGTTGCAGCCTTCCAGATAATAAAATCAAAATGGTTTATCTCTTCTAGAGTAACCAATGCAAGGTTTCCAGAGGAAACAGGTGGAGCTCACACCTAAGCAATGATTTTAAAATCCTGAATAATAGACAGGGAAGAACTCAGCTTCCTATCTGAGGGCAACAGCAAAGGGATGTGCAAGAAAACACAATAGTGTTAGAAGACACAGTGCTGTACCAAAACCCTTACTATAGTTTTCTTCTTACTGTATATGCTATACAGAAGAATACTAGTACAGTATAGGGGGATGTGTGCCGGCCTGCCTTTGCCGGTCGGCACACACCTCAACTAGCTTTAAAGTATACTACTTAACAGCTATAGGGCGGCAGCACTCTAGTTCAAATGCCTGTGCCGGTCGGCAGCAACTGCCGGCCGGTAACAGCCAGTGTTGGCCGGCAATGGCTGCCGGCCAGCAACTACACAAGGTAGTACCCAGCTGCCGGCCACACTCTTGGTGACCGGCAGACAAGGGCTGACATAAGCCGGCCGGCAAAGGTACAAGACCGATGCCAGCCGGCAGCAAAAGAACCAGAGGACTACACCTGCCCGAGGCCGGCAGCCGGCCTCATAGGCCGGCAGCCGGGACAGGTACAGCACTAGAAGAAAAATAGAATGGATGCCGGGATAAGAGTGTACACAACCTCCAAGCCCGGCAACCGAAAGAGTGCATATAAGGAAGGGGAGAAACTAATTCAGGCTTCCTTGACCAATGCCGTCCGGCTCTGCCGGCAGGCATGGATGAGGGACCAAGAGAGGTCCGGGCAGCACTCGAAAACATAAGACCCTTGCCGGCCAGCAGCTCTGCCAGCCGGCAATGGGCTGAGTCAACTCCACATCCTAACCTATACTAGGTCCAGAAGTAGAACGACATACAGTACAGTAAGACCCCTGCCGGCCAGCTTTGCCGGCCGGCAAGGGGCTGAGTCAATTCCACATCCTAACCTATACTAGGTCCAGATGTAGAACGACGTACAGTACAGTAATGGCTCGGCCATTACGAAGAAAGAGGGGGAAGGGACAAGAGGGTCCTGCCAACCTTGCTTTAGTGACAGATCACCCGCAGCCAAGAAACTTATCTTAGCCTAAGGGAGATCTAAGGGGAAAGGCCAGCAATACTTGCCAGCTTCCAGAGCACCAAAGCAAGGAAGGCGTTGCTACTCCCAAGGGAAGAACTTATCCTCCCCCGAGAACAGCAACAGGACTAGTCTGGTAGATCACAAAAGAAGGAATCATATCCACAGAAACCTTCGGTAGTGACCTAAGGGAGCTAAGCTCCCTTTGTATGTGTTAGGTCAGCGAGGGGGACTCAGCCCCAAGCCAGACAACACAGACTCAGACTAAAAACTCTGTTGTTCTGTCCCTCTTGAACCATAACTACAGGAACAGGAAGGTACAGTAACACCCTAGTATAGTTTTATCGAAAATAAATTCGGAAAAAACCACTTAGGGATAGCCCAAGGCTTAAACAGAGGGAAAGGGATTGCATACCTTCTCCGAAGAAAAGAAAGCAACCGGGGAGTATGATAAAGTATACTAAGGCTCCATAAGCAACTAGCCTAGGCACCAAGAGAATCGATTACCTAATTCACCGAAACTCACTCGTATACTATCTTGGAAATATTCCACACAGTCTAAAATGTATAAAATATAGCCTAAAGCTTCAATAAAATTTTAATTACACTCGGAAAAACCATAATCATGCATGAAGTACTAGGACCAAACGACTAGGCTACATGGCCTAGCGTAGGCCAGAATGGCGAATACTTCGCCAAATAATACTAAGCACGAAAGGAAATCCTATGTAATGCTAAATAGCTAAAATTTATTAAAGCAAAACAACCACGAATGTCGCTCTGACTAACTAATTTATACCTAGCGAGCGACAGCGTCCAAGACGCCTCTGGTAGGCTACGGCTCTTGTATCAAAGATTAATCCTATTAATCACTCAAAATTTTACCAAGAGCCTACATTTATACATAAAAGACGCTATACTCAACTTATCAGAGGCCGACGAAGACGGAGAAGCCATGAAAAGTCGAATAAATCCAAGATTTGCGAGAAAAACAGGAAAAAACACCGAGTTGTTAAGCTACGCAAAAAGGAATACAGATGGCGCCAGGATTGGCGCCAGGCACGCATACGAATCGGGGGATAGGGAAGCCTTGGGAGCGGCTCCCCTTTTTCTTTCCCGAATTCGTATCTCGCCAATCACCTCCTACGAG
>NC_090751.1:78435406-78437906 GCF_036898095.1 Palaemon carinicauda
AATGTGCAAAAATTTATCATTAATCGAATGCCAAGTCCCAAACCTACCAATTAGCTACGATGGTGAAGATGGGTTGAGTTCAATTCTAAGTACAGAAAACCTGAATTTGACAGGTATATGTATAGAAGAATTGTCATTGACTTTTTTATCTTTCTTCGTGGCCGAGTGGTATGGTCACTGGCATACAGATATCCTGGACGAGGGTTCAAATCCCCGCTGGTCCGATATCATAGTCTTTGGGCGGTTCTGCCTGGGGCTCTGATCCCCAGGTCGTTAAGAGAATCCAGACTTTAATGTATTAATATATATATGGCTTATTTGAAACATGAAAGAAACACGTTTAAATGTGCAAAAATTTATCATTAATCGAATGCCAAGTCCCAAACATACCAATTAACTACGATGGTGAAGATGGGTTGATTTCAATTCTAAGTACAGAAAAACCTGAAATTGACAGGTATATGTATAGAAGAATTGTCATTGACTTTTTTATCTTTTTTCGTGGCCGAGTGGTATGGTCACTGGCATACAGATATCCTGGACGAGGGTTCAAATCCCCGCTGGTCCGATATCATAGTCTTTGGGCGGTTCCGCCTGGGGCTCTGATCCCCAGGTCGTTAAGAGAATCCAGACTTTAATGTATTAATATATATGGCTTATTTGAAATATGAAAGAAACACGTTTAAATGTGCAAAAATTTATCATTAATCGAATGCCAAGTCCCAAACCTACCAATTAGCTACGATGGTGAAGATGGGTTGATTTCAATTCTAAGTACAGAAAACCTGAATTTGACAGGTATATGTATAGAAGAATTGTCATTGACTTTTTTATCTTTCTTCGTGGCCGAGTGGTATGGTCACTGGCATACAGATATCCTGGACGAGGGTTCAAATCCCTGCTGGTCCGATATCATAGTCTTTGGGCGGTTCCGCCTAGGGCTCTGATCCCCAGGTTGTTAAGAGAATCCAGACTTTAATGTATTAATATATATGGCTTATTTGAAATATAAAAGAAACACGTTTAAATGTGCAAAAATTTATCATTAATCGAATGCCAAGTCCCAAACCTACCAATTAGCTACGATGGTGAAGATGGGTTGATTTCAATTCTAAGTACAGAAAACCTGAATTTGACAGGTATATGTATAGAAGAATTGTCATTGACTTTTTTATCTTTCTTCGTGGCCGAGTGGTATGGTCACTGGCATACAGATATCCTTGACGAGGGGTCAAATCCCCGCTGGTCTGATATCATAGTCTTTGGGCGGTTCTGCCTGGGGCTCTGATCCCCAGGTCGTTAAGAGAATCCAGACTTTAATGTATAAATATATATGGCTTATTTGAAATATGAAAGAAACACGTTTAAATGTGCAAAAATTTATCATTAATCGAATGCCAAGTCCCAAACTTACCAATTAGCTACGATGGTGAAGATGGGTTGATTTCAATTCTAAGTACAGAAAACCTGAATTTGACAGGTATATGTATAGAAGAATTGTCATTGACTTTTTTATCTTTCTTCGTGGCCGAATGGTATGGTCACTTGCATACAGATACCCTGGACGAGGGTTCAAATCCCCGCTGGTCCGATATCATAGTCATTGGGCGGTTCCGCCTGGGGCTCTGATCCCCAGGTCGTTAAGAGAATCCAGACTTTAATGTATTAATATATATGGCTTATTTGAAATATGAAAGAAACACGTTTAAATGTGCAAAAATTTATCATTAATCGAATGCCAAGTCCCAAACCTACCAATTAGCTACGATGGTGAAGATGGGTTGATTTCAATTCTAAATACAGAAAACCTGAATTTGACAGGTATATGTATAGAAGAATTGTCATTGACTTTTTTATCTTTCTTCGTGGCCGAGTGGTATGGTCACTGGCATACAGATATCCTGGACGAGGGTTCAAATCCCCGCTGGTCCGATATCATAGTCTTTGGGCGGTTCCGCCTGGGGCTCTGATCCCCAGGTCGTTAAGAGAATCCAGACTTTAATGTATTAATATATATGGCTTATTTGAAATATGAAACACGTTTAAATGTGCAAAAATTTATCATTAATCGAATGCCAAGTCCCAAACCTACCAAGTAGCTACGATGGTGAAGATGGGTTGATTTCAATTCTAAGTACAGAAAACCTGAATTTGACAGGTATATGTATAGAAGAATTGTCATTGACTTTTTTATCTTTCTTCGTGGCGGAGTGGTATGGTCACTGGCATACAGATATCCTGGACGAGGGTTCAAATCCCCGCTGGTCCGATATCATAGTCTTTGTGCGGTTCCGCCTGGGGCTCTGATCCCCAGGTCGTTAAGAGAATCCAGACTTTAATGTATTAATATATATGGCTTATTTGAAATATGAAACACGTTTAAATGTGCAAAAATTTTTCATTAATCGAATGCCAAGTCCCAAACCTACCAATTAGCTACGATGGTGAAGATGGGTTGATTTCAATTCTAAGTACAGAAAACCTGAATTTGACAGGTATA
>NC_090751.1:78447906-78452906 GCF_036898095.1 Palaemon carinicauda
GAACGACACAGAGAACCACCACAAGACTCCCCTGCGCAAACAAACAAACAAAATTGATGAAGCGTAATTATTAGCCTGAAAATACAGAATACCAGATTAGTGCCTATCTCTTTTCTTAGCTTATTATAAACCTTATCGTACCTGGCACCTCTAAACCTTAATAGATTAACCTTAACTCAGTCTAGGGTACCACTCATACACCAGCCTGTAGCGCCTAAAAAACGGCTGTGTTGTGCTACAGACCCGTGAGCCCATGACCTATCTAATTAATCAATCATTAGAAAGTACCAGTGATCACCCTCACCTTTTAACCTTACAGATCCCATATACTATACCCAAAACATTATAGTCTTCTGTAAACAAACCATGATTAATAAATCTTAAATATACATTTGCTTCTACTCACTACGTGCCCACTTCAACAGCACACACACCATAATTAGAACAATACAGATACTACCTTTAATAACTGCATAGCCCTCTGTCAATCAACTAATATTCAACGCTGTGAGAGAGAAAATCGGCAACAATATTATCTTTTCCTGGGATGTGGGAAAATTCTAAATTCCACTCTTGCAGCATGAGACTCCACCTCATCAATCGTTGATTTTTATTCTTGTATCTGCTGATGAAGGTCAGGGGATTATGATCCGTCAAGACCTTAATAGGTGTATCTGAGGAGGAGAGATAAACCTGAAAATGGTTAATAGCAAATACTAAAGCAAGAGTCTCTTTCTCCACAGTGGAATACCTACGTTGGGCGGAGGACAACTTTTTAGAAAAGAATGCGACAGGATGAGAAACTCCCTGCTCGTCATTCTGCAACAACACCGCTCCTACACCAACGTCACTTGCATCCGTGGCAAGAGAAAAAGGAAGGTCAAAATCAGGAGCTCTCAAGACAGGGAAATTAATTAAAACTCTTTTTAAATTATCAAAAGCCCTTTGTGTTTCATCCGTCCACACAAAAGCTACCTTCTTTCTCAAGAGATTTGTCAACGGATCGGCTATATCCGAAAAATTCCTAACAAAGCTTCGGTAGTACCCACTCAAACCAAGGAATCTTCTGACATCTCTCCTACATTTAGGGACAACCATGTTTTCAATACTTTCGATATTGGCCTGCTTAGGAGCAACTTTACCATTACCAACCTCATGACCCAAATATACCACCTTCGCCTTTGCGAAATCGCTTTTCTTTAAATTAATTACCAAATTTGCCTTTTTCAACACCTCAAATAGTGCCCTAATACGTTTTAAATGGGTTTCCCAATCATCGCTATAAATAACAATATCATCAATATACACAACATATCCTTCTAAACCATGGACTAAAGTATTCATTAACCTCTAAAATGTGGCAGCCGCGTTTTTCATACCAAACGGCATAACTTTACATTGAAACAGTCCCTGTGGTGTTACAAAAGCAGACAGGGCCCTTGCCCGCTTTGAAAGAGGAACTTGCCAATAACCTTTCAACAAATCGAATTTGCTAATGTATTTGGCCTTACCCATTCGATCAATACAATCCTCAATTCGAGGTAATGGATAACAATCAGATTTAGATAACTCATTCAACTTACGGTAATCAAAACATAGCCTGAAATCACCATCTGATTTTTTTACCAATACAACCGGTGATGACCACGGACTTTGGCTAGGTTCAATTAGGTCATGTTTTAACATATAATCCACTTCCTTCGCTACCACCTCATTTTTGAAGGGATTCAACCTGTAAGGAGATAGTTTCACAGGAGTGGCGCTACCTACATCCACATCATGTTCAAGGACTGAAGTCCTACCCGGTACATCCGAAAATAATTCTTTATAATTAGATACTAATTTTTTCAAAGACCTTTGTTCTTCCTTACCTAAATGTGAAATTACTCCCAAAAATTTTTCCAAAGACTTTCTATTATCCGACCGTCATTCACATCCATTAAAACAATTATCATCAATACCCTCCTCCTCTGAAAAAGAAAAATGGTTATTGTTCTCAGAATCTACCGTATTCCCAATGGTTGCCACAGGAATGACTTTTTCCCGTTCCATATAAGCCTTCAACATATTTACATGACACAGTTGAAAAGGTTTCCTTCTTTGGGGTGTCTCCACTAAATAGTTAACTTCACTTACTTTTTTCAAAATTTTCCAAGGACCTGAAAAAGAAGCTTTCAATAGATTCCCAGGGAAGGGTAACAAAACCAATACTTTATCGCCTACCGCAAAGTCGCGTTCCTTGGACCTTCTATCAAAAAAGAACTTCATTCTTTTTTGGCTACACAATAAATTTTCACCCGCAAATTTCCAAGCCTTGGTTAATTTATCGCCTAGATTAGACACATAATCCAATAAATTAACCTCAGGGACGTCTCCCTCCCAAGACTCACGAACCACATCAAGAGGACCTCGAACACAATGGCCAAACACAAGGCTGAAAGGCGAAAAACCTAAAGACTGACTTGGGACTGAACGAAAAGCGAACAACAAATAAGGTAATTCCTTATCTCATTCAGAACCATTAATCAAACAATATTTCTTTACCATGGATTTCAGGGTTTGATGAAATCTCTCCAGAGCTCCCTGGCTTTCTGGATGATATGGAGAAGAGGTCACATGTTTTATATTTAACTCTGCCATTTTATATCTGAAATACCTGCTAACAAAATTAGAACCACAATCCGATTGAATAATTTTAGGCATCCCAAACCTGGTAAAAAAAGTCAATTAGTACATCTACAATTTTAACACTTTTTATCGTACGTAGTGGTATTGCCTCGGGATATCGAGACATCCTATCCATGATTGTCAAAATATACTCATTACCACTATGCGTCTTCGGTAATGGTCCAACCACATCAATAATGACTTCCTTAAAAGGTTCGGTAACTACGGGAATAGGACAGAGAGGCGATTTTGGAATCCGCTGATTGGGTTTACCGACCCTCTGGCACACATCACAACTATTGACAAACTTCTTTACATCTGCCTTCAACTTCGACCAATAATAATTCCCTAACAATTTGCAAGAAGTTTTATGAATTCCAAAATGGCCGGCCAAACCACTTTCGTGCGCCAATGACATTAACTCCGTCCTGTAACCAATGGGAACCATTATCTGTCTCACAATTTCATGATCAACATTATCCACCTCCATAGGCCTACTCAACCTATATAAAATATTATTAATTATCTTAAATTTGGAACCAGTCATATCAGACACCTCCCCTGACTCAATAGGGAGTTCCCGAAACTCCTTTTTCTGGGCTTTGATTAGCTCTTCAGTAGTCCAATTCAACTTGTCCGTTAACATTCCAAGATCTACAGCTAGGCTATCACTACGATCTAAACTACTTAAATCTACATCAATTGTTGACTCTGCAGCGTCAACAATTCTAGCACTAGAACGAGTAACTGCTGCAACTTCACTATCAGGGTTTATCAATATGGGACAATTATTATTCTTCATAGCCACATCATTCCCTATCACAACATCAACCTCCTTAACCGGGAATTTATCTACTATGGCCAATTTCAAATTCCCTGCAAAGGAAGGGCAGATTAAATTAAAATTTTCAATAGCATACGACTTTACAGTATCAGGAAAATCAGCCAATAACAAAAATTCCCCACTTTTCGGTACAAAATTACAAGGTAATGCCTCCCTTAGGATCAAAGATTGCGCTGCACCAGTATCACGCAAAATACGTACTCGTCTTTTCTCGGACGAATTTGCGGAAGAGACACTACCGAAGGACAAATACTTATTAAAACAACCATGTAGTCATTGATCAGCGGACGTTGTTGGGGTCGGTTCTCTCTCTCTCTCTCTTCCACACCCATCACTGGCCTAACAATAGCATTTTGGGATTTTCTAAACGCTTAACACATGCTCTTTACGTGCCCCTTCTTATTGCAAAAGAAGCACGTCAATGTTTTCAATTTTTCTAGATTATATATATTTTGCCTATTACCTCTGTTAGGAGAAAAATTATTATTAGCATTACCCTGATTATTACCCTGATTATTATTACTTCCATGATTATTTCTGTTAAACACCTTAGCATTATTATTCCTACCCATCTTAACCCAACTAGACTTCACATTTGTCGTTACTCCCCCTAACTCACTCTTATGAGACAAGCAATATTCGTCACTAGCGATGGCTACCTCCTGAACGGTCTCGAGTTTTAACTCTTCGAGGTGGACCTTCAGTTTATCCGGGACACACCTCTTAAACTCCTCCACCAACATTAACTCTTTCAATCTCTCAAAATCTCCCACCTCCTTGGACTTGAACCAATCACTAGCATACTGTTCCTTCGCCCTGGCAAATTCAACAAAAGTTTGTTCCCTACATTTTTCTAAGTTCCGGAAGCGTTGCCTATAAGCTTCAGGGACTAACTCATAGGCCTTCAAGACAATAGCCTTTACACTCTCATAATCTGCTGATAGATCCTCCTCCAGCGTTACATATACCCTCTGAGCTCTTCCAACCAATTTACTTTGTATAAGAGTGGTCCAATACTCTTGGGGCCACTCCAACCTTGCTGCAATCCTCTCAAATGACACAAAAAACTCTGCTACATTATTCTCGTCAAATTTAGGTACAAATTTGAGAGCCTGCGCTAAATTAATAGCAGGCGTTACTAACCTATTTGGGGAATGGGTGGGGGAAAAAGAAACCGAGTTTCTCATAGCAATCTCATGCTGCCTCTCCTTTTCTCTTTCCCCTGCCTTAAACTATTCCATTTCAAATTCCATTTGTCTCAGGGCAATTTGCCTATCCAAAATTTCTACAGACAATACTTTATCAGGTTTCACCTCTTGTTCCCCACCTGTCTTTACAGTTTTAACATAATCATAAATTTGCAATAGCAATACACCCTTTCTTATGGATACATCATATTCCAATTCAAAATGCTCTGCTACAAATTCCAAGTCTTCCCTATTTAACTCTGCCAACCTCTCTTGCCACCCCTCTCCTCTAAGGAGTTCGA
>NC_090751.1:78462906-78465406 GCF_036898095.1 Palaemon carinicauda
AATGTTATGTGGTTTTGCTTGGATTCTTAGTTTTAGAATTCGGTCACTGATTGGGCTGTGGCCAATTAGAGCTTTAGATGCTTCTTTTCCTAGGATTACAGCAACTCCATAGCTGTATCCATCTTCTTTACCGTTCCAGTTAGTTTCAGCTAATCCAAGAATTTGGAGGCCATAGTTATTCATTTCGTTGCAAACAGTGTTTAATTTGCCTTTTTCTTTGAGTTTCCTAACATTCCAGGTTCCCATATTGATTTTTTTTCTCAGTTGAAGGTGTTTTCTTGTTGTTCCAGTAGCCTGCTTATCATTGTCAGCCTGGTCACCCATTGAACAACGCGCCCCGTGGTGACCCACGCGACGGGCAATGTGGTATGAGTTTTCATTTGGTTCACTATTCATGGTGCAAAGGGTTGACAGGGGTTAAGAAAAAGCTGAGTGGAGACCCCCAGGTTCCTTCTCAACTCGCAGTCTCCAGCTTACTAGGAGAAGATTTCTCTGCCGTTGAACAGTTGGTCCGAGAACGGATTGTTCTGAGCTTCCGCTAGATAAAAATCCACCTGAAGGCAGCTTGTCAGTTGCACTGACTGTGCTTTCAGGTGAAAACCACTGCCCTGCAGCCAGCAGCTTCACCGTGACCCTAGTACGGGGAGCTTCTGGGGTGCTGCTCCTTGCTCAAGGGAGCCCCAGGGATGCAGTTTATAGTCTTACCTAGGACGAATATATATATATATATATATATATATATATATATATATATATATATATATATTTATATATATATATAAATATATATATATATATATATATATATATATATATATATATATATATACATATATATATATATATATATATATATATATATATGTATATATATATATATATTTATATATATATATATATATACATATATATATATATATATATATATATATATATATATATATACATACATATATATATATATATATATATATATATATATATATATATATATATATATGTATATATGTATGTATGTATATATATATATATATATATATATATATATATATATGTATATATATACTATATATATATTTATATATATATATATATATATATATATATATATATATATATATATATATATATATATATATATATATATATATATATATGTATATATATACTATATATATATATATATATATATATATATATATGTATATATATATACTATATATATATATATATGTGTGTGTGTGTGTGTGTGTGTGTTTGTGTGTGGTCAGTGTCTACGGTATAGTTCTACTTGATAGGAAAATATCACTGTACCTTGCCTCTGTCATTCATGAGAGCCCTTCAAATATTCAAACCTTTAAATTTCGTATAAAGATATCCTCAAGATTCATCTATTCCTTGTCTTAGCAGGGCTTTCAATACTATTGAGCTTTTGACAGAATCAAAAGCTTTCTCATAGTCTATAGTTGCCATACATAGTTGTTTGTCTTACGCTGCTGATTTTTTCATTAGGTGGGTAATTGCATGGGTATGGTCGAGTGCCGAATACTTTTAAAGCCTGCTTGCTCTTTCAATTAATTAAGGTCTATTTTTCTTTCTATTCAGCCTAATTTGATATTTTTATGTATTCCTATATGTTCCTTCTTATTGGACATAAATTTTCAGGTCTATTTGTGTCACCATATTTATGGAATAATATAATGATAAAGTTCTTCACAAATGCAGGTATAGAACGTTTTTGCAGATCTTTAGGGGAAAGTTCAGTAACCTTTAATACTATGAATATCCTTCATCTATTAATAAATCAGTTGTTAGGCCATCTTCTCCGGCTGGTTTTCTCCTTTTTATGTAGAGCTTTGTGTAAACAAAATGAGATTACAAAACTTAAAAAACCACTTTCATGAAACAAATGTAATTAATCAGATGGTTTTACCAGTATTCTAAAATGTAAATAGACAAAATGGACGTGTTCAGGACATATAATGAGAATGAGAGATGCTAGATGACCAAGAGGAATAAAAGAATGAATCGATGGAGATTGCAACCAAAGCAGGGGAAGGAAGAGAAGATGAGGGATTGAGGCGCTAAGCAACAGGCATAGAAAGAACATAAATATATCTATGTGGAAGAACATGTCTGGGGCCTTTGTCCTACAGCGAAGTGTTGGGAGCTGGTTTTGATGGTGCATATCATCACAATCAACACATGTGCGTGTTTGTGTGTGTGCATGTTTATACCTAAGCAAATAATCACTCGCTCACACACATACATATATATATATATATATATATATATATATATATATATATATATATATATATATATATATATATGTATATATATATATATATATATACATATATATATATATATATATATATAAATATATATACATATATATATATATATATATATATATATATATATATATATATATATATATATATATATATATATATATATATATATATATATGTACACAAATAGTTAATTAACTTTC
>NC_090751.1:78470406-78487906 GCF_036898095.1 Palaemon carinicauda
AATTAACTACAGGGTTCGTAAGTGGAAGAAGGATGGCATATTGTCAGACGAAACAGCTTCAGCAATGATGGCAACAGGAACACAACCTGGTATTATGTATGGTGCCCCAAAGATTCACAAAAGAGGTATTCCTCTGAGACCAATTCTCAGCGCTATTAATACCTGCTCCTATGACCTGTCCAAACATCTAGTAACTAAGCTCGCCCCTCTCACAACAAATGAATATACCCTGAAAAATACTTATCAATTTGTAGACTTGATAAATTCTGTCGGAGATGCAAATAACTATGTTATGTGCAGCTTCGACATCGAAAGTTTGTTCACTAACATTCCTTTAAGAGAAACATTGGAGATAATTCTTGAACAGCTTTTCCCTAACCCAGAGGATATTTTCGAAGGTTTCAGCAAAAAACAATTTAAAATACTATTAGAACTAGCTACCACTACATCCACATTCCTGTTTAATAACAAGTTATATGAGCAGGTAGATGGAGTAGCAATGGGATCGCCTTGGGGACCAACCTTGGTAAATATATTTTTATGTTATTGTGAAGGAAAATGGTTGAATGGTTGTCCTGTAGAATTTAAGCCTTTTTTTGTACCGTCGATATGTAGACGATATACTTTTACTTTTCAAAAATTCAGATCACATAAGCCAGTTTTTAGATTATTTTAATACAAAGCATCGTAACATAAGATTTACGAAAGAAAATGAACAGGATGATACTTTGCCTTTTCTCGATGTCTTGGTCTCTCGGAAACATACTACCTTTGAGACCTCAGTACTTCGAAAAAACACTTTTACAGGACTAAGCACTCATTTTTTAAGCTCAAAACCAAAAATCTACAAAATTAATTCGATAAAAACACTGTTATACATATGTTATCATGTATGTTCAACTTATCTGGGGTTTCATGAGGAAGAAAATTTTCTAAAATCATTTTTTATTACCAATGGGTTCCCTCTGAACCTCTATTATAATCAAGTCAAGAAGTTTTTAGATAAAATTTACAGTCAAAATTTAACAATTCAAACAGTCAGTGAGAAAAAGTTATATGTCTCCTTTCCGTACTAGGGCTATGTTTCGGAGAGACTAAGAACAGAGGTTATGAGTGTTGTGGGGAAATGTTATCCCCACATAGATTTAAAACTAATTTTTACTAACAAGTTCTCAGTTGGCTCACTGTTTAAATATAAGGAGAGTCTACCTACTCCCTTGTGTTCCGGTGTCATATACACTTTTCAATGTGCACTCTGTAATGAGTGCTACACTGGAAGCACATCTAGACAGCTTCAGTGTAGGATTTCGGAGCACATGGGGAGGTCGGTACGAACCAATATACCGTTAAGTAAGAAACCAATTTCAGCTATTTATGACCACGCATTTAAATCTGGTCATGCCATTTCTAAGGAAAATTTCAAAATTACGGACAGACATAGTAACGTCAGCCAGCTGAGAATCTTGGAGTCTTTATACATTTTTAAGACAAAACCCAGCTTGAATGAGGGCTTACCTGTTCAGTTACCGGTGACCCATTGATCCGTTTGGTTTGTGGGTTGCTGGTCTGGATAGGTGGTCATCATTTCCTGCGGGTGACTAGGTATATTAGTTATTGAGTATTTTATATAGTCATATAGTTGTGTGTAATAAGTCTTTTTTAAGGTTTTATAGTATGTTCCTTGATTGGTTGATTTTAGAGCTAGTTGATCAGTTCATAAAGTGTATCTTCCTAACTATGTACTTAGGATGATTTTATTAATTTTATTAATTTTACATATGATAATTGCAGATAGGCTGAAGATGACATAAGTTATGTCAAAAGCTCCCGAATAAAGAAGATGATAGCAGCATTGACTATTTTATTCCTACCTACTTAAATTGCGATTCCCAAGAGGAACCCATCTATCAACTATATATATATATATATATATATATATATATATATATATATATATATATAGGATTTACAAGTGAAATTAGAAGAACTTTTGCCTCAGAGGCCATAAAAACAATAGAGAAAATAGAGTGGGTTTTCTTCGTAATAAAAATCTTACGTGTAATATGGAAGAATTTTATAGATAATGATAGAATGATAGAATTGATTATCAAACTAGATAGAAAGTACAAACTGAAGATTATTCAAACATATTTGCCAACAACGAGAGTGTCTCAGAAGGGGGATGGGTAAGCACGGGGCAAGGTCATATTTGAAGAGGGCAGCCCTATGCGAGGCCCAAAGGGCCGAAGCCCTGCGGCAGGGGGTCTGTAAGCCAGCAGTTCTGAGACTGTGTGAGATGCAATCTGAGCATCCAGAATAGTCAGTTTGAACTTAGACATGAAGATCAGATGTACCAGTTGGAAGATTTAAGTTCACCCTCATTACGGTTTCATGATTTTCTAGTTGGAAAGGGGAATGATCATATGGTCAACCCCCTCATTTTGTGTAGGGGGTACCCTCCCTGGACATAAAACTATGCATTTTGAACTTCAATTCCTTTCTGTGGTACCTTGAGTTTCAGTTTCGAGAACAGGTTAGAATGCACTCAGCATGATGATAGTCCAGTAATAACACTATACTGAATTTAGTTGCAAAAGCACAGCTCATTTATTACTATGTTCCAGTAGGTCTACATATCTTACAAAGCAGTAGAAATACAATGCAACTGCACAGTTTTTTTCACTTTTTACACAGAAATACAAGTCAGCTTCAGAGATAATTTTACTAAGTGAAGAAGTACAACGATGCCTACTTAACACATAGTAACATATTCATACATTTCGTAATTGCAGTTACATAGTTAACATAACAAAAAAACTTGCCTATTCCGGCAATTCATATCTTTTTACTGTAAGTTCATAAAACTTGATGCCATGTCAATTAGATAAGAGCAATCTTTCTATCATCATGGTGGTTCGCAAAAATGTCAACGAAGTCATCCAAGTTTAACTCATTTCATCTTTTCTTTTCAACGTGTAGGACACCGAGATTGCTTAGCCGATTATCTGTCACAGTGTTCCTCAAGTAAGTTTTAATAAGCTTGAGAGCTGAGAAACTTCGTTCGGCTTCTGCACTGGTGACTGGCACTGTTACAGCTATTTCACATAGCCTGTAAAGTTCCAAGAACACTGGTTTGTATGGTTCTATGATCCCAAGAAAATCTAGAAGTGACTTCCCCCTGTCTCTGATTTTCGCTCCAAAAGATGTTTGGCTTGAGGCTGCTCATGGACAAGGTCATCCAAGTTTGCAGAATAAATCTTTGTCAGAGGTTTGATTTTTTCCAAATTCAAGAAACCTTCACTAGCAGGATTCGAGGCTTGGATACCTCGCATGATGCCACTGGTAAATCTGTCACTAAGTTCACCAGCCACCGTTTCCAATATGACATAAAATATGTCTGTTCTAAACTCTTCCTTAGTGTTGACACCACGATGCTGCACCAGAGGCTCCAAAAGTATGCTGCCATGCAGTCTTTCAGGGGCTCTTTTGTTTGACGTCTGCTTCTTCTACTAATTATTAAGTCATTGTTGCCTACATCTTGCACAGTTATGCCACTGTCATTTGCAAGATCAGCTGCACGCTGCCAAATAGACTCAAAGTCCTCTTCCCTGGACCTGAGCATTGCAATTCTGTCCTTTACAGTATCAATGATATCCATAGCCTTCGCCTGATCTGTATTTGGAGATTGCAAAATATCAGAAGCAAATTTAGCTGCACCAAGAATATCATAAAAAACACATACCATCAATACAAATTGAAAATCAACCAGCCCTTTGAGTGAGCTGGCATCCATTGATCTGTCAGGATTGGGCTCATGAGTGATATCATCTAGAACCTTTAGAATAGCTGGAAGGCACCTTGAAACAACATGGACTGAAAAATATCTACATGCCCAACGTGTATCACTGAGCCTTTGTATCTCTATTGGTGGCTTGTCAGCATACATTTCAAGTTGGATGGATTTCCATTTGTTATAGACATAAGAACCTGACATGAAAACATACAAGTGCTCAAGCAATGAAAAGAAATTTGCTGCTTCACTCACAGACTTTGTAATGTCCACCAGCACCAAATTTAGTCTATGGGCATAACAGTATATACTCTGCAGTTGGACATATCTCCTTAATCCGTTTTGCCACACCTGAGCTTCTCCCACTCATGACAGATACTGCATCATATCCTTGGCCAATAAGATGTGACTTGTAGTATAAACCAAATTTGTCTAAGCATAAGAAAATTGTGTTTTTTAGACTTTCTGCATCAAGTTTATCAGCTGCTTCGAATTGCAGAAAGCTCTCCTTTACACAGCTATCGTAGTAATATCGCAATACAAAGGAAATCTGTTCCGTTTTTTAAACATCCTTCGTTTCATCCACAATCAAGGAATACTCTCCACTCTCTTTCACTTCCTCTATGATCTTTTTCCCTATAATGTCTGCCAGAATATCTAAGACTTTGTTTTGTATTTCCGGACTGGTGTTTAGCATTTTTTGGCATATCTGCCGTCTTTTTTAGCAATTTGCTTGTCGTGATTTTTAACGAAATGAATAATTTCAAGGAAATTACCCCTATTCATACTTTCGTCATATTCCCTATGCCCTTTTTGTGCAATATCTTGTTTCGCAGTAACTAACAATTTCGCCGACAGTTTTGATGTAGTGTCTGTTTTCTGCTACCGTTCTTTGGTGATCTTCGCCTATCAGTTGCTTGATGCTTGTGCTTGTAGATTCCATTTTCCTATAGTCAGACCAAGCTATCATTGCAGCTTTGTGACAATGCAAGTTTTCATGGCCACGGAAACCATGACTGGATTCTTTCGTTCTCTTCCAATTAGTATAACCAACTGTTGTGAAGCTACAGTCAGAAGGCTTTGCCAGCTGAGACATAGCAAATTGTCGACAGGCCAAACAATAGGCTGCATCACTGCTTTGTTAATATTCCAGCCAGGTGTATTGGTTAAGAAACATCCGTGGTTGAAAGACCTGCTAAATCCAGCTTGGATCTTCTTGGGATACGCAAACAGTTTAGGGTGGAATGGTCCATCTGAAGGATGTGGTGAAATGTCTGAAATAATAAATACAATTAAATTTTTCAGTGGTCTTGTAAGTTACCTTATGTTTCAATATACTGTTACAAGTAGTGTTGCACATCATAGCAGCCTGCATTGCGCAACACAGCTCACTCGCTATCTGGACCACTGTTGAGTTTTTTGTTGCTGGTCTTATTGCTGAAATCTGTTGAAGTTGTTGGATTTATGTTGCCTAGCTCTACTTCCATTTCCTCCGAACTTAGGACACATATTGGCACATCATCATTTTCCATAGAAGATTCGTCAATTTCCTGACTGTGACCAATTCCTGTTTCTTCTCTATCATTCTTATTCCTTTTTTTTTTTTTTTGGTTGTTTGTCAGTTTTAAAATTGCTTTCTCTATCGGCAGACGATTTTTTGCGTTTTATGAGATATCGATCCATATTCGCTCCAACAGCACCAATGACTTTCATATTGAGTCAATTTGAAAATATCAATATATTCGACACTTTATAATTGTCAGTTTAGCATAATTGCATTGTAGGAGGTAGTTAAAACATTACAGTAATCTTGTCAAATCACAAAAAATACAGCTTGCAATGCATAAGCAGATAAATTTAGGCTACAATATGTTCATTATTACTTATTGGATATAGGCTATGTAGCCCTAAGTTGTTTATTGACCTGTAATAGCCTAAGCTATTAGTTAAATGAGTTGATTCCGGGATCTTCTATTTAATCCATAGCTCCTTTTCGATTTAACAAGAAAATTATTAAGCAGTATATATTGAAATTATCAGCATAATGTTACCTTAACCATTTAGGCAAACCAGTTTGCCCATTACACTTGTACTCTCGAGGTGTAATGATTTATTAATCATATATAAAATGCATGTACATATCCTTAGTTTCGTTTTTAGACATTTTCTTTTATAGACCACGGGATTACTATGTGCGTAAATAAAGAAAAAAAAACCTATTTATCTATAATTTTTATGAGCAATTGTTCCCGGTAACCTAAACACCATATATATATCGCTGTGATCACAAAAAAATATATTATTATTATATTTACTATTTTACTTACATTTACCCACGGTTACTTAATTATCACAGACATTTTCCCCGTCTTTATTATCATTTTTTCTCGTTTTATTTTTGTCACATTATCCAAAAACACTTGCACAAATGATGAGCCCTTTAACAACAGATACAACCCGCATGAGGAACTAGTTCCTGATTGTGATTGTACTTATGATTTACAGTTTTACATTAATATTAGGGGCTTGTAAGATTGGTTGTAGTATGATGAACTGTTTTAATAGGAATAGTCACTTCCAATCAAGACTATTTATTTAAATAAATTACGAAATTGGACAGCGAAGTTGAGAGTATAAGATTTGTTATCTAACACACTCGTATTCCTCCGCTATTAATTTGTCTTCAAAGCGTCACTAGTAGTGACATATCCACATAATTTGCAATAGGATTTAAGTTTCAATTGTACAATTTTCAGCAGCACTGTTCTACATGTATTTTTTCCCTATGACCATATGCAAATTTACTGTTTTTATTTAATTAGTAACAAATAAGTGTAAATTATTGTATGATTTCTGACTCCATCTACAGTGTATTAAATAGCACATATAGATATCAGTGTTGAGAGCTCTGTATAACTTACAGACTTTGAGCGCATAATATAGATGCACAATCATTTCAGCAGAGATATTAAAACAAACTACATGAAAAATTGAAATTCTAAGAGGGGGGCAAGAAGACCCCTCGTAGGGGGGCCAAGATTTTCCTCAGGGTGGAAATTGTCTCCCTTGCCCCCCTTGGTTACGCCATTTCGTCCTATACGGAAGAAGAAATAGAAATTTTTCTTTAATGAAGATGTTGAATTATATTTGATGAAACATAAGATTCAATACACGTTTTTACGGTGATTTCAATGCTGAACAAAGTACACAGAGAATTTTATTAGAAAACAACATAAACATCAGAAATACCTTTTATTTTTTATAAAAAGGAATATTGAAAATTGACACAGAGAAGTTCAAATGAAGAAACGAAGTATGAAATAGATTTCATTTTCATTGAAAAGAAAATTAGTTAAATATGTGAGTGTTTAACAAGGTGAAGAATGGTGATAAGTAAAATTTTTCTATGTAGAACACCAGAGAGGGGTTCACTCTCCCGGCTAAAGTTCTAAGTTATTGTCGTGTAAGTCTTGAAACTCACGTCTTTTATAATTAGATATATTGAAGAGTATAACTTGTATATCGGACGAGGTTTTAGCTGCAAAAAAAAAAAAAATAGCTCGTCAATAAAAAAATACAGCAATGGTACAGGACTACATTAATTGCAATAGGGTTCATTACAATACATAAATACAAGTCAATATAGAAATTACAGCAATCGTACAGGATTACATTAATTGCAATAGGGTTCATTACAATAAATAATAGACTTACATCTTTTCCCAACGCCAATTCTATTTCAGGTTCAGTTCAAAGAACATTCACAGGTGGTACCATTAATCGCCTGCGAGTGATTAGCTATCAAGCCAAATATGTGATTGGTCCTTCACACACGGAGAGACACTCCTAAATCACCACATCAGTCAACACAGCGCAGAGATGCTCACACCACTGCGCACAGCCATGCACTGCCAAGGTCCGGGGCCGTGACGTCACTCTGCCTAGCGCGAGATGCCCCTCTGAGCCGACCAATCATGGAGCTAGACCATCGCTATGCCCATATAAGGTTATGTTTTCGGCGCTTAGAGTTGGTCCTGGAGAATGTAATAAGGGAAACTAAATTAATCCTCATGGTTAACAATGAACACAAGAAAATTCATTTTCCAAGAGAAGGCACAGTTTCTGCACGGGCCTTCTGAACTCGCCGTTCTCAGTCATGATCAAAGCTTGACGTACACGACTGTCAGCGCTCCGAGTGACCTCCATGACTTTCCCTAGAGGCCAGCTGCCTCGGGGAAGCCGCTCGTCCAGCGTTAGAACGACGTCACCGACGTTGATGTCACGCTTTGGGACTGACCACTTCTGGCGCTCCTGAAGCAGGGGGAGATACTCCTGTATCCACCTGCGCCAGAATTCGTCAGCGAGGAACTGTGCCTGTCTCCATCGCCTCTTCACATACATGTCCTTCTTGCATGTACATGTGAAGCGATCGGGTGACCCTTTCAAAGTTAGGATCATGTTAGGCGTGAGAGGGGCAGGGCAGTCCGGGTCGTCGTTGATCTTCGTCAGAGGTCGGCTATTAACAACAGCCTCCACTTTGCAGAACAGAGTGCGAAGCGTATCATCAGTCGTGACTTTTTGGAGACAGGCCGCTGTGAGGGCTCTTCGGACGGACCTGATCAGACGCTCCCACACTCCGCCGAAGTGTGAGGCATGTGGTGGATGAAAGTTCCACTCTATGCCTCGGATCAAGAGTGTGTCTCTGATTTCTCCTTCGTTGAAGCGCTGGAGAGCTTCTCTTAGCTCTCGTTTCGTGGCCACAATGTTGGTCCCGTTGTCGGACCACATTCTCTTGATAGGCCCCCTGCGAGCAACGAAACGCTCCATTGTATCGATTACTTCCAGGTGGAATGCTCGCGAGGTGAAGCACGTAAAGATAGCGCCCCAACGCTTCACTGTGGACCTTCCTTGCTTCACTAAGAACGGTCCGAAGCAGTCCGACCCAGTGTTAGTAAAGGGGGGTTCATCTGGACAAAGCTAGTCGGATGGCAGTTCAGCCATCACCTGAACTAAAGGACGACGACTTAGTCTGCGACAGACCAAGCATTCTCGAATGACAGTCTTGACTATCGCATTTCCGCAGACGATCCAGTAGTTTATCCTGAACTGGGTCATCAGGTGGTTCTGGCCACAATAGCCGCAGGACTCGTGCGTGGCTCTCACCATAAGCTTGACCGCCAGAGAACTGCTGGGTAGGATGATCGGATGCTTGGCCGTATCTGCCAGTGTTGATTTCTGCAATCGACCACCAACGTGGAGCAATCCATCCTCGAGAAATGGTCTCAGCTTGATTAATTTACTAGACCGCTTCAGCGATCTTCCCTTCTTCGAGAGGGTGCTTAACTCTTCTTCATACTCTTGCCTTTGGGTCAGTCTCCAGATCAAATTCTCCGCAGTATGCAGCTCCGCACTCGAGAGTGAGTCGCCGCTGTATGGGCGAGCATTCTGCATGTGGCGGATAAATCTTGTCATCCACGTGACGGTCCTGACAAACTTCAACCAGGAGGAGAATCTTGTCGCTATTGATTCAATGAACGTTGGTTCTTTCTTCGTTATATCGAAGACGGGAGAAGTCTTCACTTCGGCGTCTGGATCAAGCTCTCCTCTGACATCGTCTTCGGGCATGGTTGGCCAGTGCGTTTCGTCCATCTTGAGTAAATCTGGTCCTGAAAACCACAAAGATGATTGGAGGAAGTCAGCGACGGAAAGGCCACGTGACGGGAGGTCTGCTGGGTTCGCAGTAGTATTGATGTATCTCCACACCATAATATCGCATGTATCCCTAATGAGATTGACCCTATTGTCCACGAAGGTCTGATACCTCGCAGTCGGATCTCTGAGATATTTCAGCACTGACGTGCTATCAGTCCAGAAGACTGACGGGGCCAGTTTCAGATCGAACTCAGTCTTCAGCTTTGAGTCCATCTGTGCAGCGATAGCAGCTGCCGTCAGCTCAAGACGAGGGATGGTGGTCCTTTTCAGAGGGGCGACTCTCGCCCGTCCTATGACGAGAGTGCAATGAATCTTTCCGTTGACACCAACTACTCGCAAGTAAGAGACTACACCATAGCCTGTCTGACTTGCGTCTGCAAAATGGTGCAGCTGAAGGGTGTCAACATATCCTAAATCTGGTGGTATGAAGGACCTTCGCAGTTGTAACTCTTCCAGTTATGGCAACTGAGCGAGCCAGGTCTTCCATCGAACAAGTTCATCAGCAGACATCTCCTCATACCACGAGAGCTTCTTTCAGCACATTTCTTGCAACAGGATCTTCGTGATCAAAGTGACTGGAGATAAGAAGCCCAAGGGGCCGTAGATCGGTGCAACAATGGAGAGCACACCACGTCGGTTGAAAGGCTTGTCTTTAAGGACGATTCTGAACGTGAACACGTCTATGCTCATATTCCAATGGATCCCCAGGGCTCATTCAGTTGGCAGCTCATCTTTATTCAAGTCTAGGACAGCCACAGAGTCGTCTCGTTCTTCTCCGGGGATTGCAGCTAGAATTCGCTTGCTGCTGGAGGTTCATTGGTTAAGGCGGAAACCTCCATCCCCACACAGATTGATCAGATCTCTGGTCAGTTTGATGCATTCTTCCTCATCGTCCATCGCCTTGAGGAGGTTGTTGACGTAGAAGTTGCGATGTATAGAGTTAGAAGCTTCTTCGTTATGCTTGCTTCCAAAGTCCAGGGTCGTTTTGCGTAAGCAGAAGTTAACGACGCTCGGCGATGATCTTGTACCAAAAACGTGGGACGTCATTCTGAAGACTTGCAGTTCTTTGCTGGTGACACCTTCTGGCCACCAGAGGTACCTCAGGCAGTCTCTGTCCTCTTCAGGTACCCTCACCTGATGGAACATCTCCTGCACGTCTGCTGTGATGGCATGTTGACCCTCTCTAAAATGCAGGAGAACAACCGTCAGGCTATTGGTGAGGTCGGGGCCTTGCATCAGATGTTCGTTGAGAGATGTTCCTCGGTGCCCTGCCTTCAGATCGAAGACCACTCGGTCTTTCTGCTTGACAGAATGCCTGACAGAGTGGTGCGGCATGATACATACGCGCCCGTCCTTCCTGTCTAGCTGACTTACAGGAACCCTTTCAGCGTAGCCCTTATCAGTATATTTCTCCATCTGAGCTACGTAGGATGTCTTGTAAGCTTTGTCATTGTCTATTCTTCTTTTCAAGCTTGGGGCTTGTTGAATTGCCATGTTGATATTATCAGGTAGAGGAGTAGAGTCCTTGAATGGCAGCTTGGCCACATACTTTCCATGTCGATGCTGTGTCGTATTATTCAAGGTGGCCAAGAGTCTCTTATCCTCTAGGGAATCTTCCAATCTGGAGAGGATTCCTTTTCGAAGAAATCTCCATTAAAATGACTCTGCAGTAGCTCTGTCAAGTCTTGAGGGTCAAATTTTCAATGAACATGATGCACGGGTGAGACCTCCGATGCAGACCGGTCTCCAGTAGGACCGAAAGCCAACCAACCAAGCTTGGTTAGGTAGCCATATGGCTCATTGGCAGTGCCGTGGCGTTGCTCCAGAATGACTCGATTCAGGGTCGTGTCTAACCCGATCACGAGCTCGACCTGTTCGTGGTCAGTTGGCATGCTTTGCAGCTCTACGTCTGCCATGTGTGGCCATCTCTTCAGCCAGTCCGAAGGCATTATGTAGTCCGTCGACACATTAATTTTGTCAGTAACAAAGACTTCTTTTACTCATTCTTCCTCCTCACCTCCGTTGATGTTACCAAGGGTGAGTTGGACCACTTCCTTGCAGGCGAACGTACCGGCCTCTGTCACCATGGTCTGGTTGCAAGGCTTCCCATTATACCTAGCCGATCTATTAGGCTCCTTGCAGCTAACGTGGGTGCTGCTCCTCCATCTATGAAGCCGACTGTAGTGCACGTTCCGTTCACCATGACTGGGATGAGCTTCAACATTGTACGACCATCCGGTCGTCGGTTAGTGGACATGGCGTGTACGTGCCCCATCGTCGCAGGAGTCCCAGCCTCTGAAGCGGTTTCGGTGTTAGTTCTATCAGGTGGTGCATTGCTAGTCGTCCTGGCCTCCCCTTTAGGCTTGTCAGATGTCTTGTACACAGTTGCTCTCTTGGAGTTTGCACTGTCCCTTGCAGGGGTTTTCTTCACATAATGCAAGAGCGTGTGATGCGTCCCCAAGCCGCACTTGCCACACGTAGATTCTTTTTCACAGGCTTCGTGATTGTGCGCGACATTTAGGCATCTGAAGCACAGTCTGGCATCCACCACAGCATTCCAGCGGTCATCCAAATGGAGGCTTTGGAATCGGTGGCACGACTGAATTCCGTGCTTATTTTTCTTGCAGTATACTCAATGTATCCCATTGTCGGAAGGAGAGCTGTGGTGAACAGGCAAGGCTTTAGCTTTGATCGGTTTGCTTGTGCCCTCAGGTTTGCCCTTGGATGGACGACGGTCGCACTCGCAGTACTTCAGTTCTTTAGCGACCAGTGCCTGTCTCTTCACAAAGGTGATCAGGGCTGGAAGCTTGTGTTCGTGTTCCAGGTACTTAGAGACCCATCTTACCCGAAGAGGGTGAGGGAACTTTTCCACTATCTTTCTCATAGTTTCTTGCAGCTCAATTCTAGTGTAATTTGCACCCAGTGCCGCCTTCACCTTCTTTAGGTAAGAAGCGTAGTTCATTAAACCTTCGCTATCACCTGCTGGGATTTCCTTCCATTTGAGAAGTTTACGAATAAAAGCTTCGCTAGCATCGACTTCTCTGCCGTAGAATTCACTCAGCTGCTTCCAAGCTTCATTGTACCCAATTGTCGGTGACAGATGCAAGCAGTGCTCAACCAGGTTTCTCGGAGGCCCATCTAGGATATGATACAAGTGGTTCAGCCTGCATTCGGGGTCCAAGGTATTGTTCTCAATGTGCCATTTGAAGGACATCTTGAACCAATTAAATTTGGTGAAGTCGCCTCCAAAGCGCTCAAGTTTAGTAGGTGGTAACAGCGATATCCATACCAACTTGTTGCTGCTAGCAAGAGTGCATTCGAGTGCCTTAAGCACTTGAGAGTTGTTGGCCAAGGGGTCAGTGACAGAGGGTTCAAACGTGGCATGTCGTGGTGCGAAAGGAGTTGAGGTGGGATCCAATGGCCGTGAGTGGACTTCCATGGGTGTAGAATGGCATTCTGGTCCTCTTATATGTTCTACAGGGTCCATTGTCCGCATAGCACTTGGGTCATTTTCGTGGTGGTGGGCGACACTTAGCCTCCATTGATTGATACTCGACTCATGTTCAGTCTCCACGGCCTTTACACTGCGAACTCTCATGCTTCCGGCATGTGAAGACACTTCCGAACCACATTGTGACTCTCCTGCCTCCGATCTAATTTCGTATTCAAGTTGCTGTCTCTGAACCTCGAGCTCGGCCTCCAGCAATGCAGAATCCGCTATCCCTCTAGCGGCCCGATCCTCAGCATCTCTCTGAGCAGCAAGTTCATCAGCTTCAGCTTTCTTCTTGGCTGCACGTTCTTCTGCTTCTAAGCGTGCCTTCAGTTGAACCTTGGCTAATTTAGCTTGCGCTTCTAACAGCTTTCGGCGGACCTCGCTTGTGTTGCTCTTGGATGACGTTCTTGATTTTAATGATCTCTCCAACATGATGACGATGTTCCCAGCTTGGCGTCAACGTCTGAGAAAGATTCACTTCTTAATAGTCAGGTTACAATCATTCATCTGAGACCCACTTTTGTGTAAAGATCTAAAACCGTAGAACACCGGAGAGGGGTTCACTCTCTCGGCTAAAGTTCTAAGTTATTAGCGTGTAGGTCTTGAAACTCACGCCTTTTATAATTAGATATATTGAAGAGTATAACTTGTATATCGGACGAGGTTTTAGATGCAAACAAAAAAAAAAACAGCTCGTCAATAAGAAAATACAGCAATGGTACAGGACTACATTAATTGCAATAGGGTTCATTACAATACATAAATACAAGTCAATAAAGAAAATACAGCAATGGTACAGGATTACATTAATTGCAATAGGGTTCATTACAATAAATAATAGACTTACATCTTTTCCCAACGCCAATTCTATTTCAGGTTCGGTTCAAAAAACATTCACAGGTGGTACTGTTAATCACCTGCGAGTGATTAGTTATCAAGCCAAGTGTATGATTGGTCCTTCACACACAGAGAGACACTCCTAAATCACCACATCAGTCAACACAGCGCAGAGATGCTCACACCACGGCGGACAGCCATGCACTGTCAAGGTCCGGGGCCGTGACGTCACTCTGTCTAGCGCGAGATGCCCCTCTGAGCCGACCAATCATGGAGCTAGACCATCGCTATGCCCATATAAGGTTATGTTTTTGGTGCTTAGAGTTGGTCCTGGAGAACGTAATAAGGGAAACTAAATTAATCCTCATGGTTAACAAAGAACACAAAAAAATTCTTGGAAATACGTTATGGCGTATCTTACAGTCCAGATGAAAAATAAGATGGAGAAAAACTAATTGTACTTTAGCAATACAAAATACGTACTCCAAGCTACATGGTGAAACATAAGAAGGTAAAGAAGAAAGGAAGAGTGATTTTGTATTGGATTTAACAAAATAAGATAGGTGGAGCTCCTAAAAAGATCGAGGAAAACTATCAAAATAGACCAAAACCCCAATAAAGAAAAAGTTGGAAATTAGGGTAAAATCCAAGAAAGATTGAAGAGAATTAGCAGAACTATATAAAAAAAAACACAATAAATTTATGAACGCACTCAGACAGAAATTGAGGAAACACTAAAGAAAGGAAGCATCAAGTGAATGAAAAGAAGAGCTGGAAAAGGGAACCAACTGATATTTGTTTTAATAGTTTAAAATACAAACATCATCAACAAAGCAGATTGACTGATAAAAATTACAGATCATTTACATACACAAGTAATTGCTTTGGGAATAGAAATAAATTAAACACCAAATATAGGAGAAGTAAAGAAAACATTAAATCGCATAAAAAGAAGCAAAGAAACAGGAAAAAAAGGCCTAATAATTGATTTGATTATTAATGGAGGAAATATCATAGAAGTACAACTCGCTAAACTTTACACAAAACGTCTGCAAGAATGTCCTATACCTGAAGCTTGGAAATTTTTTTTTATCATTATACTAATTCAAAAAAAGGGAGACACAAAAGACATGAAAAATTACTCCCCATTAAATTTGAAAGATTAGAATAGGCCGAGCAGTAAGGCAACTAGACTTCAATCAACCAGAGAGCATGCAGGCTTTATAAGCTGGTATTCAAGAACTGACAATTACCACGTCCCTAACCAGCTGTGACAAAGCACTATGTATAGTATTTATAGACTATGAGAATGCTATTAATTCTATAAAAAACTTCAGCATTAATAAAAAGTAAAACAAAGATAAGGAATAGATGAATCTTACATTAGAATGCTTGATGATATCTATATGGGAAATAAAGGAATCCTAAAACTAAATAAACCTCTCGATCCGATGCTTATCCTTCTTTTAATTTCGGTTTCAGGTCCTGAGGAAACAGTTAGTATCTGTCCAAAGTACCTATATTCATTAATAATCTCTAGTGGTAGGTCCATAACCCTAATTTTGGTCTCCGCGTTTTCAATGAACATTATCCTAACTTTTCTCATATCAATTTTCAGTAATATATATCTGCTTTCTTTCATCAAATCTGTTATACTCCTTTGCCATTTCTTCTATGATTCACTAAACAGCTCAAAGTTATCTGCTAATCTTGAGTGTTTGAGGTATTCCTCATTAATGTTAATTACTACATTATTTTTTTTCAACGTGCATTATTAAAAACCTCTTTTAGGCAGGCTCTGATTAATTCAGCAGAGATGAGTCTCCATGTCTGAATCCTTCCTGAAACGGAATTTTTTCACTATCTTCATGTAATTTTATGATTGCTATATTTCCCGTATAGATATCTTCAAATGTTACTGCTGAGGTTTTGACAGAATCAAAAGTTTTCTCATAGATTGTAAATGACATACATAGTGGTTTGTCATACTCTGTTGAGTTTTACATTAGGTTGTTAATTATATGGATATGATTAGGTGTTGAATACCCAGTTCTAAAATCTGCCTGATATCTTGGATGATTAAAGTCTAGCTGTCTTTCTATTCTGCCTAATATGATCTCTGTAAGTATTTTATATATTACTGAGAGTAATCCTCTTGGGGGGTAATTTTTCAGGTATTTTGTGCCTCCCTTTCTGTAAATTAGTTTAATGACAGAGTTTTTCCAATCTGTAGGTATTGTACTTCCTTCGAGAAATTTTATTCAAAGTTCGGCGATTTTATTACTGTGATATATAATTCAAATATAATTAAATCTATGATCAGTCCACCATCTGCTGCTGCTTTGCCTCTTTTCCTGTTTTTAATGCTTTCTATACGTCTCTTATATTTGGTACAGGCTCTGGTGTTCCATTATTTCTATTTGCATAGTTATTATTTTTGTCACCATTGTATAACATTGTATAGAAATCCTCTGCTAATTTTATCATTCCACCTCCATTGTTAATATTTCTATTTTCATCCATAAAGCAAATATCTATCAGCACCGTGTTCAGGATCTCCTTTTCATTAACTTTGCACTCCCTTTCTTTAGTGTTTCTTCATTTTTTGATCTGATTGTATTTACATATGTCTTGGGTTTATAATTAATTTATAGATCTCGATACTTATGTTAGTTTTATTTAATCTAGCTACGATTTTATCCTATTTTCCAATGTTTTCCTTAGTAGGTTTTTGGTCTTTTCGGATAGTTTCCTTAGTAGGTTTTTGGTCTTTTCGGATAGTTTCCCTTTATCTTCTTTAGGAACTTTTCCATCTATCTCTTGGGCTGATTCTAGTACAAATTTTGTGAAATCCCTATTAATTTCCTCTTTTCTTGCTTCTATTTCATCATGTTGATGAGAGCCCTTATTTTGTATTGCTAAACTAACCTCCTCAGATTTTTCTCTTATACATGAATGTTCATTTTCTTTAGATCTATGCAAATTTTGTTTCTCGTCAATCTGTGATCGCTTTACTTTAACTTATTTAACATCTTTAACTGAATTAACTTTTTCACTGAGATTGAAATTTATTTCGTTTTTCATTTCTCTATATGGGCTTCACCATATCCATTTTCTATTTTTATTTTAATAATGATTTTTTGATTGTTTCTTTCAGCGAAGTCTTCAAGTATGTGTCATTCATTTTGCCTACTCCAAATTTACATACTGCCGAGGTTCCTCTCTTCCTTTGACCCATTTAAGCATTGAAATCAGTGTAAACAAATATAAATTGAGTCTTAGCGTTTTTCATATATTTTTCTAGATCTTCATACAAAAATTCTATTTATTTTCCTGTATGGGATGTGGTTGGTGCATACGTTTCAATACACTTCAGTTTTTATTTCCTATTTTGTTAGATAATTAATTCTGTAATTTATTACTAGTACTATGAAATTCTTCTATGTTCCCTGCAAAAATTTAATCATTCAGAAAATCCCATTTATTTTGTATGTTCCTATCATGTCCTCTGAGAAAAAAAATATATGACCCCTTTTCAACTTTATATAAAATTCCCGAGTTCTTATAATTTCTTTAAATCCTATTATATCCTATTTTATTTATTTCAGCGCTTCTAGTAACAGAGAAAGATTTTCTTCCCTTGACAGGGTCCAGGCATCGTATGTTGC
>NC_090751.1:78490406-78495406 GCF_036898095.1 Palaemon carinicauda
TATATATATATATATATATATATATATATATATATATAATCACCTACGCCTGTTTACGAAAAAGGTCCTCAGTCAGATTTCTCTAGTCATCTCTATCTTGAGCTCTTAAAAATATCAATTAATACTTCTCCATTTCTCATCACCTACTTCACGCTTTATAGACCTCAGCCATGTAAGCCTGTGTCTTCCTGTAGAGAGTTATTGGGTCCTTTGACTGGCCAGACAGTAATGCATTGGATCCCTCTCTTTGGTTAACTCATTTTATCTTTAGTGTGGCCTATTCTTTACACATTCTCTTATTTCCTCATACACTTGACAACATTGAAATTACATACCTATTCTCCTACTCTCAAAAGGTTAACTACTGCTCTGTAATTGTTCAGTGGCTACTTTCTTCTCGATAAGCTATGGTAAGCAGCTCTTCTATGAGAAGGACACTCCAAAATTAAACCATTGTTCTCTAATCTTGGGTAGTGTCATACCCTCTGTACCATGGTTCTCCACTGTCATGGGTTAGAGATATCTTGCTTGAGGGTACAATCAGGAACACTATTTATCTTGTTCCTCATCCTCTTGTTATTTTGAAGTTTTTATCTTCTTCTTATTTCCAAGTATTTATAGTTTTTCCTTATTTCCTTTCCTCGCCGGGCTATTTTCCTTGTTGGAGCCCTTGGGCTTATAGCATCCTGCTTTTCCAACTACGGCTGTAGCTTAGCAAGTCATAATAATAATAATAATAATAATAATCCATGTTGAGCCCAGTTGAAAGTTTGGTGATGAGCATCTAACTAGCCCCACGATCTCATCCACACATGGCCCTCGACTAATCTCTCTTATAGTCTCAATTCTTATCCTGTAGTGCCATTTAACTCCCAATATTGTTCTGAGGGCTTTGTTCTCAAATCTATAAAATCTTTTGGAATTGTTTCATTGTCGTACCACGACTTGTGTCCACACAGACCTATCTCACAAAACTGATATATAGGCAGATTTTTATGTGTAATTTCAGATGATTAGATTTCCAAATTTTACACAACCTAGCCATTCTATTATACATACATATATATATATATATATATATATATATATATATATATATATATATATATATATATATATATATATATATGTATATATGTGTGTATATATATATGTATATATATATGTATATATATGTATATATATATATATATATGTATATATATATGTATATATATATATATATATATATATATGTATATATATATATATATATGTATATATATATATGTATATGTATATATATATATGTATAAATATATATATATATATATATATATATATATATATATATATATATTATATATATATATATACATATACTGTATATATGTATATCGATAAGGGTTATGGAAGAAGCTCTAGAGAAACTTTATTGACCGTTACTCATTTTATTCATATTCATTTTCAGTCATACATTTCTGCTTTTTCTATTCAAATTTTTTATCATCTTTAGCATTTCCGTTTCTTATGCCCAGGTTCGATTCCTCGGCCGATCAGAAGCTATGGTCTTTGAGTTAATCCCCCTTTGGGCATCTGATCCCGAGGTAGAGATAATTCAGATATTAGTAGGTGTATAATATATGGCTTATATGAATATATATAAAAAACACGTCTAAACGTGTATGATTATCATATCTATCTATCTATCTATCTATATGTATATGTATATGTATATGTATATGTATATGTTCAAATAAGCCATCTATTTTAATACAATAATGCCTGGATTCTTCTATCGACTTCGAGATCAGAGTTCCAAAGTTAACTCAATCAAAAAGAATAGCTTTTGACTGGCCGGGAATCGAGTCCTGGTCCAAGATGCTTGTATGACAGTTACATAACACTTACCCATGATGAAATATAAAACTCAATGATAATTCTTCTGTACTTATACATGTCAAATACAGGTTTTTTTTTTTTGTACTTATAATTGAAATCAACTGATCTTCACCATCGTAGCTAATTAGTATATTTATACCTGGCATTTAGATAATGATAAATTTTGCACATATTTTTGCGGCTAAGTGCTATGTAACTGTCTCTCTCCATTCCATACTTCACCTTAGCTGGCCATCTAATTTTCTGCCTCACCTCTGAACTTTCCCCCCTAGCAGGGTCCTCCTAAGCCTTCTTCACTCCCTCCTTGCAATCCTTCCTCAACACCTGCCCACATCATCTCAGCTGTGGTACTCTTATCCTCTCTATAATCTATACTATGCGTTCCATTCTTCCTATCTTAGTATTTTCCAATCATTCCAGCAGTGACCTTAATCCTCCTCAGCATTCTAATATCTGTTCTTTCATACACTAACACTGGTCTTATTACTGTTCTATAGATATCTAATATTGGCTTAATTGGAATTTTCTTATCACATGCCACTCATGCTACCTCCCTTCCGCTGTCACCATGCTGCTTTTATCCTTAATCTCAGCATCAGCCTCATACCCTGTTTGATAACTGTTCCTCTACTTTCATATATAGCTATCCTGGCTCTACCTTCTTTACTGCTCACCATAGCAGTCGTTTTATCCACATTTACCCTTAAGCTACCCCTTTCCAAAATCTCATGCCACTCCAAAACCCTTTTCTGTAATTCTTCCTTGTTTTCAGCAATCACCAAATTATCAGCATGTAGTAACTCCCACAACTCTTCATTTCTGATCACTTTGCTTGACACATCCAAGACTGGCCCAAATAAGAATAGGCTTAATGCTGACCACTGGAGCAATTCAATACTAACTTCAAAGGTATATGTATCTCCAGCAGCTATCATTACTTTTGTCCTTGTTTTTTGTGTATCATTTTTACAATTCTAACCAATTTCTCCGGGACTTTCCTCTTCCTCAAGCACTAAATCATTTCCTCTCTTGGTATTCTATCATAAGCATTCTCTAAATCTACAAGAACACAGAAGAGCTTCTGGTTTCCCTCTAGTCTCTTTTCCTGTAACTACTTTACTATAAAGATGGCATCCATAAACCCTCTCTCTCTCATAAATATATATACCATTAGGTTCTCCTAGTCTTTAGGCTTTATTTTCCTCTTTCTATAATTCATTCAATAAATCTAGCATCCATTCTTAACCATCTGTAGCTAGTATCAATTTGAAACTTTGATGGACGTGGTGCTTAAGCATTTTTCATTTTACTCAATGGCCGCTTCACTTCTGTATCGATTATTTCCATCACTGTCCCCTACACCCTTAGTGGTTCTTCTAGTTTTCTCTCTCATTTTCAATATTCATCAGTTGCACGAAATATTCTCACCATATCCTCTTGATATCATCATCCCTATGCGATATATTTCCATCTCTATCCATGATGACTACCAGTTGCCCCAAATTCTGTCTTTGCTTTTTCCTTATTTTTGAAATATTATTCCTTGTCTCCATCTGTTCCTAGCCTTTAATTTAATTGTTCTAGCACTCTTCCAATAGCTATACTTAATTTCCTACTAGATCTTTTTCTTCTTCTGTGTACTGCTCCTCTGTTCTCTGTGCCTGTCTTGGATTCTAGTCTTTAAATACCTTTGAATTTCTTTTAATTGATTCATGGACCTATGTCCCATCATTACTTTTCTCCTTTCGAAACACCATATCTGTTCGTTCCTCACACTGATTCCTCTGTTTCCCCTACACACATCTCTTTCATACCACGAAGATATTTTCCTTGCTGCCACCCTGTCTAATCGCCTCTCTCTTGCAATCCTCCTAAATTGCTTACACTTTTCTCCTTCAAGGTCCCAAACCTTATTTCTAGGTCTCCACTTTCTCTTCTTGGGGTTTCTACCCCTAAATTTAAAACCAATCACTACCAGTCTATATTTTTAACACATGCTTTCCAAAAAGA
The DNA here is from genome assembly GCF_036898095.1 of Palaemon carinicauda. NCBI lineage: Eukaryota > Metazoa > Arthropoda > Malacostraca > Decapoda > Palaemonidae > Palaemon > Palaemon carinicauda. The sequence goes on from NC_090751.1 coordinate 78,494,298, forward strand.
TAACTTTCATAGTTAATCCCCCCTTTTTTTAGCCTGCCTCTCTAACAAATATTTAATCTATATGCTTTCCAATCCTCCACTTTCCTAGGTTATCATATGCTTATCGAGCACCTGAAAACAGGTGTTGATACACGTCAATTCAAAACTCTGAACCATCTCCAATACATACTCCCCATCCTTATTTCAAAATGCAAACTTGCCTCCTCCATATATTTCTTCATATTATCCATTTTATTTTCCTCTGTCATTCATGACTACTCTTATGATTAGTTTCTCCACTTCTTTAACTCTCGTCAAAATATTTTTTTTCTAGCACTTAACAACTATATGCTGAAATTAGAATTATTGTCTGATCCCTTATTATCATTGGGATCTTTTAAAGGCCTATCATTTATTTATTTTACTACTACCCCTTTTCCTTCCATTTATTACCTATTATGACCCAAACTCAAATTCTATCCTCTCATGACCCTCTGTAATAGAGCTTATATGCATTTCTCTTCTTTCTAGTTCCATTTGCTTTCCCTCTAGTCTCCTGCACACACAAAACATCTATCTATCTTTCACCTCTCCATAATATCCACTATCTCCCCTAATATTCCCCTTAGTGTACCAACAATCCAAATACCAGCTCTGAATTTCTAATCTGTCACCAGCTTCTTTGGTCATAGCCGTGAACCCTGCGGTACCCCTCGTTCTTTTATTAGGACAGCCGGGGAATCCTGATGTGCGTCACTTACAGGGGACTCTCTAGGCACATCCACATTTTAAAAAGTATTTGTCATGGGTCAAAATTTGGCAGAGGGTTTTTACGATGGCAAGCCCTGTCAGCCATCACCCACAGTTATTGGCGGTGGACCTAGGTTTCGACCAAATAGTCCCACTGCAAGGCAGCAGTTTCCACAGTTATTAGCAATCGGCCTAGCCTATTGCTAAAAAGCAAGAGCAAAAGCAAGAAGCTGTACATTTAATAGTTTTCTACAACGCGCAGGTATAAGGTGGTAGTATTCTTACACCCCTTACCACCTAGCTGTATTGACGCCCTTTCTTAATTACAGAAACTAATTATGTTTTAGTAATCTGGTTATTATATGACCTTAACAGATTTC
>NC_090751.1:78502906-78505436 GCF_036898095.1 Palaemon carinicauda
AGATAACATTCAAACTTTTTGAGAGCAAGAACCAAACTTAAAAGCTCCTTCTGTGGTAATGTAGGACAGCTGATGAGGCTTGAAGCTACTGGAGGTGTATCATATTTGGTGGAGTACCCCATCAATTTCCTGCAGCAACACTCATCCAGCACCTGTGTCGCAAGCATCTACTAGTAAAGAGAAGGGTTCAGAAAAATCAGGACTGTGTAAGACTGGTCACTACTCAAAAAATATTTTAAATGTTCAAATGCTGCCTGACATCTCTCATCCCATTCTTACTTCTTTTTAGGGCTGGTAAGACTATGTAAAGGGGCAGCTACTGAAGCAAAATTACGGAAGAACTTAATGTAACATGAAACCATACCTAGAAATCTTTTAAGGGATTTCCTAGTATTAGGTTCTGGATAGTCAAGAATGGCATTAACATTTGCAGTTTTAGGCCTGACATTACCTCCACCCACAATATGTCTCAAGTAAGTAACTGAAGCTTGACCAAAACACATTTTTGTAAATTTATTGCTAACTGGGCTTCTTTTAATCTATCAAAGAGCATATTCAAATGTTTCATAAGTTCTTCCCAAGAATCTCCTATCACAAATATATCATCTAGATATGCAAATACTCCCTCTAGACCCTAAATAGTGTAGTTAATTACGCATTGAAATGTGGATGGGGCATTTATTAAACCAAAAGGCATTACTTAATACTGGAATAACCCAAAAGGAGTTAGGAAAGCTAATATAAGCTTGGCTCTAGATGTTAACTTCACCTGATAATACCCCTTGAGGAGATCTATCTTAGCTACATACTTTGCTTGGCCCACAGAGTCTATAAGATCATCTAGACGGGGTAAAGGGTAACTATCCTTAACAGTAGCAGAATTTACTCTCCTGTAGTCTGTACACAGTCGCATGCTGCCATCCTCCTTTGGTACCAATAGACAGGGAGACGCCCAGGGTGACTTGCTTGGTTTTGTTAATCCGGCTCTCAGAAGATATTCCACTTCTTTCATCACTAGTTTCTTGGTCGGGCTGATGCGATAAGGGTGTTGTCATATGGGAGCAGTTCCTGGTAGAAGTTCGATATCATGGGTGAGGACTATACTTTGACCTGGATTTTCCCCATAAAGTTCTGGGTAAGAGTAAATAAGATTTTGAAGTCATTCTGATTGAAAAGGAGAAAGATGTTGACATGAGTTTTCAAAGTCTTTCAGAGTAGCACAGTTATCTACAAAACGCCACGAATAGTTGAATTCAGGTTCACTTACTACAGGTTTCTCGTCTTTGACCTTAACATTAACATTAACAATTTTGTCTCCATAACCAGTTTCAGTATTCCTGGAATGATACCTTTTAAGCAGATTGGCATGGATAATTTGAGTAATTTTCCTTCTATCAGGGGTTTCAATCACATAGGTATGGTTATTGACATTTTTAACTACTTTATATGTACCAAAGAAAATGGGGATCCAGGGATAGGAAAATATGCTGTGGCCTGATTGGTAACGTCTCTGCTTGGTGTTTGCCATTCGGGGGTTCGAGTCCCGCTCAGACTCGTTAGTGCCATTAGTGTCTGTAACCTTACCATCCTTGTGAGCTAAGGTTGGGGGGTTTGGGGGAGCCTATAGGTCTATCTGCTGAGTCATTAGCAGCCACTGCCTGGCCCTCCCTGGTCCTAGCTTGGGTGGAGAGGAGGCTTGGGCTCTGATCATATAATATATGGTCAGTCTCTAGGGCATTGTCCTGATTGCTAGGGCAATGTCACTGTCCCTTGCCTCTGCCATTCATGAGCGACCTTTAAACCTTTAAAACAAGATCTCCTGGGTTGAACTTCCTAATTTTAGTTTTTGGATCATAACTATTTCTCATTTTAATCTGAGCTTTGCTTAAGTTTTCACTGGCTATTTTATGGACTTTGGAAAGAGTTTCTTTAAAGTTACTCAAATATTGTTGAACAGTTACAGTCTGATTAGAGTCTGGGGACTTTAACCATTCATCTTTAATTAACGCAAGGGGTCCTCTTAATAATCTCCCATATACCATTTCAAAAGGAGAAACACCAAGGGATTCCTGGGGAGACTCACATATAGCAAACCACAAAAACTTTACTCCTTCATCCCAATCAAGATTGATCTCTACACAAAACTTTTTTAACATACTTTTAAATGTTTGGTGCCATCGTTCAAGGACTCCCTGAGACTCGGGATGATATGCAGATGATAAGCTATGTTTTCTATTTAATTCCTTAAGGATTTCTGCAAAGAGTTTACTTGTAAAGTTAGAACCACGATCAGTTTGGATATCCTTGGGGATCCCGTAAGTAGTAAAGAAACTTAAAAGGTGTTTAGCAATATCTTTGGCAGATATATTCTTAAGTGGAATGGCCTCTGGAAAACGAGTACTGGAACACATAAGAGTTAATAAATATTGGCTACCACCTTTCGTCTTGGGCAAGGGTCCAACACAGGGTATTACTAATTTATCAAAGGGCTCATGTGGAATTAATATAGGCAGTAAAGGGGCTTTAGGAA
>NC_090751.1:78518436-78520936 GCF_036898095.1 Palaemon carinicauda
ACGGCATTGATCTACAAAATAGCTAAAGGGTCTTTCATTTCCATTGTTTAGTGAGAATGATTAAAAATTTCTTCATTTTAGGGAGGAATCTGGGAACAATCTTTTCGTGATAAAACATTTTTGTCTTAAAACATCATCTTTCTGAGATATAAGAACTTGGGTGAGGCCATAAACCAATTCAAATCTATGAAACAAACGATTATCTCATAATTTTGTCATAGATGGTTTTCACATATTCGGTGTTAACAAATAGACTACCCGAGTAACTTTAATTTATTACGATATGTGATTTTAAAGACTGATGTGTGATGAGGAGGTTGTTCATCGTGACGGTTCTATATTATTTTTATTGTTATTACTAGCTAAGCTACAAGCAATAGTTGGAAAAGGCAAGATGCTATAAGCCCAAATACTCTACCAGGGAAAAATAGCCCAATGAGGAAAGGAAATAAGAAGATAAATAAACTGTATGCAAAGCAATAAAAAAATAAATTAAAATGATTTAGTAATAGTAAAAACATTAGAAATAATCTTTTAAGACTAGTTACAACATTAAAAGAAAAATCTTTAAAGACCAGTAACAACGTTATAAAGAAAAATATTTTAAGACCAGTTGCAACATTAGAATAAAAAGAAAAATTTAAAACCAGTAACAACATTAAAAAAAAAATCTTTTAAGACCAGTAACAACATTAAAAAAAAATTAAGACCAGTAACAGCATTAAAAAATATCGTTTAAGACCAGTAACAACATTATGAAAAATTTGAGACCAGTAACAACATTGAAAAGAAATCTTTTAAGACAAGTAACAACATTAAAAAAATGTTTTAAGACCAGTAACAACATTAAAAAAAGATTTAAGAACAGTAACAACATTAAAAAATAAATCTTTTAAGACCAGTTACAACATAAAAAAAAAATTAAAATCTTTTAAGACCAGTAACAACGTTAAAAAAAAAATCTTTTAAGACCAGTAACAACATTAAAAAAAATCTTTTAAGACCAGTAACAACATTAAAAAAAAATTAAGACCAGTAACAACCTTAAAAAATCTTTTAAGACCAATTACAACATAAAAACAAAAAATAATCTTTGAAGATCAGTAACAACATTAAAATAAATCTCTTGAGACCAGTTACAACATTAAAGAAAAAAATTTTTTAAGACCAGTAACAATATTAACAAAAATTAAGACCAATTACAACATTCAAAAAATAATAATAAAAATCTTTTAAGACCAGTAACAACATTAAAAAAAAATCTTTCAAGACCAATAGCAACATTAATTAAAATCTTTTAAGACCAGTAACAACATTAAAAAAATCTTTTAAGACCAGTTACAACATAAAAACAAAAAAAGAATCTTTAAAAACCAGTAACATCATTAAAAAAAAATCTCTTGAGACCAGTTAAAACATTAAAACAATATTTTTTTTAAGACCAGTAACAGATTTTGTTTTAATGTTGTTACTGGTCTTAAAAGATTTTTTTTTTCCTAAATGTTGTTACTGGTCTTAAAAGATTCTTTTTTTTTTTCTTTTTTTTATTGTTTTAACTGGTCTTGAAAGAATTTTTTCTAATGTTGTTACTGGTCTTAAAAGATTTTTTTTAAAGACCAGTTACAACAATAAAACAAAAAAAGAATCTTTTAAGACCAGTAACAACATTTAAGGAAAAAAAATCTTTTCAGACCAGTAACAACATTAAAACAAAATCTTTTACGAACCGTAAGAACATTAAAACAGATTTTTTTCATATATAAACTATAAACAAAGGCTTTTGTTAGCCTGTTCAGCATATAAATATTTGCTGCAAGTTGAACTTTTGAGGTCTTGCTAATTCAATTACCCGATAAAGCAGATCATTCCACAATTTGGTCATAGCTGGAATAAATCTTCTAGATACCGTGTGATGAAAAAGACCTAGCTATTCGAATCAAATGCCTACCTAGTATTATCAACAGGGTGGTACTGTGGGTGTAGATCTGAATGTAAAGGGTGGTTAGAATTATGAAGAATCTTATGCAGCATGCATAACGAACTAACTAATTGAACAACAGTGCTATGGATTATTATCTAGATATCTAGATCAGGATTAAGAAATTGCTGAAGTGTTTCAAGTCGAGCCTGAATTGCTAGGCTAATAAATCTTCTTCTTTGTATCATGATATCTAATGAGGAATTAATTAGCATTTTATAACCTAACGTAACCTTAGTTTAGGAATGAACGAAGATGATGATTCATTTGGAACATTATTATTATTATTATTATTATTATTATTATTATTATTATTATTATTATTATTATTATTATTATTATTATTATTATTATTATTATTACTGATTAAGATACTACCGCTAGAGAGTTATTGTGTCCGTTGACTGGCCAGACTTTATTACATTGGATCCCTCTCTCTGGTTACGGCTTATTTTGTCTTTGCCTACACATGCACAGAAAATTCTGGCCTATTCTTTCTACATTCTCCTCGGTCCTCACACA
>NC_090751.1:78530936-78533436 GCF_036898095.1 Palaemon carinicauda
AAGGTATGTTTGGTTCGATAGATTGCGTGCAAGATGATATTACGGGTGAACAAGAATTCTGCTGGGTCGCGTATATTATTTCTTTATTAGTGAGACAAGTTATTGGTTCTTCAACGTACGTTACGGTTACATTTGTCGTCTCCTTTTTATCCAAAACTGATTTTAAGGTATTAGAAGACTTATAGAATTTCCCTTTGATATACACGCCGTGCTTGGCAGGAGCTAAGATAATGTTTTGATTTCCCATAGATGGGTATCCTATAATTACAGCTGGATACATATTAATGTTTTTTACAACAACAAATGTATCGGCAAACGTGCGATTACCGACTCTGAACTGGATATGAGTTATGCCCATGACGTTTAATTCATTATTTCCTATACCTGAAAGTCTAATTCCTGATTTTTCAATCGGAAAGTTCGAAAACAACAAATGATGTGTCTTCAAATCCATAATATTACATGGACTACCAGAGTCAAAAAATAACGTAAAGGATTTGTGTTCTAAATTTACAGCATATAAGGTTGGCCATAACTCATTTTGGCTTATTAATGTATGAATTCGTTGCAAATCTACGGGAGCATGCACTGTTTTACTTAATTCGGCCGTGTGTTTCATAGGAAAATCTATTGTCTCACAATTATCTGATAAAACATTAAATTGATTATTCAATACTATTGATGTTGCCATGAATGACCTTGACCCAACATCACTCTCTTCCCCTCTAGAGTTAACTATGTGGTATTTGCTTTGCTCTGCACATTCTGAAAATTAGTGTGACCTTGCGAGGTTTGGTTTGACGGCCCAGGCTCAGCGATATTTGAAGAAGTGTTTGTTTGTTTCTGACTCTGAACTGCATTGACATTTGGTTGTTTCTTCTTATTGTTAAAATGAGGATTTTTCTTTTTATTTCCATATGGAACTGATTGTGGAATTGACTGTGTATTTCTGGGATATTGTTGTGTCTTACGCGAGTAACATTGACTATAAGAATGCGTTGCAGTTTTGTGAATTGAGCAAAATTTCGTTCTGCAGTCTACGCTTATGTGACCTTGACGTTTGCAGTTATAACACGTCAATCCCGCTACTGGACTGTTAACTACGTTCACTGTTTGTGGTTTTGTTTCATTCTTTGCAAAAACTTGAGTTAACACAGGATCGAGATATGGACACTTGGACATGTGTTTCTTTATCTGTTTATAGACATCCAATTCCGTACTTGCAGGCGTTAACTTCTTATCAAAACACCGCACTAAAGCTTCAGGCAACATAAGTGTCATGTTAGTCAAATACATTAATCGCAAAAAATCTTTCACGGAGATGTTATCGTTAGTAACCCAAGTGGAATGACCTAAAATGTCCTGATATTCATTAAGCCTATCAGCTATGAGAGCTGCTCTCTCAATAACATTAAGCCGATTCATAGTGGCTTGATTAAGTGTATTTCGTAACGTTAACACTTCCTCACCCCCATAGATCGCGCGTAACCTAACTTTGAAATCATCCCAAGTAACTGCTTCTTGAAATGAAACACCTCTTAAATACACACTCGCATCCCCCTTAGAAAAATCTATAAAACTTTTAGCTTCTTGTAATTGTACAAAAGGGTCTACGATTTGTTTGGCATTTAAATGGGCATCAACGGATGGAATCCATGACTCCACATTTTGTGGCAAGAACCCGTTGACCCGACCTTGAAAAGGAAGGATTGCTGACCTGGCATTTACAAGCGTCACAATTGGAGGAGGATTAGTCTGGCCTACACCACTAGGTCCAGGGGTAGGGCTGACGGGAGGAGTCATAACTGCTTTATTTTTTTTTTCTATCTCTTTGACCCCTTGCAATTCTATCAAAATATCTATATGAGTACAGACGCCCACTGCGTAAACGCATATGTATAATAAAATTCCCCCAACAATGTTACTAATCCCAAAACATTTCCCGAGAATTTCTGAAAGAAAAAGGAATTAGCACAAAGAAAGAAAAATTCTAAATGAGAATTCGGAGTTTCCTTTTAACAAAGTTTAGCAATTCACTCACCCCAGTAATAAACGACTAACAACTCTTGATAACTACACTTCACTGCCCAAACTGGAATGAATTGAAAAAATTTGTACTTAGCTTATATATGATGTCGACACGTCCTCTCTCTCTCTCTCTCTCTCTCTCTCTCTCTCTCTCTCTCTCTCTCTCTCTCTCTCTCTCTCTCTCTTGATGTTTTGTTAGCGATGTCTCGTTCTAGTTTCTTGTTGTTGAATGTAGTTCTTCCTGGATATGTTTTGCAATTGTTGAACGCCAGTCCTAGGGTTTCCTAGGATGTTGATTGAAGATTCAGGTTGTATTCTAACATTTGTTGATGTTAGCTGTTTCGTTGGACTATAATACTTAGTCAAAATTGTAGATTCATGTAGATAATATTGAGTTCTTGAAGATATTTCTCAGGTTTTACAGCTTATATTTTGAAGTCTTGAAGATCTTTCTCTGGTTTTACAGCTTTTA
>NC_090751.1:78538436-78548436 GCF_036898095.1 Palaemon carinicauda
ACACCCATGTTTACCATATATTCGACCATTGCTTCATCATGAGAGACTGTCTTCATGGGTTGAAAATGCTCAATGAATTTCTTTGTTAGATGTCTAACGAGTGGACGAACTTTGGCATATTTGTCAGATGTATCTAATTTAGAATTATCAGAAAAATGAATGAATTGCATGATATTTTCAAATCTTCTTCTCATTGCTTGATAGACAGCTTCATTTCTTGTCAGAGATGAATTTCTCCAAAACATCCACCGAGAAGATACAGGAACGATGTCAGACACTATCAAAATTCCAATGAACACTTCCATTTCGTCTTTGGTTACCAAGAAGTCTGTTTCACCTTTGAGAGTTGCATAGATAATTGTCTGATCCACTAACATATTCCACATATCATCATCAAAAAATAGTTCGAAAAGTTCAGCTGGAGTAAAATCCCTGCATGATTTGCCTCGGGAAACATACAGTCACCAGCTGTGAGAGAAGTGCCAAGACTCCATTTGGGAGTCTAATAGCTATTGATAGGTGAAGAACTATGAGCCGCACCATCATCTTCAACAGTACGACGTTCGTCGTGAGAAATAGCTTCATCATTACCACTCAGTTGAGGTTCACAATCATCTTCAGTTGTACGTCGTCCGTCATGGAAAACAGCTTCAGAATTACCAGTCAGTTGTCTGCCGGACAAATTATCTATCAATCCACTATCGTCTTCATCAGCATAGTCTTCATCAGTCAATAGGCCCGTATCTGTAGGCTTAATGTAAACTTTTCCATGACTATCGTCTTCTTCTAACATAGCTAAAGTGTCATGCAAAGTCAGGGATCTGAAATATGAAACATGAAATGAATTTAGAATATGATACAAATTCGATATTCATAAAATATGTGTACACAGAAAAAAATGTACCTGCATTAGCTCAGCGAACCATATATGGCACAGTAAATATAAAATGATATGCAGAACAAAGAATGGATTAGACAAATATGAAAGTTAAATAGAGAGGTCAGTTTATTACTTGCTCAACACATGCAATTACCAAAAGAACATATTTATCAAAAAAATTTGCAAAATATACTTACTTTGTACTGGAAGCCATGGTTTTGGGCAGAGAACAGCGGCACTTCTTTTCAAGGTGCCAGCAGAGCACAGATTGACAGTTTTTAGGGACTGTACTCATATGAACATGTAGTAGCAGGTTTGGTGTGAATTCCCAATACACTTGTTCAGGCTTGTCTCAGCCCAGAGCGATATATGATGCAATATTGCATCATGCTGTTAATGTGCCATATATGTACCACTGAGCTGAAATGGGATAAATATATATATATATATATATATATATATATATATATATATATATATATATATATATATATATATATATATATATATATATATATATATATATATATATATATTGGCGTGCTACTGTTATAAGCACACATTAAGTAAGTGTTGTTTCAGATGTATGTAAATGGATAACTGAATACATCTTAATAGTTTTTAAGTATTTATTCTATAAAAACAACAGAGTTAATCATCTCCATCACTGGAGGAAGCTGGGTTGGTCCAGATGACCAATTCTGGTGAAGTATAGATATGAACTGACTAAATTATCGATATCACAGATATCGTATGCTTAGTTTATTTTAGACACGTCACAAACTCGGAAGACACCTGCATCCGGTGACGTCACAAACTTTCACACGCTGAGACAATGTGTTGACGTTTAAGAAGAATGTCAAATTTCTGAGATTTGCATTGTATGTCCTGTTTACGATTTGAATGACTACAGCAAATCCCAGGGTTAGCTCCTTCAACCAACATGACATATTACGTCATTTGTTTTAAACATGTAATATTAACTATTCTAATCATTACATTAGCTCGGCCAGCTATCTCAATTTTTTTACAAAAATTTAACAACAAGCCAAAACATGGTTATTAGGTGTGACTGGACATACGTATTATTCTTTGTTTAACTTTTAGCCATAATCAACCGAGGACGAATGTCTAAATAGGCACATTAAAAAATAATAACAATAGTGCATATAAAAAAGATGATACCAAAGCAAAAAGAAAAATGCATGATAAAACCAAGATCACATATATGGTACCTTGCTAGCAAATGATTATATGGTACCAAAAAAAAAACTTCTGACTTACATATGATTCGGTAACTTGATAAAGAACAATTGTTACCTTTGTCAGAAACAAAATACTCAATTTATAGTGCACAAACACGAATTCCCGGTACGTACACGTACATATATATATATTTATATATAGGGCTGATATATTTTATTAGATGCCCATAGATTCTGTTATATATTTTTTTTTCTCTTTTCTTTTTTAACATTCCGGCTTATATATTTTTATTAGATGCCGAGAGAAAAAATGATTTATATCTTTTTTTTTTTTTAAATGTTGTTTTAAATGTATTTTTAACAATGCAAATGTAGAAAAATTCTTTAATTACATATTACTAGCGTACTAATCAGCTTTTCTTACAAACTCTTCCCGACAAATTACTCCTTTAGCGAATGAGGTGGCCACTCAAACAGCTTTGAACTGAATCAAATAGGGCGTATTGTCGGGGCTAGGCAAATCGTTCCTTTTTAGCTGCTTGCTGTGCCGTAACCTACGCCAAACGAGGATGTTCACGGCGATAAATATCACCACCGTGATACACAAACCAGCTAGTAGTATGGGGTGAAGAATTTCCTTATAAGTCGGTGACAGGTGGTCCATTTCGGTTATTTTCATCAACCGCTTGGCAACTTGTCCGTTGTACGGGAGAGGAAGTGCTGGCATTGTAGAGGTCCACGTGAAGTTCGCGAAGTAGGCTCGTTCTCTGATGATTATCCGTAGACCAGTCACCATGGAATTCGGGGAAGTCCCGACACAACCATCTGCTGCGACGAAGATATGGGTGAAGGACGTGGATCCGTCAGGGCATGATACATTGAAGCCGTCCTTGTCGTATCGTATCCACGAGCCATTATTCAGTCTGCAATTGAACTCATTATTGTCAAAGGGATAAAGCTTATCCAGACAATTTTCACTTGTATGGGAGAGAGCACCATCTAGCACTATACCTAATTCGCATGAATCCATTAAGTTTTTATGGAATTCAAATAAGTCAGCTGTACATATTTTTCTATCCATTGCGTCTGAACAGTGAGTTAATTGATTTAAGTCTTTAATGACCGTATATGTTTCCTTGTCTGGGGAAATCAATACGTGTCCTGTCAAACTGGATATTACTGGATTTGAGTGATTCGTCATGAAAGTCGGAAATGGTGATATCCTGTAAGATTGCCAGGCATCAGAAGAATCAAAGGGAATTGTAATCCTAATCTTGTTATTATCTACGTTTACTGTAATTAGGCTGTAATAAAATTCTAACCTATGTTCGTCTAACAAAGGAACATAGCCTAGTTTATCCCTTCCGTTCTTCAGAATTAACTTTAAGTAACTTATAAGCAACAAATGGGGCGACAATACACCTTTAGTTGCTAACGTGATAGCTTCTACATAATCCTTGGATTTCTCAATGAAATGTGTAATTCTGTTATGTATGTGATCTATCTTTGAATCATAATACGTTAATGTTGCCAACAAATCCTGTACTTCCATAATTTGAACGATATTATCTGAATGTTCATTTAATAAATCCATAATTTTATTGATTGAAGCTAACTGATTCCTTAGTTCTGACATAATCAATTCATCTTTATGAGTCAAAAACTTAATTTTCTTATTTTGATTACTAATTTTAAGAGGATTGGAAATTCCTAAACCTAAACTTGCAACAGACCCAAAGATGCTTAATGCAGCATAAATAAACGGATTCCGTCTTTCTTTATGTTCGTGTCCTACAGTCCACATCAAAAGGTCATAAGCCAAAGATCCCGTCTCGCCAGTCTTATTTTTCAAGTCATCAGATAGCATCTCTGTAACTTTTAATGTTGATCCAAGCAAACTCTTTGTAGTCAAATGAAAATGTCTTCTATGCAACTCATCCAATGATGCAGAAAACCTTGAAATGGCGGTTCTTAAGCTAATGACATCATTCTCTTGAAGAAAAATTGCTTGCATATGCACTTCGACAATTACGTTGGTTGATGTAATAAAAATGTCTTCTTGTCTTTCAACTATATTGCCATATTTAAAACATATATTTTTAGTCTTAGAGCTCATCCCATACAAGAAAAATGTCTGAGCGAACAATATCACTCCCAACAACAAAAAATTCATCTTGGAAACCTTTAACGAGAAAAAATATATGTAATTACTCCTGTATTAAAAAGACAAACTTTCAATCACATAAAACAAAATAAAATTTTCCCTCGCTTCTTTTCCTCTCTTTTCTTTTTAATTTCTTATGTGAGCCAATGGTACTATTCTCTCATCCGTGGGTTGGGATACGTTTTGAACTCTAAACCTATTGGCCGTTAATGTTTCCAAAATGTTAAATGGGCCTTCAAACTTAGGTGTTAGTTTATAATTGAGCCCTTTTCTGACATTGATTTGAATATAGATGTTATCACCCACGGTATATGTTTTAGTTGGTTTCGCTATTTTATCATGATTCCTTTTCATTATGATTTGTGATTCTTCTAAATTCTTTCGAAGGATATCATATCGACTTATACTTGCATTTATACACTCTTTTAAAGGATTTGATAGATTAGTTTTAGGCGTTAATACATGGAAAGGTGTTCTAACTGGGGTACCATACAATGCTTCATGCGGTGACATTTTAATTGATATATGATATGAATGATTCAGAGTACTCAGTGCCGCCGGTATTGCAATATCCCAGTTGGGGTCTGATCCCCCTAGTGTTACCCTCAATATATTTAATATCTTCCTATTTGCTCTTTCCACTAGCCCATTCGACTCTGGGTGATATATCATGGTATTTATTTTCTTTATGTTGAGGAATTCACACAATGAGGTAAGAAAGTGATTATTAAATTCACCACCCGAGTCTGAGATTATCATGTGTGGAATTCTATGTTTACAAATGTAACACTCGTAAAACTTCCTAGCGCATTCAATCGCAGTTTTAGTTTTAAGCGCTATTAGTTCTGTATATCGAGTTAAAGCATCTATAATTACTAAGAGGTGCTTATTTCCTCTGTCTGACTCGTAAAATCCTGTTAACAAATCTAAATGTATTCTTTCAAAGGGTTGATTGGGCACAGGATAAGCTCCTAGGCTGACAGGTGTTTTCGTATGCCCTTTGTTTTCCTGACATGTGCGACAATTAGCTATGTGTCTTTTTATATCTGTAAGCATTGTATGCCAATAAAACAATGATTTGGCTTTCTGTGACATTAATGAGAACCCAGGGTGTCCATGTAATGGATTTGAATGCAACCAATTCAGGACAGTGGAAATAAGTGAGATTGGTACTACTACCTGGTCGTTAGTTACATGTGGTGTATTGCGGGTTTTCCTTGTCACAGTCCTACACAGAATATTATCTTTGATTATATAATTCTGCTGCTTATACTTTATATATTCCCTTTCTTTATGATTGCCTTTCAAAGCATTTATAATTGTTTCTATTTTCTGATCTTTTCTTTGCTCAGTCTGTAACAATTCAGCGCTCCAGCCTAAATCTTCTTGTTCAGATATTGTTTTTACAATAGGCATGGATGTTGATATATCTATTAATTCAGCTAAAGGCTCCGTACAAGATGACACGGGGTTGCGTGATAATGCATCCGCAATGATATTTTCTTTCCCAGGTAAATACCCGATTCTTGCGCCAAAATCTTGAATGATCAAATGCCACCGAGTTCGTTTAGGGCTCTGATTGAAGCCTTTAAAGAACTCTGTTAGTGGTTTATGGTCAGTAAGAACCTTAACGGGATAACCGTAAATTATGAACTTAAAATGCACTAGCGAATTAACAATAGCTAGTCCTTCCTTGTCTATTACTGCATACTTACTTTCGGAAGTTCTCAATTTTCGAGAATAGAAAGCTATCGGGAAAAAATTGTTTATCATATTGCTAAAGCAATACCCCTCCTACTCCTAAGTCTGATGCGTCTGTTGCAATGAAGAATTCCTTACCAAAGTCAGGAAATTTTAAGATAGGAGAACTACACAGTTCATCTTTCAAAGTGTTAAACGCCTGTTGATGTTGCTCAGACCATATGAAATTTACGCCCTTCTTCGTAAGATCAGTTAAAGGAGCGGCTATTATTGAATAGTTGCATATAAGACGCCTGTAATATCCACTACAACCCACAAATTGCTGTATTCCCTTGACATTAGTAGGTATGGGAAAATTACGTATAGCCGACACCTTATCATGGACTACTTTAAGACCTTGGCTTGACACCATGAAACCCAAATATATTAATTCTGTTTTGAAAAATTCACACTTATTAATCTTTACCCTTAAGTTATGTTGTCTTAATCTCTGTAGTACTAGTTCTAACTTACATAGATGTTCTTCTAAGGTGTTGGAAAAGATTACAAGATCATCCATATAGGCATGCAATATATCCCTTAACAAGTCTCCAAACACTATGTTAATCATTCTTGTAAATGTTATAGGAGCACAACGTAAACCAAAAGCATCCGTAAAAATTCATAATGTCCCCTGGCTGTGCTGAAGGCTGTGTATGGGATACTATCTTCTTCTAATGATATCTGGTGAAAGCCTTTAAGTAAGTCCAAACTGGTAAAATATTTATTCTGACCTAACAAAGACAAAATATCGTCAGTACATGGCATAGGGAATCGATCAGGGATCGTTTCCTCGTTTAGACGACGAAAGTCGACGCAGATACGCCATGTTCGATCTTTTTTCGGTACAACTATTAAAGGAAAATTATAAGGGCTGTTTGATTTTCTAATGACTCCTTCCTCTAACATTTTACCTACTTCATCATTCATTTCATTCTGGAATTTCATAGGGAGTCTGTACGAGGGTACATATATAATTTTCTACTTGTCCTTTAACCTTATTTGATGCTCGATCACATCTGTTTTTCCTAAGGATCCATCCGTAGTGGAAAAGACATCTTGATATTTAGTTAAAAGTTCAAACATTTTCTGCTGAATTTCTTCGTCTTGAATGTCATTACTGATTTTATTTTTAATAGATCGCAAAAGGGATTCATCCGCAACTGATTGAGAGTGATTGATTTCAGCAACGGTAAGAATACGATGTTTATAAACTTCTACATCCAAGATATGTTGATTTTTGTGAATTACTAAAGTGTTATTTAAATGATTACAGACTTCGATATTACATTGCTGATGTGAGCCTACTGTATAAATAGCTTGTGTGACAGACAATCCGTTAGTTTTCAAAGTATCGGAAAGGATTAATATTTCAGATCCCGGTAGTGTTTTCTTTATTTGCACTATTAAATTCGAAGGTATGTTTGGTTCGATAGATTGCGTGCAAGATGATATTACGGGTGAACGAGAATTCTGCTGGGTCGCGTATATTTTTTCTTTATTAGTGAGACAAGTTATTGGTTCTTCAACGTACGTTACGGTTACATTTGTCGTCTCCTTTTTATCCAAAACTGATTTTAAGGTATTAGGAGACTTATAAAATTTCCCTTTGATATACACGCCGTGCTTGGCAGGAGCTAAGATAATGTTTTGATTTCCCATAGATGGGTATCCTATAATTACAGCTGGATACATATTAATGTTTTTTTACAACAACAAATGTATCGGCAAACGTGCGATTACCGACTCTGAACTGAATATGAGTTATGCCTATGACGTTTAATTCATTATTTCCTATACCTGAAAGTCTAATTCCTGATTTTTCAATCGGAAAGTTCGAAAACAACAAATGATGTGTCTTCAAATCCATAATATTACGTGGACTACCAGAGTCAAAAAATAACGTAAAGGATTTGTGTTCTAAATTTACAGCATATAAGGTTGGCCGTAACTCATTTTGGCTTATTATTGTATGAATTCGTTGCAAATCTACGGGAGCATGCACTGTTTTACTTAATTCGGCCGTGTGTTTCATAGGAAAATCTATTGTCTCACAATTATCTGATAAAACATTAAATTGATTATTCAATACCATTGATGTTGACATGAATGACCTTGACCCAACATCACTCTCTTCCCCTCTAGAGTTAACTATGTGGTATTTGCTTTGCTCTGCACATTCTGAAAATTAGTGTGACCTTGCGAGGTCTGGTTTGACGGCCCAGGCTCAGCGATATTTGAAGAAGTGTTTGTTTGTTTCTGACTCTGAACTGCATTGACATTTGGTTGTTTCTTCTTATTGTTAAAATGAGGATTTTTCTTTTTATTTCCATAAGGAACTGACTGTGGAATTGACTGTGTATTTCTGGGATATTGTTGTGTCTTACGCGAGTAACATTGACTATAAGAATGTGTTGCTGTGTTGTGAATTGAGCAAAATTTCGTTCTGCAGTCTGCGCTTATGTGACCTTGACGTTTGCAGTTATAACACGTCAATCCCGCTACTGGACTGTTAACTACATTCACTGTTTGTGGTTTTGTTTCATTCTTTGCAAAAACTTGAGTTAACACGGGATCGAGATCTGGACACTTGGACATGTGTTTCTTTATTTGTTTATAGACATCCAATTCCGTACTTGCAGGCGTTAACTTCTTATCAAAACACCGCACTAAAGCTTCAGGCAACATAAGTGTCATGCAAGTTAAATACATTAATCGCAAAAAATCTTTCACGGAGATGTTATCGTTAGTAACCCAAGTGGAATGACCTAAAATGTCCTGATATTCGTTAAGCCTATCAGCTATGAGAGCTGCTCTCTCAATAACATTAAGCCAATTCATAGTGGCTTGATTAAGTGTATTTCGTAATGTTAACACTACATCCAAGGCTTCCTCACCCCCATAGATCATGCGTAACCTAACTTTGAAATCATCCCAAGTAACTGCTTCTTGAAATGAAACACCTCTTAAATACGCACTCGCATCCCCCTTAGAAAAATCTATAAACCTTTTAGCTTCTTGTAATTGTACAAAAGGGTCTACGATTTGTTTGGCATTTAAATGGGCATCAACGGATGAAATCCATAACTCCACATTTTGTGGCAAGAACCCGTTGACCCGACCTTGAAAAGGAAGGATTGCTGACCTGGCATTTAAAAGCGTCACAATTGGAGGAGGATTAGCCTGGCCTACACCACTAGGTCCAGGGGTATGGCTGACAGGAGGAGCCCTGACTGCTGTATTTTTTTTTCTATCTCTTTGACCCCTTGCAATTCTATCAAAATATCTATATAAGTACAGACGCCCGCTGCGTAAACGCATATGTATAATAAAATTCCCCCAACAATGTTACTAATCCCAAAAAATTTCCCGAGAATTTCTGAAAGAAAAAGGAATTAGCACAAAGAAAGAAAAATTCTAAATGAGAATTCGGAGTTTCCTATAACAAAGATTAGCAATTCACTCACCCCAGTAATAATCGACTAACGACTTGTGATAACTACACTTCACTGCCCAAACTGGAATGAATTAGAAAAATCTGTACTTAGCTTTATATATGGATCTGCGTCATGTCGACACGTCCTCTCTCTCTCTCTCTCTCTTGATGTTTTGTTAGCAATGTCTCGTTCTAGTTTCTTGTTGAATATAGTTCTTCCTGGATATGTTTTGCAATTGTTGAACGCCAGTCCTTGGGTTTCCTAGGATGTTGATTGAAGATTCAGGTTGTATTCTAACATTTGTTGATGTTAGCTGTTTCGTTGGACTATAATACTAAGTCAAAATTGTAGATTCATGTAGATAATGTTGAGTTCTTGAAGATCTTTCTCAGGTTTTACAGCTTTTATGTTGAAGTCTTGAAGATATTTCTCTGGTTTTACAGCTATTATTTTGAAGGGTTGAAGATTTTTCTCTAATTCTTAGAGTTTAACCGCTGTCTTAGAGTTTAATCGCTGCCACCATTTATTGGCGTGCTACTGTTATCAGCACACATTGAGTAAGTGTTGTTTCAGA
>NC_090751.1:78550936-78578436 GCF_036898095.1 Palaemon carinicauda
TATATATATATATATATATATATATATATATGTATGTATATATATATATATATATATATATATATATATATATATATATATATATATATATATATATATATAGATAGATAGATAGATAGATAAATATATATATATATATATATATATATATATATATATATATATATATATATATATATATATATATATATATATATATATATATATATATATATATATATATATATACATATACAGTATATATATATATATATATATATATATATATATATATATATATATATATATATATATATATATATATATATATATACTGTATTTATATATATATATACACACACACACACATATATATATATATATATATATATATATATATATATATATATATATATATATATATATATATATATATATATATATATATATATATATATATATACACACACAAATGCAGCGTTTTTCAGTCCACTGTTATAAAAGGCCACAGTCATGTCTTTATCCGTGGGTGGGCGTTTGGCCGACTTTCATCAACACTGTATATATGTGATGGCTGAAGAGTTTAGAATCGTCGCTCACTGCGAATCAACCTAGTATTGGTTGCCCTGACTAGAACAGCTTAGCTGATAATTGGAATACACAAACCCTTTCACGATGTTAAGATATATATGTATTTTTGGGCTCAAGCCATGTCGTCCTGATGGAAGTTCCAATAGGGTAGCTTCCTAGGGTATATTACAACTACGGCGATATTCCCAGAGAATTTACCTTAAGGTCCCAGAATTCTAACTCCTGGAGCGAGTATCCCTCGTGAAAGGGATATCGCGACATATCAGAGGACGTATTCTTGACACGCCACATGGCAATCTGCATCCCGAACAGAGATTTCGTCTCGCAAGGGGCAGTTGGCAAGAAACGAATTCGGGAAAGAAAAAGGGGGAGCCGCTCCCAAGGCTCCCTCTTCTCCCGATTCGTAAGCGTGCCTGGTGCCAATCCTGGCGCCATCTGTATTCCTTTTTTATGTAGCCTAACAACTCGGTGTTTTTTCCTGTGTTTCTCGCAAATCTTGGATTTATTCTATTTTTCATGGCTTCTCCGTCTTCGTCGGCCTCTGATAAGTTGAGTATAATGTCTTTTATGTATAAAAGTAGGCTCTTGGTAAATTTTTGAGTGATTAGTAGGATTAATCTTTGATACAAGAGCCGTAGCCTACCGGAGGCGTCATGGACGCTGTCGCTCGCTAGGTATAAGTTTAGTTAGTCAGAGCGACATTCCCAGTTGTTTTGCTTTAATAAATTTTAGCTATTTAGCATTACATTGGATTTCCTTCGTGCTTAGTATTATTTTGGCGAAGTCTTCGCCATTCTGGCCTACGGTAGGCCATGTAGCCTAGTCGTTTGGTCCTAGTACTTCATGCATGATTTTTGTTTTTCCGAGTGTAATAAAAATTTTTATTGAAGCTTTAGGCTATGTTTTATACATTTAAGATTAGGTGGAATATTTCCAAGATAGTATACGAGTGAGTTTCGGTGATTTAGGTAATCGATTCTCTTGGTGCCTAGGCTAAGTTGCTTATGGAGCCTTAGTATACTTTCTCATACTACCCGGTTGCTTTCTTTTCTTCGGAGAAGGTATGCAACCCCTTTCCCTCTGTTTAAGCCTTGGGCTTATCCCTAAGTGGTTTTTTCCGAATTTATTTTCGAAAAAACTATACTGGGGTGTTACTGTACCTTCCTGTTCCAGTAAGTCTGGTTCAAAGAGGGACAGAACAATAGAGTTTTTTAGTCTGAGTCTGTGTTTGTCTGGCTTGGGGTAGATTCTCCCTCGCTGGCCTGACACAGACAAAGGTGGCTTAGCCTCCTTAGGTCACTACCGAAGGTTTCTGTGGATATGATTCCTTCTTTTGTGATCTACCAGACTAGTCCTTGTTGCTGTTCTCGGGGGAGGATAAGTTTCTTTCCCTGGGAGTAGCAACACCTTCCTTGCTTTGGTGCTCTGGGAGCTGGCAAGTATTGCTGGCCTTCCCCCTTAGATCTCCCTTAGGCTAAGATAAGTTTCTTGGCTGTGGGTGATCCGTCACTAAAGCAAGGTTGGTAGGACCCTCTTGTCCCTTCCCCCTCTATCTCCGTAATGGCCTAGCCATTACAGTACTGTACGTCGTTCTACATCTGGACCTACAATAGGTTAGGATGTGGAATTGACTCAGCCCCTTGCCGGCCGGCAGCTCTGCCGGCCGGCAAGGGTCTTATATTTTGAGTGCTGCCCGGACCTCCCTTGGTCCCTCATCCATGCCTGCCTGTAGAGCCAGACGCCATTGGTCAGGAAGCCTGAATTAGATTCTCCCCTTCCTTATATGCACTCTTTCGGATTGCCGGGCTTGGAGGTAGTGTACACTCTTATCTCGGCATCCATTCTATTTTTCTTCTAGTGCTGTACCCGACCCGGCGGGCAGGTGTAGTCCTCTGGTTCTTTTGCTGCCGGCTGGCATCGGTCTTGTACCTTTGCCGGCCGGCTAATGTCAGCCCTTGTCTGCCGGTCACCAAGAGTGTGGCCGGCAGCTGGGTACTACCTTGTGTAGTTGCCGGCCGGCAGCCATTGCCGGCCGGCAGCCATTGCCGGCCGACATTGGCTGTTGCCGGCCGGCAGTTGCTGCCGGCCGGCACATGCATTTGAACCAGAGTTCTGCCTCCTTATAGCTGTTAAGTAGTATACTTTAAAGCTAATTATGGTGTGTCCGGCCGGCACGTATCCTCCTACACTGTACTAGTATTCTTCAGTATAACATATACAGTAAGAAGAAAACTATAGTATGGGTTTTGGTACAGCACTGTGTGTTCTAACACTTTTGTGTTTTCTTGCACAGTCCTTTGCTGTTGCCCTACAGATAGGAAAGTGAGTTCTTTCCTGTCTATTATCCAGGATTTTAAAATCATTGCCTAGGTGTGAGCTCCACCTGTTTCCTCTGGAAACTTTGCATTGCTTACTCTAGAAGAGATTAACCATTTGATTTTATTATCTGGAAGGCTGCAGCATTGGGTTGTGAGGGAAACACAAGTGTGTGTCTTTCCTTTCTGAATTGTTATGCTATACAATGCATATCCAGTGATACATAGTTCACTTGATACTCATGGAAATTTTTTCTCTTTACAGAAGGACCCTCCGAAGTGCGGAAGTGCTTTCTGCAACGTCCGCAGCAAGAACCTCTGCGGACATGAGTTTTGTAGGAAACACGCAGCATGCGCTGTCTCCAAGGATGATCTCCGGTATTGGGACCCTCAGGTATGTACTGTGTGCACTAACATGATTACTGAGGCCTTTGATTCCCCTAGGACGTCGGAATCAAGGGATATAGCAAGGGGAAAGCTTCGTACCTGGGTAAGGGGCTTTCAAAAGAACACCTCTGGACCTTATCTTCCAAGTGAGAAGATGAGGGCGTATCTTTTCCCTAAGGCATCAGCTGATGCAGTGATTCCCCAGCCTCAAGAGGAGATCCCCCAAGTTCAGATCCAGGTGGATGCTGAAGTCGCAGTCGCGATGCAAGGCATCCAGTTACATGACAGGATGTCTGATGTGGACGAGCGTCTGGAGGAAGACCTCCTGGCAGAAGCCCAGGATGAAGTTCAAGCCCCAGACGTTGTAGAGGAAGAGGTCGACGAGGTGTCGGCTACTCCGGTTCAGATTCCGGAGCCTATTCCCTCAACATCGGCCGGTCTCCCAGTAGAGCTGGGACAGGCCCTCTCTTCTATTGTTGGAATGATCCAACAAATGCAGAAGGAGAATCAGGAGAAGGCGGCTGCATTGGAACTGCGGATGCAGTGCCTTGCAGAATCACATGGGCCCCAGAAAAAGCTCAATGTGAAAGACCTTCCCGTGTGCTCAGATGCTAACCCATGGAGGTATGCTAAGCACATGCCGATGACGATTGGAAAGATCGTCATCTCGGATAAGCTGGGCTCAGTTCCCCTGGAGGAGGTGGAATTCTGGCCCAGCAAGGCATCATATCCGGACTGTTATGTCCGGCTGATGAAGGAACCAGCTTCAAAGGAGGAAACAGAGCCGGAGGAGGTCATAGTGATGGACCACGCTAAGGCTCAAGCTCTACTTTCATTCTCGATGAAAGAGAGGGGCTTCTTTAACTCAAAGGTAGCTGCATTGAGCAAGAAGCTCCCTTCCCTTGTGTCCTCGCCTGCTAGAGCCTTTCTCTTTTTACAGAAAGGGTTTGCGGCTGTACTAAAAGCAGTCGAGGCCAGCAAGTTTTGCCCCTCCCTGGAGGAGTGTAAACCCTTGTCGCTGGCCCTGCCTATGGACTACAAAGACTGGAAGGACGTCCATCTTACGTTCTCAGTTGGGAAGTTGGAGGCTGATATTGCCGGACGTCAGTTCGGCGAGGACCTCCCTAAGCTGTCTAACTTTCTTTTGCGAAGAGAGTTCGAGACAAAAGAAAGACTGGCTGCCTCAATGTCTCTTCAGACTACTCTTGAGACGATGGCAAGTGACCCCAAGGTCCATGAAATGTTCATGGTGGTGGCCAAGACTCATCTGGCCACAGTGACGAAGGACCTTTATGGCTTCGTCAAGGCAAGGAGAGCTTGTAGGGAGTTCGTGTTCTCCTCGGCTACAGTGAGGCATGAGCCAAGGAAACTAATCTCCTCCAACATTTGGGGAAAAGACCTTTTCCCTACCGACTTGGTCAAAGAAGTTGTTGATAAGGCCGCCTTGGAGATTAGAAACCTTCTCCAGAAGTGGGGCTTAGCTATCAAAAGAAAGTCTTCCCCGGATGAGGGTCCTCAACCAAAGAGGAAGACTAGGAGGACTACGCTACCGTCTCGGCCAGCCAAGCCTGTTAGACAGCAACAGCAACTGCAATTGCCATTGCCTCCAGTGCCCCAGATCGTGGCACAAACCCCGACCACTTTTCAGTGGGTACTCCAGGCCATGTCGACACAGTCCACGGCATTCACCCCCAGCGTTCGAAGGGCAGTCTACTTCCTATCGAGCAAAGCCTAGAGGAGCAGCCAGAGGCTCGTCTAGGTGCCCCTCAAAGGGAAGGGGATTCAGGGGTGGTCGTGGTCAGGGAGGCAACACGATACCTGTAGGAGGGAGACTTCTGAAATTTCGGGATCGGTGGACCTTCGATCCCTGGGCCCACAGCCTACTCAAGAATGGACTGGGCTGGAGCTGGTACAGCACTCCACCCCCGTGCCTTCGGTTTTTCCAACACTCCACCCCCGTTATGGAGGAGTATGTTCAAGAACTGTTGGAGAAAAAAGGTGATCCGAAGTGTGAAGCCCATCAATTTCTAAAGGAGGCTGTTTTGTGTTCCCTAGAAAGACTCGGAAAAGCTCAGAGTCATTCTGGACTTGTCGCCACTCAACAAGTTCATAGTGAATTGCAAATTCAAAATGCTAACACTGCAACACATAAGGACCTTACTGCCCAAGAGGGCATATTCCGTCTCTATAGACTTGTCAGACGCCTATTGGCACATTCTAATCAGCCATCGACTCTCCCCCTATCTAGGGTTCAGGCTACAACGAAGACTATACGCCTTCGGAGCCATGCCATTCGGGCTAAACTTAGCCCCAAGGATTTTTTACGAAGCTTGCGAGCGTAGCTCTCAAACATTACGCCTATAGGGAATTCAGGTAGTAGCCTACCTGGACGACTGGTTGGTGTGGGCAGCATCCGAGACAGAATGCTTGCAAGCTTCTAGTCAAGTGATCCAGTTCCTAGAGTATCTAGGCTTCAAGATCAACAGAAAAAAGTCTCGACTTCCTCCATCTCAAAAGTTCCAGTGGCTGGGAATCCACTGGGACCTTTTGTCACACCGTTTCTCCATCCCGGCGAAGAAAAGGAAGGAGATAGCGGGTTCTGTCAAGAGACTTCTAGATTCCGAAAGGATATCAAGACACGAGCAGGAGAGGGTACTGGGCTCTCTCCAGTTTGCTTCGGTGACAGACCCAGTGCTAAGAGCACAGCTAAAGGATGCAATCGGAGTTTGGAGAAGTTATGCATCAAACGCGCGAAGAGATCTGAGAAGACCAGCCGCTTCGGCTAAGTACTCTTCTCAGGCCTTGGTCCCAAGCCAGACATCTAAAGAAGTCGGTTCTTCTTCAGCCACCTCCCCCGTCGGTGACGATTCACTCAGACACCTTGAAGGATGGATGGGGAGGTCACTCTCATCGGAAAAAAGTCCAAGGGACTTGGTCCAAGCTATTCAAGACCTTTCACATAAAACTTTCTAGAAGGTATGGCAGTGCTCCTTACCTTAAAGAAAATCTCCCCGCGTCACTCGATCCACATAAGGTTGGTGACGGACAGCGAGGTAGTTGTGAGATACTTGAATTGACAAGGATCGAGGTCACCACCTCTCAACCAGGTGAGGTTGGCCATCTTCCGATTGGCGGAAAAGAAGAAGTGGTACCTGTCGGCAGTTCACCTTCAAGGAGTCCGCAATGTGACGGCGGACGCTCTATCTAGGTTCACACCGATAGAGTCGGATTGTTCCTTAGACGCAGGATCATCCTACTTCATTCTGAATCAAGTCCCAGAACTGCAGATAGACCTCTTTGCGACGAAAGACAACAAGAAGTTGCCCCTGTACGTGCCCCGTACGAGGACCCCTTAGCGGAAGCAGTGGACGCAATGTCCCTCGACTGGAACAGATGGTCCAAGATTTATCTGTTCCCTCCTCACAACCTTCTGTTGAGGGTCCTCAACAAACTGAGATCCTTCAAGGGTTAGCGGCAATAGTGGCCCACAAGTGGCCGAACAGCGTGTGGTTCCCCCTGGCATTGGAACTGTAGCTGAAGTTTGTACCTCTACCAGATCCAGTTCTGTCCCAGCGAGTCCAGAAGTCAACTGTCTGCGCTTTATTACAGAAAACCTGGACCCTGCAGCTCATGATTTTCTCTCCCTAACGGCGAGAAAGCGTTTCGGGATTTCGAAAGCCAGCATAGACTTCCTTGAGGAATATAAGTGCAAATCTACTAGAAGGCAATATGAGTCATCTTAGAGAAAATGGGTGGCCTTTTGTCAAGGCGAAGAAGCCGCAGGAGATCTTGACAGACTTCTGCTTATCTTTCTTCTCCACCTCCATGGTCAAGGATTGGCAGCTAACACGATTTCAGCGTGTAAGTCTGCTTTGACAAGACCCATTCTATATGCCTTCCAGGTCGACCTAGGTAACGAGATCTTTAATAAAGTCCCGAAAGCCTGCGCTAAGCTCGGACCTTCAGCACCTCCAAAGCCCATTTCATGGTCTTTAGACAAAGTTCTTCATTTCGCTTCTCTGTTGAGCAATGAAGAGTGTGCGTTAAAGGATTTGACCCAAAAAGTTATTTTCCTATTTGCACTCGCTTCCGGGGCCAGGGTTAGTGAGATTGTAGCCCTCTCGAGAGAGGCAGGTCGTGTTCAGTTCCTGGATGGGGGAGAACTGAACCTGTTTCCGGATCCTACGTTTCTCGTCAAGAATGAGTTACCCACCAACAGGTGGGGTCCCTGGAGGATCTGCCCTCTGAAAGAAGATGCATCTCTATGTCCAGTAGAATGCCTAACGGTCTATCTTCATAGAACTTCAGACTTCAAGGGTGATCAACTATTCAGGGGAGAAACATCAGGCTCAAAATTATCTCTGATTCAACTCAGAGCGAAAATCACATATTTTATTCGCAGAGCGGATCCTGACAGTACACCCGCAGGTCACGATCCGAGGAAAGTTGCCTCATCCTTAAATTTCTTTAATTGTATGGATTTTGAACATCTTCGTTCATACACTGGCTGGAAGTCTTCCAGAGTGTTCTTTCGCCACTATGTGAAGCAAGTAGAGGAACTGAAGAGATCTGTGGTAGCAGTGGGTTGCGGTGTTAACCCTACTGTTTAACTCTGCGAGGAACAGTGGTCTTAATTGGGACGATTAATTCCAGGGTGAGTGTGTAGTTACATACTGTACTACAAACTAAGTGAGGGCACTGTGTTGCCCATGTAGACTGTTCCATTTCCGAAGGTGAACTTAGCATAAGTGCAGACATGTGTGCCGAGCGTTTCTAACGCTAATGTCATTGATTTGTAATACAGACTTTTATGACTTTGATACCTCGGTATCTTAAGAGTGGCATTTAATGTTTTTTCTTTCAGACAAACAAGTTCTGTTTACTATCATACTTATGCTTAAAGTTTTGGGTTATCCTCTTTTTATGTATATATATATATATATATATATATATATATATATATATATATATATATATACATATATATATATATATATATATATATATATATATATATATATATATATATATATATATATATATATATATATATATATATATATATATATATATACATATATATATATAATTGTGGTTAACCTGTCTATTTATTGCCTGTCAATAACCTGGTTCTTGAGAACCTTGCGTCTCCTTCACCTGTGTCAATTTATTGGTATAATTGAGCATTCATCCTATGTACCTTATCTGGGATAATTCTAATAAAATTGTTCCTTTATGCAAGCTATGTTGCATTGGTTTTCCTCCTATGCAGATATAAAACCTTTGTCCAATACAAGTATTGTGTGGAGAATTGGTCGATATTTCATATTGACGCAGTGATTCTTTACAAACTATGCTTTACTTAATATAGGGCGAGACCACTATATTAGCTTGCCTGGTATTCATACATAAGTATATGTACTCTTCGAGACTTTTCCAGAGTCTAGTAGGACTCTTCCCTGTAGGGGGCGGGAAGCTCTAACATGGTTTATAGTTAGTTGAAAAGATGTATAACGGTAACATCTTAGGTCTCTAGGTCTAGTCGACCGGGAAAAATTACATCCGGGGAGTACGGCACGTTCTGAGAATCCACAGATACAGTAATGCTCTGGTATACTTCCATCAGGACGACATGGCTTGAGCCCAAAAAACGGATTTTGAGCGAAGCGAAAAATCTATTTTTGGGTGAGATGGCCATGTCGTCCTGATGGACCCGCCCTTGCCTTTCTAAGAAAGGGCTGTAGGACCCCTCCCTACATACAGTATCTGTAGCACCTCGTGTACGCTACAAGGAATACAGATGGCGCCAGGATTGGCACCAGGCACGCTTACGAATCGGGAGATAGGGAGCCTTGGGAGCGGCTCCCCCTTTTTCTTTCCCGAATTCGTTTCTTGCCAACTGCCCCTTGCGAGACGAAATCTCTGTTCGGGATGCAGATTGCCATGTGGCGTGTCAAGAATACGTCCTCTGATATGTCGCGATATCCCTTTCACGAGGGATACTCGCTCCAGGAGTTAGAATTCTGGGACCTTAAGGTAAATTCTCTGGGAATATCGCCGTAGTTGTAATATACCCTAGGAAGCTACCCTATAGGAACTTCCATCAGGACGACATGGCCATCTCACCCAAAAATAGATTTTTCGCTTCGCTCAAAATCCGTTTTATATATATATATATATATATATATATATATATATATATATATATATATATATATATATATATATATATATATATATATATATATATATATATATATATATATATATATATATATATATATATATATATATATATATATATATATATATATAAATATATATATATATATATATATATATATATATATATATATATATATATATATATATATATATATATATATATATAGTATAAATAGAATGGAGAAAAGCCAGCGTAGCATCATACATTTATTTTCTGAATTTTCGAGACTTTGTGTCTCATCATCAGGGCTGTAAAATATACAAAATATACAAATTAAAGAAGACTCAGTAGTAATGTTAAAAGAAATAGAACAACGTAAAAGTTGAATCATTTAACAAATTTAACTAATAAAAAATATATATATATGAATTTAAAAAGTGAAGAATGCTCAAGTTTGTACCTATCTCCATGGAGCTAAAAAACTGAGTGACGTTTTCTAGATTGGAAAGGAAGACGTCAACTATGTTATATATAGAACTCTGGAAGAAGTCTGACCATTTAATGAAGGCACAAGCTGTTTGATTGTCAACAACTCCAAAACAGAGAGAGAATAGTCATTGGGCGCTTAGGTAACAATGCGAAAATCCTTATATGAAAATGCTGTTTTACATTTATTATAATGTTCTCGTATGTTAGAAAATTCTTTGGTTTTCAAAGTACATCCCGTACGGTGACTGACTCCGAGATGAGAATCGATTCTGACTTCGGTCGTTAAAACTCCCAGGTGACTTACCCGGTTTACAGAGAGACTTACAAAACATTGCTCAAAAAACTTTTTCTAAATTATGTAATAACTGGTTTCCTTTCTTTCGTAAAGATGATTATATGTTACTAAAAACCTTATCCAATAAACCAGACATTGTCATAACCAGACCGGATAAGGGAAGAGGCACGGTGATAATAAACAAAAATGACTATGTACAGAAAATGGATGATATTCTTAAAGATACTACTAAATTTGTTGAAATAGGTGTTCCAACATATCAACCTATATTTAAGGTGGACGATAAAATCAATAGATTACTCAAAAGTCTCAAAGATCAGAACATTATAACTGAAAGCACTTACCAAGAATTATTTTGTTCAGGTTCATCCTATGGCGTGTTGTATGGACTTCCTAAAATTCATAAAGATGGTGTTCCTTTACGACCAATTCTGGCGGCTTACAATACCCCAAATTACCAGGTAGCTAAATTCTTGGTACCATTGCTACAGCCAGAGTATTTAGTCTGGGTCTGTTTCTTTCTAGCATAGAGAATGATATTCCTTTGCTAGGCCAGGGGCAGACATAGGAGGCTTAGCCTCCCTAGATCACTTCTCAAGGTTTCTGTACGAGATGATTCCTTCTTCTAGTGATCTAGCAGACTAGTCCAGTGCTGTTGTTCTCGGTTTGAAGGATAAGATTCTTCTTCGCCTTGTGAATAACAACACCAAACTTTGTTTTAGTACTGAGGGAGATGGCAGTATTGCCGACCTCCTTCCCATGATTCCCCCTAGGCTGGGATGAGCTTTCTTGGCCGTGGGGTGATCTCTTACTAAAGCAGAGTTTGTAGGACCCTCTTCTCCCCTTCCCCCCCTATCCTTAGTAATGGCCTAGCCATTACATCTCTTGGCCGTCGTTCTACATTTGTACGTAGTATAGGTTAAGATGTGGAGCTGACTCAGTCCCTTGCCGGCTGGCAAAGGCCTAACTTCTGTAGAGTGTTCCCCAGACCTCCCTTGGTCTCACATCCATATCTGTCAGTAGAGCCGGGCGGCATTGGATAAAAGGAAGCCTGAATTCACATCCTCCCCTTCCTTATGTTCACTATTTCTGGATGCAGGGCTGTAAGGCAGTGCTGTCTTATATCTTTACATCCATTCTGTTTCTCTTCTAGTGTTTGTACCCTAGCCCGACTGCTGGCCTGAGTGGCCGGCAGCCGGGCAGGTGGAAGTTCTCTGGTTCCTTTCTGCTGCCAGCCAGCATAAATAGCATAACATTGCCGGCCGGCAATAGAAGCACACCATAAGATCTGCCAGCCGCTACGATTGGCGGCCGGCAGCCGGGTGCTAGCGTTTATAGTTGCCGGCGGGCAGTGTCTGCCGGAAGGCACACACATTTCAACCAGCGATCTTCCACCCAATAGTCTAAAGGTAGTATACCTTGAAACTAATTTAAGGTACGTGCCGGCCGGCACTTTATATTATATACAGTAGCCAGTATTTTTACAGTACAGTATATACTGCATGGAGAAAACTATAGTATAGATTGTATTATAACACTAAGTTTTTCCAACATTCTTGTGTTATCTTGTACAGCCTTTTGTGAAACCGTACAGATGAAGAAAGTGAGTTCTTTCTTAATTAACTATCCAGTATATTAAAATTATTTATATTGGTGTGAGCTACACCTACATTTTCCTATGGAAATACCTTGATGGTTATTCCAGAATAAGAATAACCATAAAATTTTATTATCTGGAGGGTTACAGCAATTGGCTGGGCAGGATATACAAGTGTGTGTCTTTCCTTCTTTCCTTTCTAGCTTAGTTACTTTAAGCTATTTATACTTTAACATTAGTTATCCAGTGATACGTTTTTCACTTGATACTCATGGAATTTCTTCTCTTTACAGGAGGACCATCCGAATTGTGGGAGTATGTTCTGCAACGTCCAAAGCAAGAACTTCTGTGGACATGATTTGTGCAGGAGGCACGCAGCATGCGCAGTCTCCAAAGGTGATCTCCGGTATTGGGATCCGCAGGTATGTACGATTTGCACTAACCTGATTACCGAGGCGTTTGACGCCCCTAAGTTGGCGGAGTCAAGGGACACAGCGACGGAAAAGCTTCGAACCTGGGTGAGGGGCTTCCAGAAGAATACTTCTGGCCCCTATCTTCCAAGCGAGAAGATGAGGGCTTACTTTTTCCCCAAGGCATCAGTGATTCCCCAGCCTCAAGTGGAGATACCTCTGGTTCAGATTCCAGTGGATTCTGAAGTCTCGGACACCCCACAAGACATCCAACTGGACGATAGGATGTCTGAAGTTTCCGAGTACACTGAAAAGGACCTTCTGGCAGGAGACCAGGAAGAGGAGCTGACCCAGGGTCCGGATATTGAGTAGGAAGAATTTGATGAAGAGTCCGCTACTCTGGTTCAGGCCCCTGAACCTGTTCCCTCAACATCGTCTGCTATCCCAGAGGATCTGGGAAGGACTCTTTCTTCCATCGTTGGAATGATCCAGCAGAAGCAGAAAGAGAATAATGAGAAGGCAGCTGCAATGAAGTTGGAGATACGAAGACTTGCAGCATCACGTGGGCCCCAGAAGAAGCTCAACGTGAAGGACCTTCCCTTGTGCTCGGATGCCAATCCTTGGAGGTATGCCGAGCCCATGCATATGATGACAGGAAAGATCGTCATTTCGGAAAAATTGGGCTCAATTCCCTTCGAGGAGATGGAATTCTGGCCCAGCAAGGAGTTGTACCCGGACTGCTATGTCCGTCTTAGGAAGGAGCCAGCCTCAAAGGAAGAGACGGAGCCGAAGGAAGTCATAGTTTTTGACCACACTAAAGCACAAGCTCTACTGTCAAGCTCACTGAAGGAGAGGGGCCTCACAAACTCAAAGGTACCTGATTTGAGTAAGAAGCATCCTTCCTTTGTGGCCTCTCCTATCAGAGCCTTTCCCTTTATGGAAAAGGGATTGAAGGCTGTTTTGAAAGCGGTCGAGGCAGGTAAACCGTGTCCTTCCTTGGAGGAGTGTAAACCTCTGTCCTTGGCCTTACCCATGGACCAGAAAGACTGGAAGGACGTACATCTTACCTTCTCAGTCAGGAAGTTGGAGGCCGATATTGTCGGACGTCAGTTCGGTGAAGACCTCCCGAAGCTGTCTGATTTTCTCTTGCGTACGGAGCAAGAGACAAAAGAAAGACTTGCCGCCTCAATGTCTCTGCAAACGACTCTGGAGACGATTGCAAGTGACCTCAAGGCTCAAGAGATGTTTATGGTAGAGGCCAAAACACATCTGGCCACAGTGACGAAGGACCTTTACAGCTTCGTCAAAGCTAGGAGAGCTTGTAGGGAGTTCATGTTCGCCTCGGCTGCAGTGAGGCACGAACCAAGGAAATTAATCTCCTCTTGCATTTGGGGTAAAGGCCTCTTCCCTAGTGAAGCGGTCAAAGAGGTAGTGGATAAGGCCGCCACAGAAAATAGAAACCTTCTCCAGATGTGGGGCCTGTCTCTTAAAAGAGTCTTCCCCGGATGAGGGTCCCCAACCAAAAAGGAAGACTAAGAAGCCTAAGCTACCCTATTGGCCAGCCAAGCCGTACAGACAGCAACAGCAGCAACTTCCTTTGACCGCAGTGCCCCAGATGATGGCATAAACCCCGACCATGTACCAGTGGGTACCCCAAGCAGTGACAACGCAGTCTCCAGCATTTAACCCAGCATTCGAAGGGCAGTCTACTACCTTCCGTCCAAGAGCTAGAGGATCAGCCAGAGGTTCGTCTAGACGCCCCTCAAGGGGAAGGGGGTTCAGAGGAGGACGCGGTCAAGGAGGCAAGGCCTCAGGTCAACAACAGCAGAAGTGAAATGCTTCCGGTAGGAGAGAGACTTCATCTTTTTCGGGATTGTTGGACCTTCGATCCCTGGGCCCACAGCCTAATCAAGAATGGACTGGGTTGTAGCTGGTACAGCACTCCACCTCCGTTCCCACAATTCTTTCAACACACTACCCCCGTTCTGGAAAAATACATTCGAGAACTCTTGGAGAAAAGAGTAATCTGAAGGGTAAAGTCCATCAAGTTCCAAGGAAGGCTGTTTTGTGTTCCAAAGAAAGACTCAGAAAAACTCAGAGTCATTCTGGACTTGTCGCCACTCAACAAGTTCATAGTGAGCTACAAGTTCAAGATGCTAACACTCCAACGCATAAGGACCTTACTACCCAAGCGGGCATTTACCGTCTCCATAGACTTATCAGACGCTTATTGGCACATTCCAATCAGTCATCACCTCTCCTCCTACATAGAATTCAAGCTACAACGAAGACTCTCCGCCTTCAGAGCCATGCCATTCAGGCTAAACATAGTCTCAAGGATCTTCACGAAGCTGGCGAACGCAGCTCTCCAACAAATACGCCTAAAGGGAATCCAAGTAGTGGCCTACTTGGACGACTGGCTGGTGTGGGCAGCATCCAAGACAGAGTGCATGCAAGCTTCCCAACAGGTGATCCAGTTCCTGGAACATCTAGGTTTCAAGATCAACAGAAAAAAGTCTCGGCTTTCTCCATCTCAAAAGTTTCAGTGGCTGGGAATCCACTGGGACTAGCTGTCACACCAACGTTCCATCCCTGTAAAGAAGAGGAAGGAAATAGCAGGTTCTGTCAAGAGACTTCTGGATTCCAAAAGGATATCAAGATGCAAACAGGAGAGAGGGCTCTCTCCAGTTTGCCTCAGTAACAGACCCAGTGCTAAGAGCACAGCTAAAGGATGCAACCGGAGTTTGGAGAAGTTATGCATCAAACGCGAGAAGAGATCTGATAAGACCAATACCGACTCGTCTGCGAACGCTTCTCAAGCCGTGGTCCAAAGGCAAACAACTGAAGAAATCGGTGCTTCTTCAGCCATCTCCCCCTCTATGACTATTCATACAGACGCCTTGAAAGAAGGATGGGGAGGTCATTCTCACCGGAAGAAGGCCCAAGGAACCTGGTCCAATCTATTCAAGAAATTTCACACAAACTTTCTGAAAGCCATGGCAGTACTTCTTACATTGAAGAAAGTCTCCCCTCGCCACTTGATCCACATAAGATTGATACTAGACAGCGAGGTGATAGTGATATGTCTGAATCGACAAGGATCGAGGTCACCTCAAATCAACCAAGTGATGTTGGCCATCTTCCGGCTAGCGGAGAAGAAGAGATGGCACTTGTCAGCAGTTCAACTTCAAGGAGTCCGCAATGTGACGGCAGATGCTCTATCCAGGCTCACGCCGATAGAGTCAGAATGGTCCCTGGATGCAGGATCATTCTCCTTCATCTTGAGTCAAGTCCCAGAACTGCAGATAGACCTCTTTGCGACGAAAGACAACAAGAAGTTACCTCTCTACGTGTCCCCGTACGAGGATCCCCTAGCGGAAGCAGTGGATGCTATGTCCCTCAACTGGAACAGATGGTCCAGGATTTATCTGTTCCCTCCTCACAACCTTCTATTGAGGGTCCTCGACAAACTGAGATCTTTCAAGGGAAAAGCGGCAGTAGTGGCTCACAAGTGGCCAAACAGCGTATGGCTCCCTCTGGCATTAGAACTGTAGCTGAAATTTCTACTGCTACCAGATCCAGTTTTGACTCAGCAAGTTCAGAAGTCGACTGTCTGCGGTTCATCACAGAAAACCTGGAACCTGCAGCTCATGATTTTCTCTCCCTAGCAGTGAGAAAACGTTTCCGGATATCAAGAGACAGTATAGACTTTTTAGAGGAATATAAATCCAAATCCACCAGAAGACAATATGAGTCATCATGGAGGAAGCGGGTGTCCTTTGTCAAGGCAAAGAATCCATAAAAGATCTCGACAGACTTCTGCTTATCATTCTTCATCCACTTCCATGGTCAAGGCTTAGCAGCCAACACAATATCAACGTGTAAGTCCGCCTTGACAAGACCTATTCTATATGCCTTCCAGGTTGACCTCTCTAACGACATTTTTAACAAAATTCCGAAAGTCTGTGCTAGGCTCAGATCATCAGCACCTCCGAAACCCATTTCATGGTCTCTGGATAAGGTTCTTCATTTTGCTTCGCTGATGAACAATGAGGAGTGTGCTTTAAAGGATTTGACCCAAAAAGTTATATTTCTGTTTGCACTCGCTTCGGGGGATAGAGTTAGTGAAATAGTAGCCCTCTCGAGAGAGGAAGGTCATGTTCAGTTCTTAGATGGGGGAGAACTAAACCTTTTTCCGGACCCAACGTTTCTTGCCAAGAACGAGCTACCCACCAACAGGTGGGGTCCCTGGAGAATCTGCCCGCCTGAAAGAAGATGCATCTCTATGTCCAAAGGAGTGCCTAACTGTCTATCTTCGTAGGACTTCAGACTTTAGGGGAGGTCAGCTGTTTAGGGGAGAAACATCAGGCTCAAATTTATCTCTGAAACAACTAAGGGCGAAAATCACTTATTTTATTCGCAGAGCGGATCGAGATAGTACACCAGCAGGTCATGATCCGAGAAAAGTTGCCTCGTCCATAAATTTCTTTAATAACATGGATTTCAAACATCTTCGCTCATACACTGGCTGGAAGTCTTCCAGAGTATTCTTTAGACACTATGCGAAGCAAGTGGAGCAACTGAAGAGGTCTGTGGTAGCAGTAGAGAGTGTCGTCAAACCTAATGTTTAATTCTGCGAGGAACAGTGAAATTAATTGGGACAATTAATTCAAGGGTGGGTGTGTAGTCACGGACTGTTCTATAGACTAAGTGTTAGGTCACTAAGATGTCCTCGTTGACTGTTCCATAAACAAAGATGAACCAAACATAAGTGCAGACACGTGTGCCAAGCGTTTCCAACGCCAGTGTGATTGAATAGTAAGAGAGACTTTCATGATTTTAATATCTTAATATTAAAAAGTGGCGCATATATTCTTTCTTTTCAGATAAACAATTTTTCTGCTTACTATGATCCTTATGCTTTTTTGTTGGTTATCCACTTCTTATAATTGTATAATTGCTGATTAACCTATTTTTATTTTTATTGATTGTCAATAAACTAGTTCTTGTGAACCTTGCGTCTCATTTGCCTGTGTCATTTCACTAGAAAATGGTTTAGCATTATCTTAAATTATCAATAATTTTAACATGAATAATCCTAAAGATTATTCCTTACTACAAGCAAACATTCATTGGTTTATGCTTTCCCCTAGTAGGGAGGACTTCATGCCCTATAGGGACGGGGGCTGATATACAAATTTCTTCCTATTCGGATATAAACCTTTGTCCAATCCAGTAATAGAACGGCACACCGGGGAACTTGTCTGTATTTCTTATCGACGCACGCAGATCTTTTACAAACTTTGCTTTACATAATATAGGGTGAGACCACTATATTGGCTTGTCTGTTATTCATACATAGGTATATGTACTCCTCGAGACTTTTTCCAGATTCTAGTATGACTCTTCCCTGTAGGGGGCAGGAAGCACTAACGTGGTCTATGTTTAGATGAAATGATGTATGACGGTAACATCTTAGGTCTCTAGGTCTAGGCTGACCGGGAAATATATATATATATATATATATATATATATATATATATATATATATATATATATATATATATATATATATATACTTATATGTACTGTATATATATATATATATATATATATATATATATATATATATATATATATATATATATATATATATATATATATATATATATATATATATATTTATACATATATATATGTGTATATATATATTATATATATATATATATATATATATATATATATATATATATATATATATATATATATATATATATATATATATATATATATATATATATATATATATATATATATATATATATATATATACAGGAGAAGAATGGTAGTGAAGGTTTTAGCATGAAAAGAAGCCCTGAATAGAAAAAGATTGAATATTGAAAAGAGAGCAATTGATAAGTACTATCAGAAGAGATGGCTAAGCGCTAAACCCACAATTCTTAAAATCAATAAGAATAAAAGATGCAGTGAGACAGAAAGAAAAAAGCGTGGGGAAAATGGAGAGAACTAACTGATTTTTATTAAGACTAGAAAAAGTCATTGAGACTCAAAATAAAGATCTATTAATAATTTTTCTCTCAGTTATAATGGTATGGGGTTAAACTTAAGAAATTAACATTAAAGAAGTGGGAATGTTAAAAAAAAAATTCTTGAATATCAATAATGGAAATGAGGAAGACTCAAAATAAAAGCAGAATATTATGTAATAGATAAGGCCTGGAAAGCTTGTCTGAAACACTATGGCCAAAAATAGGAAGGAAGAAAGTGGAACTAATCAAGAGAGCTAAGAACATGCTATTGATGGGAAGGAGTGTGGGAGGGACTTCATTAGATCATATGAATGGATACGGTGTGGAGGGTTATGGGGAGGGTTGAACAAAGGAAGGAAGATATATATATATATATCTATATATATATATATATATATATATATATATATATATATATATATATATATATATATATATATATAGATATATATATATATATATATATATATATATATATATATATATATATATATATATATATATATATATATATATATATATATATATATATATATCTATATATATATATATATATATATATATATATATATATATATATATATATATATATATCTATATATATATATATATATATATATATATATATATATATATATACATATATATATATATATATATATATATATATACACACACATATATATAAAATCATTGCTTAGGTGTGAGCTACACCTGGTTCCTCTGGAAACTTTTCATTGGTTATTCTAGAAGAGATTAACCATACGATTTTATTATCTGGAAGGCTGCAACAATTGGTTGTGAAGGAAACACAAGTGTGTGTCTTTCCTTTCTGAATTGTTATGCTAAACTGTGCATATCCAGTGATACGTAGTTCACTTGATACTCATGGAAATTTCTTCTCTTTACAGGAGGACCCTACGAAGTGCGGAAGTGTCTTCTGCAACGTCCGCAGTAAGAACCTCTGCGGACATGAGTTTTGTAGGAGGCACGCAGCATGCGCTGTCTCCAAGGGTGGTCTCCAGTATTGGGACCCTCAGGTATGTACCGTGTGCACTAACCTGATTACTGAGGCCTTTGATTCCCCTAGGACGGTGGAATCAAGGGATATAGCAAGGGAGAGGCTTCGTACCTGGGTCAGGGGCTTCCAGAAGAACACCTCTGGACCTTATCTTCCAAGTGAGAAGATGAGGGCGTATCTTTTCCCTAAGGCATCAGCTGATGCAGTGATTCCCCAGCCTCAAGAGGAGATCCCCCAAGTTCAGATCCAGGTGGATGCTGAAGTCGCGGTCGCTTTGCAAGACATCCAGTTGGATGACAGGATGTCTGATGTGGACGAGCGTCTGGAGGAAGACCTCCTGGTAGGAGCCCAGGACGAAGTTCAAGCCCCAGACATTGTAGAGGAAGAGGCCGACGAGGTGTCGGCTACTCGGTTCAGATTCCGGAGCCTATTCCCTCAACATCGTCCGGTCTCCCAGTAGAGCTGGGACAGGCCCTCTCCTCCATTGTTGGAATGATCCAACAAATGCAGGAGAATCAGGAGAAGGTGGCTGCAATGGAACTGCGGATGCAGAGCCTTGCAGAATCACATGGGCCCCAAAAAAGGCTCAATGTGAAAGACCTTCCCTTGTGCTCAGATGTTAACCCATGGAGGTATGCTGAGCACATGCCGATGACGACTGGAAAGATCGTCATCTCGGATAAGTTGGGTTCAGTTCCCCTAGAGGAGGTGGAATTCTGGCCCAGCAAGGGGTCATATCCGGACTGTTATGTCCGGTTGAGGAAGGAACCAGCTTCAAAGGAGGAGACAGAGCCGAAGGAGGTCAAAGTGATGGACCATGCTAAGGCTCAAGCTCTGCTTTCATCCTCGATGAAAGAGAGGGGCTTCACAAACTCAAAGGTAGCAACATTGAGTAAGAAGCTCCCTTCCTTTGTGTCCTCTCCTGCTAGAGCCTTCCCCTTTTTACAGAAAGGGTTTGCGGCTGTACTAAAAGCAGTCGAGGCCGGCAAGCCTTGCCCCTCCCTGGAGGAGTGTAAACCCTTGTCGCTGGCCCTGCCTATGGACCACAAAGACTGGAAGGACGTCCATCTTACCTTCTCAGTTGGGAAGTTGGAGGCTGATATTGCCGGACGTCAGTTCGGCGAGGACCTCCCTAAGCTGTCTGACTTTCTTTTGCGGAGAGAGCTCGAGACAAAAGAAAGACTGTCTGCCTCAATGTCTCTTCAGACTACTCTTGAGACGATGGCAAGTGACCCCAAGGTCCATGAAATGTTCATGGTAGTGGCCAAGACTCATCTGGCCACAGTGACGAAGGATCTTTATAGCTTCGTCAGGGCGAGGAGAGCTTGTAGGGAGTTCGTGTTCACCTCGGCTACGGTGATGCATGAGCCAAGGAAACTAATCTCCTCCAACATTTGGGGCAAAGACCTTTTCCCTACCGAATTGGTCAAAGAAGTTGTTGATAAGGCCGCCTCGGAGAATAGAAACCTTCTCCAGAAGTGGGGCCTGGCTATCAAAAGAAAGTCTTCCCCGGATGAGGGTCCTCAATCAAAGAGGAAGACTTGGAGGACTACGCTACCGTCTCGGCCAGCCAAGCCTCTTAGACAGCAACACCAACTGCAATTGCCATTGCCTTCAGTGCCCCAGATGGTGGCACAAACCCCGACCACATTCCAGTGGGTACCCCAGGCTGTGTCGACACAGTCCATGGCATTCACCCCAACGTTCGAAGGGCAGTCTACTTCCTTTCGAGCAAAGCCTAGAGGAGCAGCCAGAGGCTCGTCTAGGGGAAGGGGATTCAGGGGTGGTCGCGGTCAGGGAAGCAAGACCTCAGGACGGCAGTCCAAGTGAGATGATGCTGGTAGGAGGGAGACTTCAGAATTTTCGGGATTGGTGGACCTTCGATCCCTGGGCCCACAGCCTACTCAAGAACGGACTAGGATGGAGCTGGTACAGCACTCCACCCCTGTGCCCTCGGTTTTTCCAACACTCCACCCCCGTTCTGGAGGAGTACGTCCAAGAACTGTTGGAGAAAAAAGTGATCCGAAGGATGAAGTCCATCAAATTCCAAGGGAGGCTGTTTTGTGTTCCTAAGAAAGACGCGGAAAAGCTCAGAGTCATTATGGACTTGTCGCCACTCAACAAGTTCATAGTGAATTGCAAATTCAAGATGCTGACACTGCAATACATAAGAACCTTACTGCCCAAGAGGGCATATTCCATCTCTATAGACTTGTCAGACGCCTATTGGCACGTTCCAATCAACCGTCGACTCTCCCCCTACCTATGGTTCAAGCTACAACGAAGACTATATGCCTTCAGAGCCATGCCTTTCGGGCTAAATATAGCCCCAAGGATCTTCACGAAGCTTGCGAGCGTAGCTCTCAAACAATTACGCCTAAAGGGAATTCAGGTAGTAGCCTACCTGGACGACTGGCTGGTGTGGGCAGCATCCGAGACAGAATGCTTGCAAGCTTCCAGTCAAGTGATCCAGTTCCTAGAGTATCTAGGCTTCAAGATCAACAGAAAAAAGTCTCGACTTTCTCCATCTCAAAGGTTCCAGTGGCTGGGAATCCACTGGGACCTAATGTCACACCGTTTCTCCATTCCGGCGAAGAAAAGGAAGGAGATAGCAGGTTCTGTCAAGAGACTTCTAGATTCCGAAAGGATATCAAGACGCGAACAGGAGAGGGTACTGGGCTCTCTCCAGTTTGCTTCGGTGACAGACCCAGTGCTAAGAGCACAGCTAAAGGATGCAACCGGAGTTTGGAGAAGTTATGCATCAAACGCGCGAAGAGATCTGAGAAGACCAGTTCCGCTTCGGCTACGTACTCTTCTCAGGCCTTGGTCCCAAGCCAGACATCTAAAGAAGTCGGTTCTTCTTCAGCCACCTCCCCCGTCGGTGACGATTCACTCAGACGCCTCGAAGGAGGGATGGGGAGGTCACTCTCATCAGAAAAAAGTCCAGGGGACTTGGTCCAGGCTATTCAAAACCTCTCACATAAACTTTCTAGAAGCTATGGCAGTGCTCCTTACCTTAAAGAAAGTCTCCCCGCGTCACTCGATCCACATAAGGCTGGTGATGGACAGCGAGGTAGTTGTGAGATGCTTGAATCGACTAGGATCGAGGTCACCACCTCTCAACTAGGTGATGTTGGCCATCTTCCGATTGGTGGAAAAGAAGAAGTGGTACCTGTCGGCAGTTCACCTTCAAGGAGTCCACAATGTGACAACGGACGCTCTATCCAGGATCACACTGATAGAGTCGGAATGGTCCTTAGACGCAGGATCATTCTCCTTCATTTTGAATCAAGTCCCAGAACTGCAGATAGACCTCTTTGCGACGAAAGACAACAAGAAGTTGCCCCTGTACATGTCCCCGTACGAGGACCCCTTAGCGGAAGCAGTGGACGCGATGTCCCTCGACTGGAACAGATGGTCCAGGATTTATCTGTTCCCTCCTCACAACCTTCTGCTGAGGGTCCTCAACAAACTGAGATCCTTCAAGGAGGTAGCGGCAATAGTGGCCCACAAGTGGCCGAACAGCGTGTGGTTCCTCCTAGCATTGGAACTACGGTTGAAGTTTGTACCGCTACCAGATCCAGTTCTGACCCAGCGAGTCCAGAAGTCGACTCTCTACGCTTCATTACAGAAAACCCGGACCCTGCAGCTCATGATTTTCTCTCCCTAGTGTTGAGAAAGCGTTTCGGGATTTTGAAAGCCAGCATAGACTTCCTAGAGGAATATAAGTGCAAATCTACTAGAAGGCAATATGAGTCATCTTGGGGAAAATGGGTGGCCTTTGTCAAGGCGAAGAATCCGCAGGAGATCTCGACAGACTTCTGCTTATCTTTCTTCATCCACCTCCATGGTCAAGGGTTGGCAGCTAACACGATTTCGGCGTGTAAGTCTGCTTTGACAAGACCCATTATATATGCCTTCCCGGTCGACCTAGGTAACGAGATCTTTAATAAAGTTCCGAAAGCCTGCGCTAGGCTTAGATCTTCAGCACATCCAAAGCCCATTTCATGGTCTTTAGACAAAGTTCTTCTTTTCGCTTCTCTGTTGAGCAATGAGGAGTATGCGTTAAAGGATTTGACCCAAAAAGTTATTTTCCTATTTGCACTCGCGTCCGGGGCCAGGGTTAGTGAGATTGTACTCCTCTCGAGAGAGGCAGGTCGTGTTCAGTTCCTGGATGGGGGAGAACTGAACCTGTTTCCGGATCCTACGTTTCTCGTCAAGAATGAGTTACCCACTAACAGGTGGGGTCCCTGGAGAATCTGCCCTCCGAAAGAAGATGCATCTCCATGTCCAGTAGAATGCCTAAAGGTCTATCTTCGTAGAACTTCAGACTTCAAGGGTGGTCAACTATTCAGGGGAGAAACATCAGGCAGAAATTTATATCTGAATCAACTCAGAGCGAGAATCACATATTTTATTCACTGCGCGGATCCTGACAGTACACCCGCAGGTCACGATCCGAGGAAAGTTGCCTCATCCTTAAATTTCTTTAATTGTATGGATTTTGAACATCTCCGTTCATAAACTGGCTGGAAGTCTTCCAGAGTGTTCTTTCGCCACTATGCAAAGCAAGTAGAGGAACTAAAGAGATCTGTGGTAGCAGTGGGTCACGTCGTTAACCCTACTGTTTAACTCTGCGAGGAGCAGTGGTTTTAATTGGGACGATTAATTCCAGGGTGAGTGTGTAGTTATATACTGTACTACAAACTAAGTGAGGGCACTGAGTTGCCCAGACATGTGTGCCGAGCGTTTCTAACGCTAATGTGATTTATTTGTAATACAAACTTTTATGACTTTGATACCTCGGTATCTTTAAAGTGGCATTAATGTTTTTCTTTCAGATAAACAAGTTCTGTTTACTATCATACTTATGCTTAAAGTTTTGGGTTATCCTCTTCTTATATATATATATATATATATATATATATATATATATATATATATATATATATATATATATATATATATATATATATATATATATATATATATATATATATATATATATATAATTTTTGTTAACCTGTCTATTTATTGTCTGTCAATAAACTTGTTCTTGAGAACCTTGCGTCTCCTTCACCTGTGTCAATTTATTGGTATAATTGAGCATTTATTCTATATACTTTATCTGGGATAATTCTAATAGAATTGTTCCTTTATGCAAGCTATGTTGCATTGGTTTATGCTTTCCCTTAACGGGAGGACTCCATCCCATAAGGGGACGGTGGCGGTTTTACAAGTGTCCTCCTATGCGGATATAAACCTTTGTCCAATACAAGTATTGTGCGGAAAACTGGTCGATATTTCATATTGACGCAGTGGTTCTTTACAAACTATGCTTTACTTAATATAGGGTGAGACCACTATATTAGCTTGCCTGGTATTCATACATAGGTATATGTACTCTTCGAGACTTTTCCAGAGTCTAGTAGGACTCTTCCCTGTAGGGGGCAGGAAGCTCTAACATGGTTTATAGTTAGTTGAAAAGATGTATAACGGTAAACATATTAGGTCTCTAGGTCTAGTCGACCGGGGAAAAATTACCTCCGGGGAGTACGGCACGTTCTGAGAATCCACAGATACAGTAATGCTCTGGTATACTTCCATCAGGACGACATGGCTTGAGCCCAAAAAACGGATTTTGAGCGAAGCGAAAAATCTATTTTTGTGTGAGATGGCCATGTCGTCCTGATGGACCCGCCTGGGTAAATCACTGCAAGGTGGAGTACACACATACCACTTAATGGCGCCCCACACCTGTTTGATGGCATTAAGCTCGGGATGTGCAGGTGGTAGTCAGTTCTTCCTGTAGAGTTGAAGAAGTTCGAGGCGTGTGGCGTGGTACGAGAAGGGAATTCTGCGGCTCGCCAGCCAATTCACCAACTCTTCTTTCTTGGTGGCGGTGGTGAGACAGCAACTTTCCTCCATCAACTGGCTGTAGTAGGGCGCGTTCTAAGGCCGGTAGAAGTTGCAACATGAGCCAGCAGAGGAATAGGGTGCTGTTCATTTCCCCTTGGTAGTTACCGGTTTTGTTTTTTGCAGGGAAGCACAGAAATGAATAATTTCCAAAACCATGTTTTCTGTCACCTGCTACTACCACAAATCGCTCCCCTTCTCCAGGTGGCACTAGTAGCAGGCTGGGATATGTCTACCTACTCCCTGTTGTGCTGCATTCGAGTGGTGAACCATGTCTCATCCACGTGTACTACTTGTCTTCCCTCCTTTCGATGTCGCTGGAGTGCTCGGAGAGCCCCAAAACGGCGACACACATCTAGCGACTCCTTCCTTAGATACATTTTCCTCTGTGAAATCCTGTAGTGGAATCCCATGCTCTGCAGCGCTCGCCACATCGTCATTTTTTAGGTTTTCCCTGGAATAATATTTGCCGTCTTCAAACTTTCAGTCAGGGTGCCAATAGTAAAGGTTTCCTTTGCTGCAAACTTGGCATGTACATGGCGGGGAATGGCACCAACAGTGAAACTGTCAAAAACGGGTGTTGTGGCAGGGGGCGGCGGTGAGTGTGGCCGTGTCACAGGGGGAGTGGCTGTCCCGCATGGTGAATCTGGCCGAGACCATGTGCTTCGCTGAACCAGCAACCGCACTGCATTTGTGGTCATTCCCATGACCTCTGTAACACGATCATAGGGCCTGTTAGGGAAATGAAATCGGATAAGGTAACATGTTCTCAACTACCATGTTGAGTTTTTTTTTTTTTTACCAGGCAACAATCAAAATAATGTTCCCTTTTATTATCATAGGTAACTGTGAAACAGAGTGACTGGTTCATCTATAACTACGGAATACAACTTTGATTCATTACTCACCTATTCAAACTTATCCTCAGTTTCCTTTCAATAGGCTCTTGGTTGAAGATATGAAAGAGTCGTAGTTCGATGACTCCTTTGGGATAATACACTCTTTACAAAAGTAAATATATTCCATATAAATTACAACACTTTGAAAGAATTTACACCACTGGAAAAAAT
Source organism: Palaemon carinicauda (assembly GCF_036898095.1). Classification (NCBI taxonomy): domain Eukaryota; kingdom Metazoa; phylum Arthropoda; class Malacostraca; order Decapoda; family Palaemonidae; genus Palaemon; species Palaemon carinicauda. The sequence goes on from NC_090751.1 coordinate 78,577,223, forward strand.
TAAATATGTACAAAACTTATATTGAGACAAAAGTTACAATATGAAAATTAAATAAGAACTTGACTTAAGCTATTGTATCTGTATAAACCTTAGCCTAAGAAAAGAAATAAGGAAATGAAAAATTGTACAAAAGCTTGAAATAATTCTGAATGATACAATGTTCACGTTTGACACTTAGTGGATAATAGATAACCAGATCCCGTTACAAAAATCTATACTTCCTACAGGGCCAATTACCAAAGGAAACAAATACAATGCCAAAAATCCCCCTAATATAATGAATTAAAAAAAAAAATAAATCACGTATCTTCACCACAAACGATTTGCTTTGGGGCGCAGTCACTTAGGAGAGGACACACTAAAACGTACAGAAAACTTTCGACAATATACTGGGTTACGTGCGAGAATGAGAGAGGTAGAAGGGAAGGAAGCTATCTTCAGGCTGCATTTCTATCTCGATTTCTATCTCTATCTGAGTTGTAACCTTGTTGTCCCTTTTTTATATAAAACCCAACTGCTATTTCCAGAAGTTCCCAAAGGGTTTGGGAAGCGTAGGCCTTTGCCTAAGGGCGTCAGAGTTTCCAACTAGATAAAAATGTTAAGAGGCAGATCAGGAGGTTTCTGACAACTCTCAAATGCATACCTACGCACCCACGAGACGACTCTCCCAGCTAGCTCTATTCACCCTCAGTCCCCAAAACAAAATCAAAAGAGTACATCCTCTCACCAGGCCTTTACGTCATTTCCAAAGCACATGGTAGAGAATCTTCCAAAGCACATGTCACTGAATATTCTCTTCCAAAGATGACGCAATGCATCGTAATATGTAAAATAATATTACCTGAGCCTTTGTTCATATCTCCCACGAATCCCACATCACTCTCAAATATATTACGTAAGGCTCGTAACAAATATACGTGAAATAAAAAGTTGTTTTTCAAATATAACATAAATTTACATACATTAACTTGAATAAGGAATACAATAAAATTCCCAATGAAAGTCTTACATAATTTATATAACATACTTATATCCACATGACAGGGGCTCATTTTACAGACGGGCTGTCGTCTCTTCAATGAACAAATGAAAACAATATAGAATATAAATAAAATCATGAATAAATCATTGTATTCACTCTACACTAGACAAGCTTCGTAAGAAATATATATATATATATATATATATATATATATATATATATATATATATAT
>NC_090751.1:78583436-78590936 GCF_036898095.1 Palaemon carinicauda
ATATATAATGAAAAAATTCTGATTGAGAAAGGACCAAGACAGGAAGATCCTATCTCTCCTAAATATATCACAGCATGGCTAGACGAACGTTTTTAAAAACCTATATTGGAAAAATATAGGAATTGACATTAATGGGGAGTACCTTAACAACATGAGATTTGAAGATGTAATAGCAGTGTTTAGCGAATCGTGAGAAGAAATGCAAAAGATGTCAGAAGATTTGAATAGAGAAAACAGAAATGTAGGACTGAAAAGGAATATGAACAAAACGAAGATAATGTTCGAGAAAAGTGCAGAGAAAAAACAACTAAGAGTTATGAACGAATCTCTAGAGATTGTTTATGAAGATATGTATTTAGGACAGATAATAAGTTTTTCTTCAGAACTCGAGACCGAGATTAATAAAAGGATAAACATAAGATCGAGAGGTTTTGGTAAACAAAATGAGATTATGAAATATTAAATACCACGTTCTCTAAAAAGAAAAGTATTTAATCAGATGGTCCTCCCGGTATTAACTTATGCATCAGAATCTGGTATCCTAACTAAAGTCATAGAGCATAAGCGTGTTATAACTCAAAGAGCTATGCAAAGAATTATGATGTGAATAACACTAAGAGACAGTAAAAGAGCAGCTTGGATATGAGAGCAAACTATAGTAGAGGATATTCTAACATATAAGAAAAAGAAATGGACATGGACAGAACATAATGAGAATGGCTGATAATAAATTGACATTTAAAGGGTCCCTGGAGATTGGAAAAGAAGCATCGGTATGAAAAGAAGATTGGCTGAGGAGATTAAAAAAATTGTGGGTCTAAACTGGTATAGAAAGACCGTGAACAGACAGGTGTGGAAGGACGTGCCTGATGCCTTTAATCATCAGTGGACTACTAACTACATATGAAGCTAATGATGTTTATATATTGTATATAGTGTATATATATACATATATATATATATATATATATATATATATATATATATATATATATATATATATATATATATATATATATATATATATACATTTATATATATATATATATATATATATATATATATATATATATATATATATATATATATATATATATATATATATATATATATATATATATATATATACACACACACACACACACACATATATATATATATATATATATATATATATATATATATATATATATATATATATATATATATATATATATATATATATATTACACCTTCCACATTATTGTAATTATTGTATATATTTTGCCTGACTGTCTTCCCCTGTGTACCACTTTCCTTTGTCCTTTCCCAGAATCTTGTTTGCCGTGTTTCACACTCCTTGTTCTTACTTGCTCCGCCCATCCTAAATTTCTTCGACCCCTAAATGTAATTTTAAATCTGTCTCCACTCAGTAACTAAATCAAGGACATTGGTGACTAGCAGGGAAGCACTCCCCTTTATTGCGATGTATTTATAACCTAAGTATAAGTGACACTGTTGTAAGGGTTTAATAACGAATTGTGCTTTTGTTTCAGGTGTTCTCAATTTCCATTGTGATTACTTTTTCAGACGTGGTTGTCATTTGTCTTATTGTGCCATTCCTGTCCTTTATGGCATTTGTGTTCCTTTTATGGGGACTTTTAAGTTTAATTGTAATGTTTTGTAAATAATTTTTGCATTACTATATTTAAATCGTGATTGATCGTATTCTCATTCAAATACCTTTATTTTGTATTATTATGGTCCATTGAACCCACCTGCTAAAATGGTAAATTACCCTTCTCTCTCACGACTGTAATAATATTATGGGGGCCCGTCCGGGAGCTGTTTGCTAAACCTCGTGGGTATGTAATAATTGACAACCTCGTTAAGAATCAGTTGTTTGTTTATATAGTTGGCGATTCGTTATTCAGTACATGATATAAATATCCTGAGTTATAGTTAGTTAGGTGACTGTTTTTGGTTTGCTTGACCGCTCAAGAATCTATTTCTATTGTGCGTAAATTTTTCGGTGACAGAAGGTGGCCACTTCTGTTTTTGTAAATGACTGCCGCTAACCTTGTTATGGTTTCCCTTCCCCTCTCCCCCCTCCTCCTCTTATAACCAAGACTTGGTGCGCGGGTTAAACAATTATTCTGTCGTATCATTGGTAAAAATTTATTTCTCTCAAATCATTCGTGATTTTCACGTGCTTATAGTCTTTCCCTGGGTACTTAGATACCAGTCTCTTGCATTATTTATTTTCTGTAAAGTGTAATGAATGTTGTTAACGCCTCGACATATGTGTGTGAAGTTACCGTTCTAATCAAAGTGTAGTAAGTTATGGTAGTTAGCTGAGCGACGGTACTTCCTTTTGACTTCATTTTGGTTTGAACTGGGAGTAAAATACATCCAGTGCGTCCTTATTCATTTTCATTTTCCCGTATCTAAAATGTTTTGTGTATAAATATTTTATATAATCTTTACTATTTATGCGCGGTTTATGGTTTTATGCGTGGCCAATGCTTAACTTAGTTCGCTCCAATTTAAAAATTGTAAAACTCTAATTCAGGTGTTTAAATTGTTCTTGAAGTTTCTTTTTAATTTCCACAATGGCGAAGTTTGATACTCAAAAGTTTGTGGCGGATCCTTCCTCTGAATTGCATACCCTTACTGATGCTAGGAAGTCTGAATTAATGGAAGTAGCTAATCATTTAGACCTTGAGGTATGTTGTAGTATGCGTAAGTTGGACACTAGGAAAGTGATAATAGCTCCCTATATGTATATTGGAACCTTGAGTGACGAAGCTAGGCAGTATCTTATTCCAGAAACCCTTTCCTTACAATTGAACAAAAGCTAGAGTTTGACCGTCTTGCAATCGAGCGTGAAAAAGGTAAGTTAGCTTTAAGACAAGAAGAGTTAGCGTAGCAAGCCGCTGAAAAGAGACGTGAGTTTTTTGAGATGGAGAAAGCTAAGTTAGAATTTCAAGCAAGGGAAGAAAGAGAAAAAGAAAAGACTAGGAAAGAAAGAGAAAAAGAAAGAGAAAAATTTGAAATGGAGAAAGCTAAATTAGAATAGAAGCTAAAACAAGAGAGGGCTTCAATCAATCTTCAGAATAGGCAAATGGAACAAAAGTTGTCTCCCTTTGACCTGACTAAAAATATAAAGTTATTCCCTTATTCACAGAGTATGATTCAGAGGATTATTTTCGGGTATTTGAGGAAACTGCTAATCACCTTAATTGGCCTGCTGAACAGTGGGTATGGCTCCTTAAACCTAAATTATCAGGTAAAGCTGCTAGGGTTGTTGGGCATCTGGATGATACTAAGGATTATAACCAGGTTAAGAAGCAATCTTAAATGCATTTTCCATAACAGAGGAAGGATATAGACAAGCTTTTCGTAACTTATGTAAATCATACATCCAAACTTTCCTAAAATTCGCTTCTGACAAGCTTAGAGCTTTCAAGAAATAGCTCAAGTATGCTGAAGTAACTTATCTTGAAGAACAGATGAATTTAATGGTTCTTGAAGAATTTAAAAGTAAACTTACCATTAATGTAATGCTCTATATTGAAGATAGGCAGGCGAAAGATTTACTAAAGGCTGCTTCCTTGGCTAACACTTATTCTTTAATACAGATTTCGGATGATAATCCCAAAGGTTCTGATAATCCTAAATGTAGTTATTGTAAGAAAGAAGGACATACTATTCGTAATTGTAAAGACCCTAAATGTAAAGGATCTGATAATTACTGTAATGTTTTTTATGGAACCCAACATAAAATTTTCAACCTCCCAGAGTAAACCTGTTTCGCATGTGCAAGCAATGTACCAGATGTGTTTGGTGATTTTAAGTCTGAAGGTATAATAGCCTGGGGGGGGGGAGAAAACAGAAGTCTAAGATCATTATATTACGAGACACTGGAGCTGCTTTAACTTTGTGGCATAGTAAGGCTTTACCTAATGTTGAGAATAATCTAACTGATGAGGTGTCTACCTTGATTATCGACTTGTAAGAGGGAAAGTTGGATTAGGGGTGATTGATACAAAATTGCCGGTAAAAGGAGTTTCACGGCTATTGGGTAATGATTTAGCCGGAAAATTAATTGTACCAAATTCAATCGTCACTGATACCCCCAATGATAAGGTAGTTTTGGACAAACCTTTGATGGATGATAAGAAGGTAGATCTTGAACAAGCCCCAACACACATAGTCACTCGGTCCCAAACAGGAGAAAAGGTAAATGACTTTGAAGTAGATAGTGATTTCTTAGCTAAGGTAATGTATAGAGGTAAACTAATAGCTGCTCAGAGGTCAGATCAATCTTCATCTTATTTGCATGATAAGGCTGTTGATAAAAAATCTTTGAATAAATCCCCTTCTTTTTATCATAATAATGGTATCCTAATGCGTTTTTACCGTCCTTCTAACTATTCAAATCTTGATACCTGGAGTGAGAAATACCAAATTGTTGTTCCTTCTTCAGTACGCACTCAAATAATGGAAATTGCACATGATGGACCAGGTGGTCATTTAGGACAATACAAAACTTACTATAGAATACTTGATAAGTTCTATTGGCCTAATTTGAGGAAAGACGTAGGAGATTTCATAAAGACATGCTATGTATGCCAAATAGCTGTCTACCCTAACCAAGTAATTCCTAAAGCCCTTTTACTGCCAATTCTCAAACGCGTTCTAGATATAATAATGATAGTAATGGCTCAGGCTATACTTATAGAAATAACAAAACTGGCAACTACAGTAATCATCTTAATACTAGAGGTAATAGATAAGGCTGTTATAACTGCGGTGAATTCAATCACCAACAATCGAACTGCAGATTTGATCATAAACTAAGATGTAACATATGTTATGAATTTGGTCACAAAAGTAGATTATGTGAACAAAACCCCAACTACTAGGATCTTGGCCAGGAAGATAGTGCCGACAGGAAGACTTCTTCTAGATTCAGTGATATGTCAACGGTAGTCCATATTAATGCCCAATCCTTGTTAAGTCATAAACTTGAAATAGAACTTATGTTAAACGAACAAAACATTGATATTTTATGTGTTAGTGAAACATGGTTATACACTAATATAAGTGACGCATTTATAAATATTCCCCTATATGATGTCTACCGTCAGGATCAAGGTCAGGGTGGAGGGGTATGTATATTTGTCAGAAACTATTTGAAGGTCACCGAAATAAATTTAACGATCGAAAAATGTGAGGGTGTAGAAGATAAGTGGATCTCGATTCAATATCGCAAGTTTCCTTCTGTTATTGTAGGATGCGTATATCGCCATCCCAAAGCACCGGCAACCTCTTTTGACTATATCTCTGATATTTTTAAAGAAATTATTTTACGAAATAAGCATATATCTATCTATGGGGACTTTAACGATGATCTGCTAAAGACCGAGAATAAAATGTCTAAACTAATTAAAAAACTAAATTTCGATCAGATAGTAAACAAACCTACTAGAGTTACTCCTACATCAGCGTCTTTAATTGATCTCGTAATAACAAATGCTAAACTTATGATAACAAAAATTGATATTATACCAAGCTTGGTGGCAGACCACGAGACAATCTTAACTCATCTGAATATTCGTAAGCCAAAAAAAGAAACCTGTTTTAAAAACTTTTAGATGTTTGCAAAATTATCCTCCAGACTTTCTTTGTGACCACCTCATGAATAACGTAAATATATTAAATGGTATTTTAAATACTGACAATGTAAACAACCAAGTTGGAACTTTAAACGACGTCTTTACAGCTTGTCTAAACATTTGTGCTCCGGTTGTAACAAAAGAAATCATTCGTCCCCCTGCGCCCTGGATAACAGATGAAATGAAGCGAGACATGAAAGAAGGAGACAGACTGAAAAGTGAGTTAAAAAAATCAATCTTTAAACATCCTTCTGAGAGAAAAACATAAAGACCTGAAGAAGAGAGTAAACTCAAAGTTAGCGGCAAGCCGTAAGCAGTTTTACAAAAGCGAATATCTGAAAGCTAAAGGCAATGTCTCTGCTACTTGGAAAATAACAAAAAATATGCTATCTAATGGTCAACAAACAGAGAAGAGCTCTATGCTATTGCCAGCAGTAACTGATGTACACTCTAAGGCTGAAAAAATCAATGATTTTTTCGCTGATGTCGGGAAAAAAACTTTCGAAAAAACCCAAGAGGAAATTAGGAAATATAATATCTCTACTGAAACAGTACGTAATATTCCAGTTAGAGAATTAGATAGTTTTAAGCCTACTCCTGTTGATTGTAATACTGTCATATTAATTATAAAAAATCTTAAAAACACCAATGCTTTTGGATCTGACGGGATTAGCTTGCGTTTCATTAGGGATGGGTTATATATTATTGCATTTTACCTTACAGTTATAATTAACACATCCATAGCCACTAAACAGTATCCGAACTTATGGAAAAATCCCCACATAATTCCTGTTTTTAAGAGTGGAGATATGGAAAACTTCTCCAATTATCGTCCTATATCTTTGCTACCGGTATTGTCAAAAGTTCTGGAAAAAATAATTGCTATTCAATTAACTGATATTTTTTAGAGACAAATGGTCTAATCTCACAAAGTCAACACGGCTTCAGGCCAAAATTATCAACTGAAACGGCTCTATTAAAAGTATCAGATAAGATTTATAATAACATGGATAATAAGAAAGTCTCACTACTCCTTTTACTTGACCTCTCAAAAGCCTTCGATAGCGTGAACCATAATATATTATTTGATAAATGTACATCACTAAGTATAGATTCACTTTGGTTTATGAATTACCTACATAACAGATCCCAGTCAGTTAGAATGGGTCAAACTGTGTCGTCCCAAAAAACTGTAGAGTTTGTTATGCCCCAGGGCTCTATTCTTGGCCCAATACTCTTTGCAATTTATGTCAATGATCTGGTCAAATCACTACCCGGCTGTTTTGTCATCCAATATGCCGACGACACCCAGATCTTAATTGAAGGAAATGTAAGTGAAATAGACGAACTAATTCATAGGGCAAAATGCATACTAAAGAAGGCCAAATACTACTTCTTAACTAATGGTTTGCTTCTTAATGAGAAAAAAACACAATTCATTTTTATAGGTTCCCGACAATATATAACAGAAATTGGAGATAATGTACAAATAGATTTTGATGGAAATATGATTAAACCCATGAAAGCTGTAAAAAATCTAAGGGTTTATTTTGACAGATATATGACGTTTGAAACTCATATAGATGAAATTGATAAGAAAGTGATGGGCACTTTAATTTATTTAAATAGAGTAAAAGACTCGTTTGATTCCTCTACGCGTAAAATAGTTGTTCAGTCGCTGGCTATGAGTATAATCAACTACTGTTTAAGAATTTGGGGAGTAACTGGCTCTACACAAATGAAAAGGGTTCAAAAACTTCAAAACTTTGCCGCCCGAGTGGCTGTTGGTAATGTAAAAAAACATGACCACATATCCCCTTACCTCAAAAAATTAGAATGG
>NC_090751.1:78608436-78700936 GCF_036898095.1 Palaemon carinicauda
TGTATTGCCGCTTTCATTTTGCTGAATTGTTATCTTTTGTAGATGCACCTTTAGCTACTAATAATGCAGCATATACGACTTTAGCCAACATTCTATTGAAAGCTCAGGTTCTCAATATAAGTGACAAAGAAAAGGCTGTGAGATGCCTCAGGAGGCAAGAAAAGCTCTCCATCTAGCGATGCATATCAGTGTATTGAGCAGTTATCATATCCATAAAACCAGACATCTGTTGTTGTACATTTACCTTCATCTCTTCTATGTTGATGCTTAGTCTCGTCATGTCATCCCTGGATTGCCTGGCCCATGAACCATTGGGATTTGCAGTCTCGACACATCTTGGACATTTATAAATGATGTTCCTGCTTTTTGAAAGAGTACTTGTACCATCCCTTAAATTAGAGCAAGCTACTTCATCATGGTACCATCTTCGGCATTCATCGCATTGTATCCCATCAGCGACATAGGACTCACAGTGCCCACACATGCCATGATTGCCCAAGTCATCACATTCTTCATAAGCTGCTGCCATTATATTTTCCTCTTTTCCTTGGAGTACTGTGTCGATTTCAGTCACAAATAGATCGAAATCATTCACGGGATTAAGTTTTACTTTTCGTTTTCTAGAGAAGGGCATATTAAGTCGTTTTTCAATGACTTTTCAAGTAGCCCCGCCCCAACACAAAAATGCTGGGTCAGGCCTTTCACTACAGACCTCACATACAAGGAAACCACTGATTTTTAGCACTATATTTCACTAATATCAATACTAGCAAACACCCACAAAGAGATTTTTCATAGTATAAACAACGTGATACACAATGATTCCGTTTAAAGCCAGATTCGATACAGAGCATTGAAACACACGTCCACACCCACGGACGACTACACAGTGTATGAATTCTTTGGTCTTTTGGATCTATAAAATGATGGAACTCCCGCCTAGCAAAGACAATTTCATAGGTTACAATATTCATATCAGAACCTCCGATAGCCTCTTGGTTGTATAGCTTATTTACTGTAACCGCTGAAAAAAAAGATATACCAACTAACCCTTGTCTTTGATGACCATTTTAGGGTACTGTTTATCTTGCCGTGACTAGAACTATATATAGAAATTATTTACAAATAGAGCAGTTAAACAAGATGGTAAGTTCCCTTAAATAAGCTAGCACTATAATTACCGATTCCTTTTTTTTTTCTTCTTTTGTGTAGGTAGCCTACAAAGCTACCACAATAAAGGACTTTTTCTCCTTGTCATAATGTAAAAAGGTAACATGCAATTATCACACAAAAACACCAGTCTGTATAATACTGTGAGATTTCAAATACTCCAAGAAGTTAGATTTATTTGATAATATAGTTACTTTTTAATAACTATTCAGTGATAGGTTCAAATCATGTAAAATTTAGCTTGTAACTTTGAGTTTTCGTCATGCTAGGTTGATAACAAGGTCATGACAAATTATTGTGCATGGGGTTTTTGCAATCCCGTTTTAAATAATTTGACTGCTACGGTGCATGGTATCCTTAAGCATTTTTCCACCATTGATTTTTTATATCTCTAAAAAGAGAATTTAAGTAAAATTTAATGAGCTACTGTAACGGGTCCCTTAGACTGCCAGGCTCAAGGAATCGAGGACCATTTCTCTTCATGCCTTGGCCTTGAACTAACAGAAACACACATAAAACATGTTTTCTATGGAAAATATAATGATTTCCTGAATAATTTTTCTAAATAAATGATAAAAAATCTATTTTTGTATCAGAGCATAAAAAAGGATTCAATTAAAGAAATAAAAGAATGCATTATAAGAACTGGAACCTATGGGGGAGTTTCTTCACTGTCAAATCTTACAGTTCAAAGGCTGCTGTTAACCTTAAATTTTGATACTAAAATATGCGGTGTCTCAGAAATTTCTACTTATAAGTTTTATGTATTTCCATTTACCTACCATATGGGCTTTTTTTAGGATTATGGTCCTCAAAATAATATTGTTTAATATATGATATTTTTGCTTTAGCGTAACTGGAGATTTATGTTTGTTAATTTTGAATAAAGAAAGCAGTGAAGATTACATCATGGCCTGTATAATCGAAACCTACCCTGGTCAAGATGGTCATATCAGATCTGTGAAGGTACACACCTCTGACAAAATATACGATCCCATTAACCATCTCATCCCCTTTGGAGTTAAATATCGCATTTTCCTATATCACTGAAATGAGTTAAGGTGGCACTGACGGGGTCCTTATGACTGACCAGGTTCCAAATCCTCCTTCTGATGTCCCTGATACCTCTCAAGATAAAGATTTTTCTGATAAAGCCATTCTGCATCATAAACCTGATCCTGTGCTCTCTTGAGGTTAACCTCGTAGAAGCGTGGCACATAAAGCCCGTGCCCTGTTCTAGGAAGTGCTTTAAGCCCTGTCATCAGGATCAAGCATGCCCGACGGGCAAACAATGATACCAGGGCACAATAGCTAGTGAAAATGAGGGTTGATGACGTCAGAAGCGGGAAACCAAAAGGCAGGGATCTTGCAACACTGTATAATGTCAGATCCATAACTGTGGTTTTCCCGCTTCTGACGTCATTACCCTCATTCTTACCAACTATCGTTGTCTGGTATCACTGTTTGCTCGTCGGGCATGCTCGATCATGTGGACAGGGCTTTAGATTAGTAAAACCGCTTCCTTAATCCACTCACCCTCATTTTGTACACCCCCTTCTCTCACGCTTTTACTTGGTATGGTGTGAAATTTTTTTTCATGCTTTGATTTAGTTACTCCTATTATTCCAATTTTTTATTTTTTATGTTATTCCCTGAGTTTTGCACACCACAATTTTACTTTGTTTCCTTAGTAACCTTCATTCCATATACCCTTATTAATCATTTCTTATACCTTTGCTATTCATTTCAGCTGACGTGTTCATCATTCCCCATTTACTGTCTTACATTTCATCCCCGCACTCCTCTTTAGATAATATTGTCTCATCTTCTTGAGCTCTGATATGTACGTTTTAGCAATAAAAAGTGCTGATGATTTGAAGGACACTGAGTTGTGTAGTATTCTGTTCATTAATACTCATGTAACATTGGACGTTTTAAGTAACTCGTTAATTTGCATACTTCATTAATTTTAGCTAGTAATTATTTACGTATCTGTACCCATTCATAAGTCTGATTAGCTAGGATTGTTAACAGTCATAGCCGTTGAAGGCCACTCAATTCTTTTGTTAGTATTAAAAATTCTTATGCTAGACTGTAGGATTTTGTTCTATTTATTTTCTCCTGTAGCTGCAAGAATACTCCTTGCATTTATATCAGCAGCAATCAGCCCTTTGGGAAGAACAAAATTAGAGAACCATATTTTGCCCTGTTGATCTTTCCTAAGGCTCAATAACGGGAAGCTTCAACGGCCCAATTCAAGTCGTGACCCAGTTGCGGCAGGTTAATAATGGTTGATAGGCGGTAATTTATGGTGACCAGAAGTCCCAAGAATGGTTTCCTTTCAACGGGTGACAGTTAAGGGTCTTGACATTAGTTTCCTTCAACAGGCGCCTGACTTTGCTTGTTGTTGGGAAAAGGGGCATTCATTATTTCTTACAGTTCGTGTGGTCCTTTATACAGCTGTTTCAACCTTGACCTCTTGTTGACCCAACTGGTGCCTGACTCGCTTGTTAAATCCGGGCATCCTTTCCGTTGCTTTAATTTCGTGAGGTTAATCATGAATTTAAAATGAAGTTTCTGAACCCGTGTTTCTCAATAAGATATGATTAAGGTGAGTTTTATGTTTTATTGAGAAGAAACGTTATCGATGTCAATCCCATTTTGTATTGCTCTATAGTATCGCCTCCCAGTAGTCCTCAGAACGATTAACGTTTACGGTACTGATCCCCGTAAAGCATTTCTCTTCACTGTCTCTTGTTAAAGTACTCTGTCTCATCCCACTTGATTTGGGTTTACTGCTCTATTCCCTGAGTAGTGTAGAAACATCAAGGGGATATTGGGGTTGACAGTCCCAATATATCTTTGGACTTGAGCGTGTGTAAGGTTAGCAAACCGTGTTTTCTCTAGTTCTGGTTTGTTGAATGCAAGAGTATTGGTGCTCTATTCCTCCACACCCAGGTCTGGAAATCAGATCGGGGAGGCTTTACTGAAATTATTTGCCACATTCTTTTGTAAGGGTCATTTCCTCCAAATTTCTTATTGTACCGATTTTTATTTTCTATTTATAAATCCTTCCTGCTCTTCCATAGTATTTGTAGTTATGGTTATAGTTATATAATTTACATTGGCACCCCTAAAAGCACTTGAATGTATTGTAGTTCTAATCTATTGGCTGTGTGTATATAACATTGAGGCATACAGCATAATAATATCACTATTTACCGTATCTAAACAACTCTGTTATGCTGTTAACTTGCATTTTGTTTATTAAAATTTAGTGTTTTTTTAACAATTGGAGTGTCGATTACCATAACTCATAACTATTTAAGTTATCATGTCAATATTTGTGTAGAGAACATTGGCTATTTCTGGACATTATTATCTCATAGGTTTCTTATTCAAAACGAATAGAAGTCTAAGCTAAGCCTCTTGGTTTCGTTTGTTCAACATTAAGGTATACAATACATTATCCCAATGTTTCAATTATGATATATTCATGAAAGAATAGGATAGAGACGTTTCATTGACTTACTCAATGCAGTCAAAAGTTCAGTATTTCACACATCTCGATAATCTCTTTAATAAGAATGCCAGAATGAAAAGGTGATATATTTGGTTGGTGGTTTGAGAATATTTTTGGAAGATCTTTTCTAATCAGTTCGAAACTAATATGTTTTATCATAACCTTTTGGTTACATGTTGTTAACATCGTGTAATTCAATAAAACCACTAATATTTTAATTATGACATTCATGATAATAGTGTACGGTACCAACGTACCTCCTGGATATTAATTCTGAAAGAAGGAAATTGAAATTAAACCAATGTCTAATATTCAAACAGATGTTTGGACACAAAACATTACAATTCCCACCTTGTTTTATTTATAATTTTCAAAATTTTCAGAAATATTTCTTTAATTAGAGCATTAGTATTGAAATATGATATACGTTGTTACCTCAGTCATATTTCCTACCTTAGTTGCATAGGGAATAAATTTCAATTCAAAACAGGCCTTTCAGTTAGAGCGATATCCAAGTCCTAATGTTATAAGCCTATACTGCTAGCTCATTAGTAGATTGTGTACATAGTTGGGTCATATGATGTAATCATGCCTTCCCATTTGGAATCAGTGATAGAGATAGTTTAGGTTTGAACCACTGTGTTTAGAATATAGAAGCTGCTAACGTTAAATGGTAACCAAAGACAGGTATAGGTTCGAACAATATAAGACATATGGCTATACGTACTTGCTCTACTTTGACAGCTGCTTTTAGTCTTGGGGCCGCATATTTAAAGGCTCTGGAGCCTACAGTAGATATATATCTAGGTTCCCATCGTTTGAAGCCATCTGTAACTATTCTTGTGGTGACACGATTTGTTGGCTGCGCAATATGTAGCAATTCTCTTAAGTATTTTGGATGACTGATTTTGATAACTTGGTGGGTTATTGTACATATTTCAAATTCAATTCTCGATTTTTTTCGGCAGACAGTGTAAATCAATTGGAATAGGGTGACCGTTTCTCTAAGAGGAACACCTTTTACTAGTCTTGCTCTTCTGTTTATTGTGTTTTGTAATTTCTTAAGGTGCACTTTTGGTAAACTGTAATAGATGAAGTTGCAGTAGTCAATAACACAGTTTATCACATTTTTTTTTTACAGAAATTCCATCTATGTACTTTCTTAAAACGCAATATTTCTTAGATGATGAACAGCAGTTTTTATTACATTATTTATTAGGGCATTGAGAAAAAGGATACAGTTAAGAAATACAACTAGATCTCTAGATATCGGCACTGGGTCATTATATGTGTTCATTTGAATATCACCCATGTTTCTCACGCTGTTTCTCTAACCCACCACCATGAATTTCGTTTTGTTCTCATTTAATTTTAGTTGTATAAATGTCATCCATTCTCTAACACTATCAAGGATTTGATTCACAGTTTCAGTTGTGTTATATATATAATTTATGGAGAAGTAAAATTGTCTGTCATCCCCATATAGTTTGAAGTTAACAACATGCCTTTTTAGTATTTCCGATAGACCTATAGTGTAGAGGCAGAATAAGATTAGGCCAAGAACACTCCCCTGGGGTACCCCTCTGTTGAAGGGTTCATATGATGAATAAGAGTTTTCAATTTTTACACAGTAATTTCTACTAACTAAGTAGTCTTTCAGGTATTCAAAATCTTGATCTAAAACGCCAATGGACCGTAGATCATTTAGTAGCAGTTCATGCACAACTGTATCAAAAGCAGCACTGAGATCGGGCAATATTAAAATACCACATATATTTTCATCCATCATTCCCAGCATATCATTTCCAACAGAGTAGATAGCTGTCTCCATAGAGTATAGTTTTGTGTAAGCAGATTGGTTGTCAGGCAAAGCTTCTATCACTTCTAAGTAACCTACTTGTTGTTCAGGAATTACGTATTCATGCACTCTTGAAAAAAAAATATATGTTCGGAGGAGGTTTTATATGAGCCTAATTCTTGGTAGTCCAGTGCATTTCTCAGATTTAGGAAACTTACATTCATCAATGTTTTCATTTGCCATTCTCATTATTATTTCGGCTCGACTAGAAAAGTTTCTCTCTTCAATTACTCCAGATATTGGCATAGGATCGATCGCACAGTTTTAACTTTTCGAGTTTTCGTATGGCTAGGTTAATAACAAGGTCGTGCCAATGTCCTGTGTGTGGGGTTTCTGCAATCCACTTTTAATTGCACGTTTTGGGGTTTCTTGTCAGGTCTCGTTGACTTTAGTTTTGATGGGCCCATGCCAACAAGAGATTTAAATTTGGTTAATAGTATACAAAAGGTCTGCCCAGATCACTCTCCTGGCCTCAAATAAAGCAATTAGAACTGTTCGCCTGGCTTACCTAAGATTGGTCTGACTGTTTACTTCTCTCATACCCAAGCCTCCTGATAGAAACAACGTTGAGATTTTCGTATTTTTTTTTTAAATGTTCATAATGATTACTGTCTCTGTAAAGTACAATGGGTGTGAATGCGCCCATTTTTTATGTCTAAATGTTTCAACAAATAAATCTAACTTCTTGGAGTATTTGAAATCACACAATTTTATACAGAATGGTGTTTTTGTGCGATAATTGCATGTTATCTTTTTACATTATAACAAGAAGAAAAATTTCTTTTATTGTGTTAGCTTTGTAGGCTACCTACACAAAAGAAGAAAAAAAAAGAAATCGGTAATTATAGTGCTAGCTTATTTAACCCTGGATAGGTACGCTCCTCGGACACCCCTTTAAGGGTATACTCGGACGCGAACGACCCCGACGCCAAAAAAAATTCTTGAAAAATCAGTTTTTGCAGTAACCTCCTTTTTTCTTTTGACAAAAGAAATTTCAATGAATGCTTAAAACAACTGTAAAAATAAATACTACTCATCTGCAGAAAAACTATTTATTATAAATATTTTAAAAAATTAAGTAGAAAAAAAAGACCTGACATAAAAATTCATAAAAAAAAAAGTTTATACATATATACACAAATCCTTTTAGGAATTGATTCTTGAATGTTTAGGACACATCTTGATGTATTTTGGATGAAGTCAGACCCATGGAGGTGAAGATCTGAAATGAGAAAAAAAGAGTAACTTTTTTTGGCCAAAAAAATTTGTCCAAATTTCATGAATTTTTTTGGGTACCCAAATGAAATAGGAAGTGGCTAATTTTTTTAGGGAATAAACATATGTTATCCTAAAATAGAAATATGTAAAAAAATCTTCATTATTTTGTAAATTACATTTATATCAGGGGCCATATCTAAAGGTAATTTTTTGAGTACTTAAAAATTTCGTAAAAAAATACATATATTTAATATATAATATGATATTTATGCAGGTAAAAATATACCAAAATATCAAAAATTCTATAGGGAACAAGAATATATATAGATAGGGCAGCTTACGCTTCGGATATGTCCACAAAATGGCCGCCAACCACACTGACTCAGACTCCCTAATCTGCCACTTGAAATGTAGGAAGGGTATGTCAATTTCAAGGTGTTATTTACTAATCTAATTATTATTGGATATGCATAAAAATTGTATGGTGGGTTGCTGGATAATTGTCGATTATTTTACGACTATAAAATTGAAATTCTGACCCAAAAAAATTTTTTTGAAGGGAAATAAAATCGAAAAAAAAATGTAAAACAATATAATATTTTAGCTAAAAAAATTTGATGATATTCAATAAAAAAAAAAGCAAAAAAAATTTTCCGACAAATAAACATCTAGAGGAATCATTACTCTGTGATAGTTCCTTAGTACGTAGTAATTTTGAAAGAATTGGGAAAAAACGAAAAAATAGCAATCACCGGAAAATCGAACACATACCTATATATACGCCATATCTGGCTAAAAAAAAGATAGGCATGGGTAGCCAGATCATCTAGAAACACTTTCCAACACTATAAAAATATAAGTTTTGCGACACTACTTGCCAATTCCTTACGGTAACATGACTAAGCAAAAAAATGCAAAACAAATAAAAAGGGGCACTCGCGGAAAAATGGCTAACATTCTAATATACGGCATTTCAGAAAAAAAAAATTCAGCCACGTGCTAGGCAAACCATCAAGGCACATTTTCCGACAAATAAACATCTAAATGAATCATTACTCTGTGATAGTTCCTTAGTACGTAGTAATTTTGAAAGAAATGGGAAAAAACGAAAAAATGGCAATCACAGGAAAATCGAACACATACCTATATATACGCCATATCTGGCTAAAAAAAAAAAAGATAGGCATGGGTAGCCAGATCATCTAGAAACACTTTCCAACACTATAAAATTATAAGTTTTGCGACACTACTTGCCAATTCCTTACGGTAACATGACTAAGCAAAAAAATGCAAAACAAATAAAAAGGGGCACTCATGGAAAACTGGCCATTCTAATATACGGCTTTTCAGAAAAAAAAAAATTCAGCCACGTGCTAGGCAAACCATCAAGGCACATTTTCCGACAAATAAACATATAAATGAATCATTACTCTGTGATAGTTCCTTAGTACGTAGTAATTTTGAAAGAAATGGGAAAAAACGAAAAAATGGCAATCACAGGAAAATCGAACACATACTTATATATACGCCATATCTGGCTAAAAAAAAAATAGGCATGGGAAGCCAGATCATCTAGAAACACTTTCCAACACTATAAAAATATAAGTTTTGCGACACTACTTGCCAATTCCTTACGGTAACATGACTAAGCAAAAAAAAGCAAAACAAATAAAAAGGGGCACTCGCGGAAAAATGCCCAACATTCTAATATACGGCATCTCAGATAAAAAAAAAGACATGCACGTGTTAGCCCAACCATCAAGGCACACTTTCTAACACATAAACATGAAAAAAAATCAATATTATACGGCAATTCCTTACTACGTAGTAAATTTTTACAAATATTGAAAAAAAAACAGAAATTGGCAACCGCAGTTAAATACCCAATATACCAATAACTACGTCGTATCTGACAAAAACAAAATCACGCATGGGTAGCCAGATCATCTAGACACACTTTCCAACACTAAAAAAGCAAAAGTTTTACGACACTATTTCGCAATATCTTACGGAAAAATGACTTGGCAAAAAAATGAAAAAAAATGAAAAAGGGGTACTCGCGGTAAAATGCCCGACATTCTAATATACGGCATCTCAGATAAAAAAAAAAAGACATGCACGTGTTAGCCCAACCATCAAGGCACACTTTCTAACACATAAACATGAAAAAAAAATGAATAATATACGGCAATTCCTTACTACGTAGTAATTTTTACAAATATTGAAAAAAAAACAGAAATTGGTAACCGCAGTTAAATACCCAATATACCAATAACTACGTCGTATCTGACAAAAACAAAGTCATGCATGGGTAGCCAGATCATCTAGACACACTTTCCAACACTAAACAAGCAAAAGTTTTACGGCACTATTTGGCAATATCTTACGGAAAAATGACTTGGCAAAAAAATGAAAAAAAATGAAAAAGGGGCACTCGCGGTAAAATGGTCCTCGTGGTGATGAACGACATTTTAACTAAAAAAAAAATCCTGCACATGGTAGCCAAACAATCCACCAAGACTTTCCACAACTGATAACCTATACAAGTTGCACCATTCTACGACAATTTCATAATACGTAATAACTTTGATAATTATGCAAACTACCTTAGAAGGGTAAACTAGGTCGCGCTCGACCCCGACGCGTCTCAGAAATCGGGGAAGGAGTACAGCTACAGCAATACACATCTGGACACTACTAGAGCGTGTAGGGGAGACACCTCCTGCAGGTCGATCACCCACAAATTCAGTCACGGGGGTGAGTCACGTGAGAAAAACCTGTTTTTTTTTGACGCTCGGGGTCGCGAACGACCCATCGTACCTATCCAGGGTTAAGGGAACTTACCATCTTGTTTAACTGCTCTATTTGTAAATAATTTCTCTATATAGTTCTAGTCACGACAAGATAAACAGTACCCTAAAGTGGTCATCAAAGACAAGGGTTAGTTGGTATATCTTTTTTTCAGCGGTTACAGTAAATAAGCTATACAACCAAGAGGCTATCGGAGATTTTGATATGAATATTGTAACCTATAAAATTTTCTTTGCTAGGCAGGCGTTCCATCATTTTATAGATCCAAAAGACCAAAGAATTCATACACTGTGTATCGAACGACAGTAGAAGACCGTTAAGGAATGGTCGAGGAGGCTTAAATGGGGGATGAATATTTTTTTCAAGATTTAGAAGTAATTTTTCTCGATACATATCCTCTCAATCTCCTTTAACACTTTTTTTTTTTTTGGGGGGGGGGACTATATAGACCACAAGGAAATCATCCCCGACCTCCTGCTTTTGACTCCGAAGAAGAATCTGCCAATTCTTTAGACAATTAAGGCAAGATAACAGTTTCACTTTTGTATACATTGTATTTATGTGAGGTTAGAATATCGTCATGGAATATTATGTAAATCCATAATAAATCATTCATCATTGCTTGATCACTTTTCACAATTCTCTCTATTCAATTACAGGGACCATGCAAGCCTCCACCAATCCCTCAATTGTCAACCCTGACCATAAATTTGTCATATATGCTTTTTTTTTTTTGTTGCTTACGGTAACTTTATTCCCTACGGAAATGTTCTCCGTTATGTTTATGTTACATTTATTTGAGTTTGGGGGAGGTTAGGTTATTGTCTTGAAATCATATGGAAAACCATTACAAATTATAAACCCTACATGGTCATCTTTCATTGATACTTTATACCATTACAGAATCCATGCAAGTATATACCCGTTTTCTATCACCTAGATTTTGCAGTCTCTCCGATCTTTTATTTTTTAGATTGGTTCACGTTAGATTATGGGAGTGTCTACCAAACTTCAAACCCTTGCAGTGGCTACTTTCCTCTTCGTAAGGCTAGAAGAGACTCTCTAGCCATGGTAAGCAGCTCTTCCAGGAGTAAGACACCTCAAAATCAAACCATTGTTCTCTAGTCTTGGGTAATGCCATAGCCTCTGTACCATGGTCTTGTACTGTCTTGGGTTACAGTTTTCTTGCTTGAGGGTACACTTAGGCACACTATTCTATTTAATTTTTATTCCTCTTTTTTTGTTAAAAATTTTTATAGTTTATATAGGAGATTTTTATTTTGATGATGTTACTCTTCCTCAAATATTTTATCTTTCCTTGTTTCCTTTCCTCACTGGGCCATTTTCCCTGTTTGAGCTCCTGTAGCTTAGCAAGTAACAATAACAATAACAATAACAATATCAACAATATCAACATTATCATTATTATTATTATTATTATTATTATTATTATTAATAGTAATAATAATAATAATAATAATAATAATAATAATAATAATAATAATAATAATAATAATAATAATATTATTATTATCATTATTATTATTATTATTATTATTATTATTATTATTATTATTATTAATAATAATAATAATAATAATAATAATAATAATAATAATAATAATAATAATAATAATAATAATAATATTATTATTATTATTATTATTATCATTATCATTATTATTATTACTAGCCAAGCCACAATCCCAGCCGGAAAATTAACTATAAAATATTCTAAAAACAGTAAAAACATCAAAACAGATATGTCATATATAAACCATAAAAAGACTTATGTCAGGCTATTTAACATAAAAACATTTGTTGCAACTTTGAACTTTGGAAGTTCTACCGAATCAACTACCCAATTAGGAAGATCATTTCACAACTTGGTCACAGGTGGAATAAAATTTCTAGAATTTTGTGTAGTATTGAGAATGATCATGAATGGGAGGTAAATCAGTTGTTGTTTGCGGATGATACTGTACTGGTAGCAGATACAGAAGAGAAGCTTGACCGACTAGTGACAGAATTTGGAAGGGTGTGTGAGAGAAGGAAGTTGAGAGTTAATGTGGGTAAGAGTAAGGTTAGGAGATGTACGAGAAGGGAAGGTGGTGCAAGGTTGAATGTCATGTTGAATGGAGAGTTACTTGAGGAGGTGGATCAGTTTAAGTACTTGGGGTCTGTTGTTGCAGCAAATGGTGGAGTGGAAGCAGATGTACGTGAGAGAGTGAATGAAGGTTGCAAAGTGTTGGGGGCAGTTAAGAGAGTAGTAAAAAATAGAGGGTTGGGCATAAATGTAAAGAGAGTTCTATATGAGAAAGTGATTGTACCAACTGTGATGTATGGATCGGAGTTGTGGGGAATGAAAGTGATGGAGAGACAGAAATTGAATGTGTTTGAGATGAAGTGTCTGAGGAGTATGGCTGGTGTATCTCGAGTAGATAGGGTTAGGAACGAAGTGGTGAGAGTGAGAACGGGTGTAAGAAATGAATTAGCGGCTTGAGTGGATATGAATGTGTTGAGGTGGTTTGGCCATGTTGAGAGAATGGAAAATGGCTGTCTGCTAAAGAAGGTGATGAATGCAAGAGTTGATGGAAGAAGTACAAGAGGAAGGCCAAGGTTTGGGTGGATGGATGGTGTGAAGAAAGCTCTGGGTGATAGGAGGATAGCTATGAGAGAGGCAAGAGAGCGTGCTAGAAATAGGAATGAATGGCGAGCGATTGTGACGCAGTTCCGGTAGGCCATGCTGCTTCCTCCGGTGCCTTAGATGACCGCGGAGGTAGCAGCAGTAGGGGACTCAGCAGTATGAAGCTTCATCTGTGGTGGAAATTTGGGAGGGTGGGCTGTGGCACCCTAGCAGTACCAGCTGAACTCGGCTGAGTCACTGGTTAGGCTGGAGGAACGTAGAGAGTAGAGGTCCCCTTTTTTGTTTTGTTTCTTGTTGATGTCGGCTACCCCCCAAAATTGGGGGAAGTGCCTTTGGTATATGTATGTATGTATTGAGCTTCATGGTGGAAATGGCCTGACTATTAAAATTAACTGCCTGCCTAGTATTACAAACAGGATGGAACTGTCCAGGAAGATCTGAATGTAAAGGGTGATCAGAATTATGAAAAATTTTATGTATCATGCATAATGAACTAATTGAACGACGGTCCCAAAGATTAATATTTAGATCAGGAATAAGAAATTTAATACACCGTAAGTTTCTGTCCAACAAATTAAGATGAGAATAAGCAACTGAAGACCAGACAGGAGAACAATAAAACAATTAAAACACTTTCAGAATAGATTGATCACCGAAAATCTTTGAAGACTTTTTCAATAAGCCATTTTTATATTTTGCAATTGAAGAAGACACATACCTAATGTGTTTCTTACAAGTAAATTTTCTGTCAAGAATCACACTTAGAATTTTGAGAGTCATACAGAGTTAAAGGGACATTATCAATGCTGAGATCCAGATGTTGAGGAGCCACGGTCCTTGACCTACATACAATCATACTTTTGAGATTTGTTAGGATTCAGCTTCCTATCCCATAATCTGTACCATGCACTAATTGTGGTTAGATCTCTATTAAAGGATTCAGCAACCCCAGATGTACCTTCAGGAGTTAGAATTGATGCAAAGAGAGTAGCATCATCTGCAAATGCAACTAGCTTGTTTTATAGGTCAAGCCAAATATCATGTGTATATAGTATGAAAAGATATGGGCCAAGAACACTAGCCTGTGGAACACTAGATATCACATTCCTATACTCACTATGGTGCCCATCAACAAGAACTCTTTGAGATCTGTTACTCAAAAATTCAATAAGAATGCTAAGAAACGACTCATCCATTCCCAACTGTTTGAACTCTTTGAGATCTATTACGCAAAAATTCAATGCGAATGCTAAGAAACGACTCATCCACTCCCAACTGTTTGAGTTTGAAAAAAAAGGCCTCATGATTAACATGGTCAAAGGCAGCACTAAAATGGAAGCCAATCATACGAACTTCCTAACCACAATCAAGGGATTTCTGTACAGCATTGGAGATTGTAAAAAGGGCATCACATGCTCCAAGGCCTTTACGAAAACCAAATTGCAAACTAGGGAGTAGATGATTACCTTCAACAAACCAATAAAGACGTTTTGCCAGAAGACGTTCAAAAACTTTAGATAGTATGGAGTTATGGAAATCGAGCGGTAATCCGTTGGGCTTGAGCTACCACAATCACATTTACATAATGGAAAAACATTACAAATTCTCTAACAAGTGCTAAAAGCCACTCTTCTTACTAACCTGCATAAAATAACAGGTAATTTTGGATCTAAGGAATCTGCAGTTTTTACAAAAATAAAAAAGCAATGAAAAACACCTTTTGGGTCTACACCTCCATAAGCATCAAGGTCCATCAATAGAGCTTTAATTTCATAAGATCAAAAAGCTAAGCTAGTTAGTTTAGCCTCAGGAAAACAGTAATGAGGAAGTTCGAATTATCCATTACTCTGTTTACTGTCAAACACATTAGCCAAAAGGGTTGCCTTGTCATATGGACTGTGAGTGCCTGAGCTATCTGGTTTAAGTAAAGGAGGAACAGTTGCATCTACACCAAAGAGTAGAGATTTAATAATAATAATAATAATAATAATAATAATAATAATAATAATAATAATAATAATAATAATAATAATAATAATAATAATAATAATAATAATAATAATAATAATAATTTTTTTTCACGTTCGAAGTAAAGTTTAGACAGTTCTATAAAAGTGTTCCGATGACAGAATCTTTTTAGGGTCTCCTTATTGGTGGGTGTCAACGCCTTCATAAAAGAATTAGTGGTCAATTGTAGATGGGTTATTCGGGCGTTCCCCATGGAAGTTTGAGAGCGAAGCCCCCGAAATTGAAAATGAATGTGTGGTTTATTGTGTTGAATGTTGTCACTATCACTTTAAAATGGTTTGTTTTCCGGTGATTTTGAGATATTAGTGATGTTTTTTTAAAGGAGATTACTGAAGGGTGGTTACAAAAACATCACATACAATTATTGTAAGTTTTCGTGCATTTCTTCTTCTGAGTTTTTCCGTTATTAGTAGTTTTTTTTCTTATTTAGAATGTAGAACATTTTTGAGCAGTTAGAGTGGCGACTATTATGACTCTAAATAAACGGGTTTCCGCCACTTATCGACATTAGCCTCGTTCGAAACGTCCAAGAATGCAATATGTACCGGACTTTCTACACCTTAAAGCGATATTTGTTATTGTAAATTACTAGAAATTTCTAGAATTGCAAAATTATAGAATTTATTTTCACAAAGAGCAGCTAGTTATATAGATAAGAGCTAAGTAAATTTCGCAGTTACTATAAAATGCGTTCAAATTAGAGTATTAGGACTGGCAAATTCTTTTTTGTATAGTATATGTTTAAGTGTTAGCATGAATCGTTTTCTATAAACGTGAATAGCCATAATGCCTTTTTAACGGAAACTTAGATAATTTTATTATTACTGTTCCAGAAGATTATTGGGTAAAATTGTAATGTATTACAGGGTCTGATATCGGTAAAGTTATATTGTATTACAGGGTCTGATTTCAAACAGAATATTTGTTTTCCTGTAGTAAATAACGTGATTTAACCGAATTTGACCTTCACTTCAACCGTAAACCAACGGATCAACCAATTCGACTAACTTTAAGTTGGCAAATTGGTTGCTGTTATTACGGATGAAATGAATCTAAAACCAGTTAAATCAGGTTATTTGCTACAGGAAAACATATTTTCTGTTAAAATGATTAAATATAATGTCTTTTATTATATATATTGTGTTAAAATACTTAAATATAATGACTTGTTCAAATTCGGTGTCACTTAACTCACGTATGTACTGCGAACAGTAACATTAGCAACGTTACCAACGGTACACAGCGTTACCAACGTTACGGTGGTACACAGCATTACCAACGTTTCGGTGGAATTACTGACGTTAGCAATACATACATATACCAAGGCACTTCCCCAATTTTGGGGGGTAGCCGACATCAACAAATGAAAAAAAAAAAAAAAAAAAAGGGGGGACCTCTACTCTCTATGTTCCTCACAACCTGACAAGGGACTCAACCGAGTTCAGCTGGTACTGGTAGGGTGCCACAGCCCACCCTCCCCAGTTATCCACCACAGATGAAGCTTCATAATGTTGAATCCCCTACTGCCGCTACCTAGGCAGTCATCTAAGGCATCGGAGGAAGCAGCAATGTCTACCGGAACTGCGTCACAATCGCTCGCCATTCATTCCTATTTCTAGCACGCTCTCTTGCTTCTCTCACATCTATTGTCGTGAATTTTCTCCGACTTATTGAAATTAATGATTCTAGGCCCGATGGAATGGGCCAATGACAAGACCTTGAAGAGGTTTGCTTTCCAAAACTATTCAGGATTCAATAAAATATGATCACAATTTTCAAGTTTATTACAAAAATAATCATTTGATAGAGAAATAACACACAATGACACTTTAAGCTAATTGAAAAATAGAATTGTCCCCCTAAGGGGGTCTGCAACATGTGCTCATGAAACACAGAGTCCACGTTGGACTAAATAAGACTAAGTTTTCGTAATTACAACAATTATTCCTTGGTAAATCATATACCAAGGTCCACATGCATATTCTGATGCATAAAACTAATCCCCAGTCCCAGGGATGACAATTTTACAGATCAATACAAAGTTACATACAAAACTCACAAAAGGAACCGACCAGGTATCAGGGTGGCTTGGAGCCGGAGACGGAGACCCTAACAATATAGTTTAACTTACTCGGTTGGATGTTTAGGCAGGAATGAACGAGCGTCGTGCTGGACAGCTCCGAGGAAAACTACGATCTCCTGCGCTAACAAAAGTGTCCTTGTGAGATGCGAGGGAACTCTTATGTTATTTATTCAAAAGGGGTTGGATAAAGCTTCTTTATCGACCACAAGACAGAGAAACAATCAAAGTGTTACTTTAGATCAAAGGGTAAACTTAATAGTTCGGCTGAAGGCCATAATTTGCCGTAATCAAACAAGCTAGAGAGTCCTTGGCTCTAAACATATACATCAATATTTTTGTTGTGGTAAACCAGTACAATATTATTTTTGTAATTCGTAAATAATAAATACTTTGTCTCTCTGACACCCGCTCCTTCCCCACCAAGTGGTTGAAATTTATGCCACAATACCGTCGCGTATTGGACAACACTCATTCGCAAAAACGACCGCGAGATCTTCCAATCTTATCTTAATTTAACGCAACGTTCGTGGAGTTAAATGGCGGGGATTTCGAATGATCAGTTCGAAACTCCCGACATCCTCCACACCCGAAATAAAGGGGCGTTGAAACGTCGGTCAATTAGGCAAGACTGAACTCGGGGGAGGAGTAACCACCCCAAGACTCTGCTAGGCTCGTTGCGTAGCGCTCCACAACGACTCTAACGGAGTACACACAATATACATCAACAGAAATATTACCCTGGGGCAATCAACTCTTACAAGTGTACACACAGAATGGCAATGCAGAAAAAAAATATAACCAGACATATAATACATACATGAATCAATCAATGGAAAGGCAAGTAGGCAATGGGCCTGCAATAATATCTCAAATAAGCAATGTATATTAGTACAATCATAAATTGAATAAACTTATGCAAACATATTAAATCATAAGGCAATCTGTCCTTTATCGATCAAGGGAATTACCCTTCCCACACTGCCACACCTTGGCAATTACTCTAGGGGAAACAAGAGGGGGGGGGAGGTGGCTCTGTACAATGCTCAACTTGTATGTACGAGAGAGACCCTCCCATCCCCGTACTCTACACCAGACGCACTTCCAACCTCTGTGGATTCAAACTCACCTACACTTACTTCTTTCCACCCTCCCTACCTACCAGAAGGGACTCTCCCATTTTCATTTACTGATTGTAGTTATGAGTTATATGTCCTCATTTTGAAGTAATCGTTCCATCAAATCTCGCTGCTTCGCAGCAGCCTTTCTCAATGAGCGTGCGGAATGTCCTTGTGCTCCCGTTGTCTCTGATTCTACGTCACTTTCACTCATCTCACTTACCGTATTGTTATCACTATTTGCGTCACTATCTAAGACCTCTGTGGCTGGTTGTCGAGATGTCGTAGCCTGAACCATCTCCTGATTGTCCCCAGACGTCTCAACGATCCCTGACAGTCCTGCTGGGGAACTGTACGCACCCTTCTCTTCAACGTCGCCATCGTCTTATCCAACACCATCATCGTCATCAGAGGGGGCAATTTCCAGGGGAACTAGGTGGCTAACAGCTCGCAGGGACTCGACATCCTCGGATAACACCTTGCTAAACGCACGACTCCGTCGTCGTCAAGATATGTCTCCACGAAACGTCCAAGGGTCCACGTAGCCCTTTTTTGATTGTCTTGTTTGACCAGCACGATGTCTCCAGGGTGCAGCTTGGAAGGTTCCCCAGATCGACAATTGTGTTTGGCTCTCAGGGCACTCAAATACTCTTTTCTCCTCTCTCGGAAGGCTTTCAAAGAGTCTGTCAGCTTCATATAACGATCACGGAGCCTCCGGGAAATGAAGGTTGCATTGAGGTGGGCATCTGGCAAGATCGGTGCCTTGAGGTTGATTGGGCTTCCTCTCACTAAATGGGAGGGGGTAAGGACCTCATCCTCGCACTTATCGCCGCTGTACATTAGAGTCCTGTTATTAACCACCGCCTCGGTCTCCTTCACTAATGTTAGTACGTGGGCGTCCGGCAGGTACTTCTTCCCGGGGGCTATCTGGAGGACACGATTTGTCACTCAGATTAGGCGAACGAAGAACCCACCTTTCCAAGGTGCACGGGTTGTCTGAAAACTCCATTCAATTCCAGTTTTCCTCATTAACTGCTGGACTTCATCCTCTTCATAAAGTCCCTGAAGGAGGTTGCTGGCAGTCTTGAACGTTTGATGATTTTCAGATGTGATGAAAGACGGAGCACCGTGGGTAGCACAAAAACGACGTAAGGGTAAGAAAAATTCCTCCGCTTCAAGGGAGGGGCAGAAATCGAGGTACACGGCCCTGCTGGCCATGCAAGTCACGATCAGTATGTAGCCTGGCTGCATTTCAGTCTGTATGGCCGCTGTGTGGTTCACTCCGACTGCTGTAAAGGGCTTCGTTGGGTTGATCCTTTCCTTCGGTAAGGGGTTTGTGGTGGCTGTTTCAACAGTAGCTGGAAGGCTAGCACGCATTTAGACACTGCCGCACGGTTTGCCTCGCAATGGAACGTAGGTCTGGCGACCAGCTTTTCTGTTGAAAGATACCCATTAGTGTATTCACACCACAATGTAAATGCAAACTATGCAAATATCTTAGATAGGCCCTAACTAAGTGCCCTTTGGCTGGCAAAAGAATCAAATGTTTCATTTCCTCTACTTGGGACACTCGTCCCCTAGTGCAAATTAACTTATTATCTAACACTAGATTTAATTCTCTGACAAAATTAGTAACTTCACGAGGGGGTCTGACTCCACCCTCCAAGTAAGCATAAACTGTAGGCAAATAATGTTTTTGCTCTAATTGAACAACAATACTGAACGGATGCCGTTTTAATTTGGCAAATTTTAGGATTATCCTAGTAACTCTCAATAAGAATCAGAACTATTTCCCTCAGTAGAATTTCCCATATCTCTCCTGGTGGAACAGGTCTTATTTCCTCCCTCATTTCTTGTACCGCCACCACTACGGTTCTTTCATTGGTTGGATCGTCCTCCTTGTAAGGAATAGGCTCTCCCGTGGTCCTTACGAACTCTGGACAATTCCGCCAAAGAGTGTTTTGTAGCAATTGTTGCGTTGTTGCTCCTCTGGACAGGACATCAGCAGGATTCTGTTTGCTTGGGACATGGCTTAGGCTGAAACGGCAAACCTGATGGAGAAAAACAATCTCTGCCACTCTGTCATATATAAACACATTTTTGTTGTCCTTGGTATCGGGAGATGCTACCCATGCCAACGTGACCTTACTGTCGGTCCACATGACTATCTCTCGTGGCTCTATCAGCCCTTTGAGTGTCCTGCCTAATCTACATCCTAACAACAATGCTAATAGTTCTAGCTTGGGAATTGTCAACTTGTTCATCCCCTTTGGAGTGATCCTCATTTTACTAGTGAGAAGGCTTACTTGATTGCAATTGTCCCTAGTATATGCTACTGCGCCGTATACCTTACTGCTGGCATCGGTGAATACATGGAGCTCTAAACCTTTCTTGCCTACCGCTCTTGGAAATATGATGTTGCTTACCACTTTCATTTCACACAACAACTCACTTGCTTCTCTAGCTTTCTCTCTCTTTAACGCGTCATCCCAACCTACTTTATCCTCCCGAAGTCGTTGGAGGAAATGCTTTCCTCGAACAGATGATGGGCTTATCAAGCCTAGAGGATCATAAATGGAGACCAACATGGAAAGTACCCTATGCTTCGTAGGTACCCATCCCTCCCCCAATTCACTGATTCTCTTACTCTCTTTCACACACAATTGGTCGACGTCTCGGGCCCATCGCAGCCCAAGTACGTTCACATTCACCTGCTCACTCCACTGCTTCTCGCTATCGAAGGCTAAGTTATTGGACGCCCACCCTTCTAAAGGCATACCAGCCCCTTTTAAGATCTTGTTGACAGATTCATGCTCCTGCCTCATGCTCTCTACATCCTCGAAAGTACTAAGATAATTATCTACGTAAAAAGACTTCGCCAAATCTGGCCTACATTCCCTTTCGAAATGACAATTTAAAACTTGTTGCAACAAAAACGGAAAACAGACTCGCCGTGATGCCGAACACCACGACTCTAAACGCGAAGGTGAGCGCTCGACCTGCTACCTCGCGCCACATAAATCGTGTGTATTTGGCATCTCGGGGATCTAACAAGACACGGTGGAAGGCCTTGCTGATATCGGCTATCATGCCATATTCGTTCAATCTGAACCTAATAAGCAAATGCTATGCTAATTATACTAGATTGGGGCCGGGTCAGAGGCATTCATTCAACGATTTATGACCCTTAGATTTTGCTGAGGCATTAAACACGATTCTGAGGGGGGTCGTGCGGCTATCTTTCTTAATTCCAAAATGTGGCATGTAATACCCTTCAATCTTGGGTTCCTTTACTTCTGATATAAAGCCTGCTTCTAGATACTTATTTATCACTCCCTGATACTGATCAAAATATTCCCTGTCCTTCCTGAACTTAGTTTGCAACAATTCTAACTGCGCTACAGCGTTTCGATAGTTCGTATCTGGCCTAGCATCCGACCCGAATGGTAGGCTAACCTGATATCCCTCAGGCTTCTTTAAGACACTTTGCGACACCTTTCGCATGGCTTCCACTTCGCGAACAGTATATTGCTCTGATGGGGCGATGTCAACACGGTCCAAATGCCACCATTCATCTACGTCAAACTGGTTTGGTTCACTCGTAATTCTACAGACACTGAGCGTTTTCACATGTTCGATCTTTTTTCCTTCCAATAGCCACTGCGGCACTTTCCCATATGGCGACATACCATTATGAGTCAGGAAAAGACTTATCCCATCAACTTTCTCGATGCCTATGATGAAGTAGCTAAAATAATCGGCACCCACTAAAATGAGGACTTTTTCAACTCATCGGACTTATTCTCTGGATTGGCCAACGTGACTCCCTTACTAAACAGATGCTGTCTTAACTTGTACATAACCAGCGTTATGTAATGGGACGTCAATATTCTCGTGTGCCAGCAGCTTCATTCGTACTACTCTTCTTCCTATCTCTACCCTGCAGCTTACAACTTCATATTGTCCACTTATTTCTGCGGTGCCAAGCGGAGCTACCACCGGTAGGCCTAATTGCCTCATGATTTTCGCGGATATGAAGCTTTTTTTGGCTTCCCGTATCGAGAAATAAGCGGACTCGCTTACTACCTTGCTCATGATTGATTTCGGCCAGAGCCGTTGGCAAGATTGTACATGGGAGGTCTACGTTGGAGATCTGTGCGATTTTTGCACTTTTGCACTGTTTGGATTCCACTTTATCTTTAGATGGATGAGCGGCAGTTTCGTGCTGTCAAGGCGTCGCATTTACTACGGGGCGGGATGTTGTAGACTGACTACTACTATTACTTTGGGCTGAAGTGGAGGGAACTGATTGCGGGCGTTTTCCCACATTATAATTATCACAAATGGCTGTGTTGTGGTTTCCATTACAATTCTTACAAGAGTTAGGGACGGGACACTTATCACTTCGATGACCAAACTTAGTGCAAGTTACACATAGTCCCTTCTTTAGCAAAATGCGACATCTGGCAGTCACGTCAGTTACTTGGCGGCATCCATGAGGCGGGTGCCGTTCGTTACAAAATGGAAAAGAATTATTCTAAACTGATTTCGACTTCACTCTAACACTGACGTCTACTCTCTTGTCAGGTTCAAGTTTATCTCCTCGTTGCAAGGCATTGTCCTCGAGCATTCTAATAATGAAATCGATGGCATCGAAAAATTAATCTAGCCTATAGTCACACTTTCTCAGATGCTCAACTAATTTCCTCTAGAGCTTCCCTTTTGACAACTTTTGATTAATGAGGCTCATGACAATACCATGGCCTATATCGTTACTACTTAGCTTCTTGATCTGCTCAATTATGATTGTTAATTCAAAACGAAACCTTTTCAGCTCTCCAGGATCTAAGGAGGGTACAAAGATATTAACCAACTTTCTGTGCAGAATTATGAGTGTCTGATGGACATTACCATATTGTTTGTCTAAGAGATCCAACGCTATCCTATAGTTCGCGGTGGTTACACTTAGGGATTTTACGATCCTAAGCGGATCCCTGCCTAAAGTCCCCAACAGATATGTGAATTTAGATACATCATCCAAATCTGCTCTTCGATCCACATGTATCGTAAAGAGCTCTCGATATGAAGCATATTCCTGCACTTCCCCTTCAAACGTGGGGAGAGGCAGCGGTTTCAATCTGGGGAGGGAAACATTCCCCGTCGAAGTGACTTTCACTCTATCAATTCGATTATACAGAAGGGTAGAAGCTTGCGTAGCTTCTCCTAATGTGTGCCTGATTCGGGCTTCTAAACCAGGTTCTAGTTTAACAGATTGTTTCTTGTACAGCTCTCTTAGCTGTCTTTCCTCCTCTTGCAATTGCGTGACTAGATTTTGGTACACGGATTCAGAGTTGGTCTTAACTAACGCACGCTGAGTTTCAACCAGTAAGTCTAGTATGAGGGCCATCGATGCCTCGATGTATACGATCGTGGCCACCGCCATTTTGACTGGCTTTACTCTATTTCGGGGGCTTCGGCAAACTAGGAAGGAACAGAATTAGGTTTAAGTTACGAAGAACCGGGCACAAAAGACTAGAGTCACACGCGGTCGGTCGCACAACGGGACACTGAGGGCTTTGTTTAGTCTCTCCCTCTATCTCCTATTAGGGTTACTCTAAAGACCATACCTCATTGAATTTCCTTTCAAGCTCTGGAAAGCACTTGTCATCCGGTTCGAAGGACCAAATGTCGTGAATTTTCTCCGACTTATTGGAATTAATGATTCTAGGCCCGATGGAATAGGCTGATGACAAGACCTTGAAGAGATTTGCTTTCCAAAACTATTCAGGATTCAATAAAATATGATCACAATTTTCAAGTTTATTACACAAATAATCATTTATTTGATAGAGAAATACCACACAATGACACTTTAAGCTAATTTAGAAATAGAACTGTCACCCTTAGGGGGTCTGCAACATGTGCTCATGAAACACAGAGTCCACGTTGGACAAAATAAGACTAAGTTTTTGTAATTACAACAATTATTCCCTGGTAAATCATATACCAAGGTCCATAGGCGTATTCTGATGCATAAAACTAATCCCCAGTCCCTGGGATGACAATTTTACAGATCGATACAAAGTTATATACAAAACTCAAAAAAGGAACCGACCTGGTATCACGGTGGCTTGGAGACGGAGACACTAACAATATAGTTTAACTTTCTGGGTTGGATGTTTAGGCAGGAATGAACGAGCGTCGTGCTGTACAGCTCTAAGGAAAACTATGATCTCCCGCGCTAACTAAAGTGTCCTTGTGAGATTCGAGGGAACTCATACATTATTTATTCAATAAGGGGTTTGATAAAGCTTCTTTATCGACCACAAGACAGAGAAACAATCAAAGTCTTACTTCAGATCAAAGGGTAAACTTAATAGTTCGGCTGAAGGCCATAATTTGCCGTAATACAACAAGCTGGAGAGTCCTTGGCTCTAAACATATACATCGATATTTTTGTTGTGGTAAACCAGTACAATATCATTTTTGTAATTCGTAAATAATAAATACTTTGTCTCTCTGACACCCGCTCCTTCCCAACCAGGTGGTTGAAATTTATGCCACAATACCGTCACATATTGGACAACACTCATTCGCAGAAAGACCCACAATTTCTTCCAATCTTACCCCAATTGAATGCAACGTTCGTGGAGTTAAATGGCGGGGATTTCGAATGATCAGTTAGAAACTCCCGACATCCTCCACACCCGAAATAAAGGGGCGGTGAAACGTGGTTACTCCTCGGGGGAGGAGTAACCACTCCAAGACTCTGCTAGGCTCGTTGCGTAGCGCTCCACAACGACTCTAACTGAGTACACACAATATACATCAACAGAAATATTACCCTGGGGCAATCAACTCTTACAAGTGTACACACAGAATGGCAATGCAGAAAAAAAATGTACCCAGACATATAATACATACATGAATCAATAAATAGAAATGCAAGTAGGCAATGTGCCTGCAATAATATCTCAAATAAGCAATGTATACATGTACAATCATAAATTGAATAAACTTTTTCATACATATTAAATCATAAGGCAATCTGTCCTTAATCGATCAAGGGAATTACCCTTCCCACACTGCCACACCTTGGCAATTACTCTAGGGGAAACAAGCGGGGGGGGGGGGTGCTGGTTCTGTACAATGCTCAACTTGTATGTACGGGAGAGACCCTCCCATCCCGGTACTCTACACCAGACGCACTTCCAACCTCTGTGGATTCAAACTCACCTACACTTACTTCTTTCCACCCTCCCTACCTACCAGAAGGGACTCTCCCATTTTCATTTACTGTTTGTAGTTATGAGTTATATGTCCTCATTTTGAAGTAATCGTTCCATCAAATCTCGCTGCTTCGCAGCAGCCTTTCTCAATGAGCGTGCGGAACGTCCTTTTGCGCCCGTTGTCTCTGATTCTACGTCACTTTCACTCATCTCACTTACCGTATTGTTATCACTATTTGCGTCACTACCTAAGACCTCTGTGGCTGGTTGTCGAGATGTGGTAGCCTTAACCATCTCCTGGTTGTCCCTAGACGTTTCAACGATCCCTGGCATTCCTGCTGGCAAACTGTACGCAAACTCGTCTTCGACGTCGCCATCGTCTTCTCCAACACCATCATCGTCATCCGAGGGGGCAATTTCCAGGGGAACCAGGTGGCTAACAGCTCGCAGGGACACGACATCCTCGAATAGCACCTTGGCTGAACGCACGACTCCGTCGTCGTCAGAATATGACTCCACAACACGTCCAAGTGTCCACGTAGCCCTTTTTTGATTGTCTTGCTTGACCAGCATGACGTCTCCGGGGTGCAGCTTGGAAGGTTCCCCAGATCGACAGTCGTGTCTGGCTCTCAAGGCACTCAAATACTCTTTTCTCTTCTTCTCTCGGAAGGCTTCCAAAGAGTCTGTCAGCTTCATATAATGATCACGGAGCTTTCGGGAAGTGAAGGTTACATTAAGGTGGTCGTCTGGCAAGATCGGTGCCTTGAGGTTGATTGGGCTTCCTCTCACTAAATGGGAGGGGGTAAGGACCTCATCCTCGCACCTGTCGCTGCTGTACATTAGAGTCCTGTTACTAACCACCGCCTCGGCCTCCTTCACTAATGTTAGTACATGGGCGTCCAGCAGGTACTTCTTCCCGAGGGCTATCTGGAGGACACGTTTTGTCACTCTGATTAGGCAAACGAAGAACCCACCATTCCAAGGTGCACAAGGCGTCTGAAAACACCATTCAATTCCAGTTTTCCTCAGGAACTGCTGGACTTCATCCTCTTCATAAAGTCCCTGAAGGAGGTTGCTGGCAGTCTTGAACGTTTGATGATTATCAGATGTGACGAAAAAAGGAGCACCGTGGGTAGCACAAAAACGACGTAAGGCTAAGACAAAATCCTCCGCTTCCAGGGAGGGGCAGAAATCGAGGTACACAGCCCTGCTGGCCATGCAAGTCACGATCAGTATGTAGCCTGGCCGCGTTTCAGTCTGCATGGCCGCTATGTGGTCCACTCCGACTGCTGTAAAGGGCTTCGTTAGGTTGATCCTTCCCTTCGGTAGGGGGGTGGTGGGGGCTGTCTCAAGAGGGGCTGGAAGGCTAGCACGCATTTTGGACACTGCCGCACGGTTTGCCTCGCAATGGAACGTAGGCCCGGCGACCAGCTTTTCAGTCGAAAGATACCCATTAGTGTATTCACACCACAATGTAAATGCAAACTATGCAAATATCTTAGATAGGCCCTAACTAAGTGCTCTTTGGCTGGCAAAAGAATCAAATGTTTCATTTCCTCTACTTGGGACACTCGTCCCCTAGTGCAAATTAACTTATTATCTAACACTATATTTAATTCTCTGACAAAATTAGTAACTTCACGAGGGGGTCTGACTCCACCCTCCAAGTAAGCATAAACTGTAGGCAAATAATGTTTTTGCTCTAATTGAACAACAATACTGAACGGATGCCGTTTTAATTTGGCAAATTTTAGGATTATCCTAGTAACTCTCAATAAGAATCAGAACTATTTCCCTCAGTAGAATTTCCCATATCTCTCCTGGTGGAACAGGTCTTATTTCCTCCCTCATTTCTTGTACCGCCACCACTACGGTTCTCTCATTGGTTGGATCGTCCTCCTTGTAAGGAATAGGCTCTCCCGTGGTCCTTAGGAACTCTGGACCATTCCGCCAAAGAGTGTTTCGTAGCAATTGTTGCGTTGTTGCTCCTCTGGACAGGACATCAGCAGGATTCTGTTTGCTTGGGACATGGCTTAGGCTGAAACGGTACCCCCTGATGAAAAAAAAACAATCTCCGCCACTCTATTAGATATGAACACATTTTTGTTGTCCTTGGCATCCGGAGATACTACCCATGCCAACGTGACCTTACTGTCGGTCCACATGACTATCTCTCGTGGCTCTATCAGCCCTTTGAGTGTCCTGGCTAATCTACAGCCTAACAACAATGCTAATAGTCCTAGCTTGGGAATTGTCAACTTGTTCATCCCCTTTGGAGTGATCCTTATTTTACTAGTGAGTAGGCTTACTTGATTGCAATTGTCCCTAGTATATGCTACTGCGCCATATACCTTACTGCTGGCATCGGTGAATAAATGAAGCTCTAAACCTTTCTTGCCTACCGCTCTTGGAAATGTGATGTTGCTTACCGCTTCCAATTCACACAACAACTCACTCGCTTCTCTAGCTTTTTCTCTCTTTAACACATCATCCCAACCTACGTTATCCTCCCGAAGTCGTTGGAGGAAAAGCTTTCCTCGAACAAATAATGGGCTTATCAAGCCCAGAGAATCATAAATGGAGACCAACATGGAAAGTACCCTATGCTTCGTATGTACCCACCCCTCCCCCAATTCACTGATTCTCTTACTCTCTTTCACACACAATTGGTCGACGTCTCGGGCCCATCGCAGCCCAAGTACGTTCACATTCACCTGCTCACTCCACTGCTTCTCGCTATCGAAGGCTAAGTTATTGGACGCCCACCCTTCTAAAGGCATACCAGCCCCTTTTAAGATCTTGTTGACAGATTCATGCTCCTGCCTCATGCTCTCTACATCCTCGAAAGTACTAAGATAATTATCTACGTAAAAAGACTTCGCCAAATCTGGCCTACATTCCCTTTCGAAATGACAATTTAGAACTTGTTGCAACAAAAACGGAAAACAGACTCGCCGTGATGCCGAACACCACGACTCTAAACGCGAAGGTGAGCGCTTGACCTGCTACCTCGTGCCACATAAATCGTGTGTATTTGTCATCTCGGGGATCTAACAAGACACGGTGGAAGGCCTTGCTGATATCGGCTATCATGCCATATTCGTTCAATCTGAACCTTATAAGCAAATGATATGCTAATTATACTAGATTGGGGCCGGGTCAGAGGCATTCATTCAACGATTTATGACCCTTAGATTTTGCTGAGGCATTAAACACGATTCTGAGGGGGGTCGTGCGGCTATCTTTCTTAATTCCAAAATGTGGCATGTAATACCCTTCAATCTTGGGTTCCTTTACTTCTGATATAAAGCCTGCTTCTAGATACTTATTTATCACTCCCTGATACTGATCAAAATATTCCCTGTCCTTCCTGAACTTAGTTTGCAACAATTCTAACTGCGCTACAGCGTTTCGATAGTTCGTATCTGGCCTAGCATCCGACCCGAATGGTAGGCTAACCTGATATCCCTCAGGCTTCTTTAAGACACTTTGCGACACCTTTCGCATGGCTTCCACTTCGCGAACAGTATATTGCTCTGATGGGGCGATGTCAACACGGTCCAAATGCCACCATTCATCTACGTCAAACTGGTTTGCTTCACTCGCAATTCTACAGACACTGAGCGTTTTCACATGTTCGATCTTTTTTCCTTCCAATAGCCACTGCGGCACTTTCCCATATGGCGACATACCATTATGAGTCAGGAAAAGACTTATCCCATCAACTTTCTCGATGCCTATGATGAAGTAGCTAAAATAATCGGCACCCACTAAAATGTGGACTTTTTCAACTCATCGGACTTATTCTCTGAATTGGCCAACGTGACTCCCTTACTAAACAGATGCTGTCTTAACTTGTACATAACCAGCGTTATGTAATGGGACGTCAATATTCTCGTGTGCCAGCAGCTTCATTCGTACTACTCTTCTTCCTATCTCTACCCTGCAGCTTACAACTTCATATTGTCCGCTTATTTCTATGGTGCCAAGCGGAGCTACCACCGGTAGGCCTAATTGCCTCATGATTTTCGCGGATATGAAGCTTTTTTTGGCTTCCCGTATCGAGAAATAAGCGGACTCGCTTACTACCTTGCTCATGATTGATTTCGGCCAGAGCCGTTGGCAAGATTGTACATGGGAGGTCTACGTTGGAGATCTGTGCGATTTTTGCACTTTTGCACTGTTTGGATTCCACTTTATCTTTAGATGGATGAGCGGCAGTTTCGTGCTGTCAAGGCGTCGCATTTACTACGGGGCGGGATGTTGTAGACTGACTACTACTATTACTTTGGGCTGAAGTGGAAGGAACTGATTGCGGGCGTTTTCCCACATTATAATTATCACAAATGGCTGTGTTGTGGTTTCCATTACAATTCTTACAAGAGTTAGGGACGGGACACTTATCACTTCGATGACCAAACTTAGTGCAAGTGAAACATAGGCCCTTCTTTAGCAAAATGCGACATCTGACAGTCACGTCAGTTACTTGGCGGCATCCATGAGGCGGGTGCCGTTCGTTACAAAATGGACAAGAATTATTTTAAACTGATTTCGACTTCACTCTAACACTGACGTCTATTCTCTTGTCAGGTTCAAGTTTATCTCCTCGTTGCAAGGCATTGTCCTCGAGCATTCTAATAATGAAATCGATGGCATCGAAAAATTAATCTAGCCTATAGTCACACTTTCTCAGATGCTCAACTAATTTCCTCTAGAGCTTCCCTTTTGACAACTTTTGATTAATGAGGCTCATGACAATACCATGGCCTATATCGTTACTACTTAGCTTCTTGATCTGCTCAATTATGATTGTTAATTCAAAACGAAACCTTTTCAGCTCTCCAGGATCTAAGGAGGGTACAAAGATATTAACCAACTTTCTGTGCAGAATTATGAGTGTCTGATGGACATTACCATATTGTTTGTCTAAGAGATCCAACGCTATCCTATAGTTCGCGGTGGTTACACTTAGGGATTTTACGATCCTAAGCGGATCCCTGCCTAAAGTCCCCAACAGATATGTGAATTTAGATACATCATCCAAATCTGCTCTTCGATCCACATGTATCGTAAAGAGCTCTCGATATGAAGCATATTCCTGCACTTCCCCTTC
This sequence comes from Palaemon carinicauda, assembly GCF_036898095.1. NCBI lineage: Eukaryota > Metazoa > Arthropoda > Malacostraca > Decapoda > Palaemonidae > Palaemon > Palaemon carinicauda. The sequence goes on from NC_090751.1 coordinate 78,639,232, forward strand.
AAACGTGGGGAGAGGCAGCGGTTTCAATCTGGGGAGGGAAACATTCCCCGTCGAAGTGACTTTCACTCTATCAATTCGATTATACAGAAGGGTAGAAGCTTGCGTAGCTTCTCCTAATGTGTGCCTGATTCGGGCTTCTAAACCAGGTTCTAGTTTAACAGATTGTTTCTTGTACAGCTCTCTTAGCTGTCTTTCCTCCTCTTGCAATTGCGTGACTAGATTTTGGTACACGGATTCAGAGTTGGTCTTAACTAACGCACGCTGAGTTTCAACCAGTAAGTCTAGTATGAGGGCCATCGATGCCTCGATGTATACGATCGTGGCCACCGCCATTTTGACTGGCTTTACTCTATTTCGGGGGCTTCGGCAAACTAGGAAGGAACAGAATTAGGTTTAAGTTACGAAGAACCGGGCACAAAAGACTAGAGTCACACGCGGTCGGTCGCACAACGGGACACTGAGGGCTTTGTTTAGTCTCTCCCTCTATCTCCTATTAGGGTTACTCTAAAGACCATACCTCATTGAATTTCCTTTCAAGCTCTGGAAAGCACTTGTCATCCGGTTCGAAGGACCAAATGTCGTGAATTTTCTCCGACTTATTGGAATTAATGATTCTAGGCCCGATGGAATAGGCTGATGACAAGACCTTGAAGAGATTTGCTTTCCAAAACTATTCAGGATTCAATAAAATATGATCACAATTTTCAAGTTTATTACACAAATAATCATTTATTTGATAGAGAAATACCACACAATGACACTTTAAGCTAATTTAGAAATAGAACTGTCACCCTTAGGAGGTCTGCAACATGTGCTCATGAAACACAGAGTCCACGTTGGACAAAATAAGACTAAGTTTTTGTAATTACAACAATTATTCCCTGGTAAATCATATACCAAGGTCCATAGGCGTATTCTGATGCATAAAACTAATCCCCAGTCCCTGGGATGACAATTTTACAGATCGATACAAAGTTATATACAAAACTCAAAAAAGGAACCGACCTGGTATCACGGTGGCTTGGAGACGGAGACACTAACAATATAGTTTAACTTTCTGGGTTGGATGTTTAGGCAGGAATGAACGAGCGTCGTGCTGTACAGCTCTGAGGAAAACTATGATCTCCCGCGCTAACTAAAGTGTCCTTGTGAGATTCGAGGGAACTCATACATTATTTATTCAATAAGGGGTTTGATAAAGCTTCTTTATCGACCACAAGACAGAGAAACAATCAAAGTCTTACTTCAGATCAAAGGGTAAACTTAATAGTTCGGCTGAAGGCCATAATTTGCCGTAATACAACAAGCTGGAGAGTCCTTGGCTCTAAACATATACATCGATATTTTTGTTGTGGTAAACCAGTACAATATCATTTTTGTAATTCGTAAATAATAAATACTTTGTCTCTCTGACACCCGCTCCTTCCCAACCAGGTGGTTGAAATTTATGCCACAATACCGTCACATATTGGACAACACTCATTCGCAGAAAGACCCACAATTTCTTCCAATCTTACCCCAATTTAATGCAACGTTCGTGGAGTTAAATGGCGGGGATTTCGAATGATCAGTTAGAAACTCCCGACATCCTCCACACCCGAAATGAAGGGGCGATGAAACGTGGTTACTCCTCGGGGGAGGAGTAACCACTCCAAGACTCTGCTAGGCTCGTTGCGTAGCGCTCCACAACGACTCTAACTGAGTACACACAATATACATCAACAGAAATATTACCCTGGGGCAATCAACTCTTACAAGTGTACACACAGAATGGCAATGCAGAAAAAAAATGTACTCAGACATATAATACATACATGAATCAATAAATAGAAATGCAAGTAGGCAATGTGCCTGCAATAATATCTCAAATAAGCAATGTATACATGTACAATCATAAATTGAATAAACTTTTTCATACATATTAAATCATAAGGCAATCTGTCCTTAATCGATCAAGGGAATTACCCTTCCCACACTGCCACACCTTGGCAATTACTCTAGGGGAAACAAGCGGGGGGGGGGGGTGCTGGTTCTGTACAATGCTCAACTTGTATGTACGGGAGAGACCCTCCCATCCCGGTACTCTACACCAGACGCACTTCCAACCTCTGTGGATTCAAACTCACCTACACTTACTTCTTTCCACCCTCCCTACCTACCAGAAGGGACTCTCCCATTTTCATTTACTGTTTGTAGTTATGAGTTATATGTCCTCATTTTGAAGTAATCGTTCCATCAAATCTCGCTGCTTCGCAGCAGCCTTTCTCAGTGAGCGTGCGGAACGTCCTTTTGCGCCCGTTGTCTCTGATTCTACGTCACTTTCACTCATCTCACTTACCGTATTGTTATCACTATTTGCGTCACTACCTAAGACCTCTGTGGCTGGTTGTCGAGATGTGGTAGCCTTAACCATCTCCTGGTTGTCCCTAGACGTTTCAACGATCCCTGGCATTCCTGCTGGCAAACTGTACGCAAACTCGTCTTTGACGTCGCCATCGTCTTCTCCAACACCATCATCGTCATCCGAGGGGGCAATTTCCAGGGGAACCAGGTGGCTAACAGCTCGCAGGGACACGACATCCTCGAATAGCACCTTGGCTGAACGCACGACTCCGTCGTCGTCAGAATATGACTCCACGACACGTCCAAGTGTCCACGTAGCCCTTTTTTGATTGTCTTGCTTGACCAGCATGACGTCTCCGGGGTGCAGCTTGGAAGGTTCCCCAGATCGACAGTCGTGTCTGGCTCTCAAGGCACTCAAATACTCTTTTCTCTTCTTCTCTCGGAAGGCTTCCAAAGAGTCTGTCAGCTTCATATAATGATCACGGAGCTTTCGGGAAGTGAAGGTTACATTAAGGTGGTCGTCTGGCAAGATCGGTGCCTTGAGGTTGATTGGGCTTCCTCTCACTAAATGGGAGGGGGTAAGGACCTCATCCTCGCACCTGTCGCTGCTGTACATTAGAGTCCTGTTACTAACCACCGCCTCGGCCTCCTTCACTAATGTTAGTACATGGGCGTCCAGCAGGTACTTCTTCCCGAGGGCTATCTGGAGGACACGTTTTGTCACTCTGATTAGGCAAACGAAGAACCCACCATTCCAAGGTGCACAAGGCGTCTGAAAACGCCATTCAATTCCAGTTTTCCTCAGGAACTGCTGGACTTCATCCTCTTCATAAAGTCCCTGAAGGAGGTTGCTGGCAGTCTTGAACGTTTGATGATTATCAGATGTGACGAAAAAAGGAGCACCGTGGGTAGCACAAAAACGACGTAAGGCTAAGACAAAATCCTCCGCTTCCAGGGAGGGGCAGAAATCGAGGTACACAGCCCTGCTGGCCATGCAAGTCACGATCAGTATGTAGCCTGGCCGCGTTTCAGTCTGTATGGCCGCTATGTGGTCCACTCCGACTGCTGTAAAGGGCTTCGTTAGGTTGATCCTTCCCTTCGGTAGGGGGGTGGTGGGGGCTGTCTCAAGAGGGGCTGGAAATCTAGCACGCATTTTGGACACTGCCGCACGGTTTGCCTCGCAATGGAACGTAGGCCCGGCGACCAGCTTTTCAGTCGAAAGATACCCATTAGTGTATTCACACCACAATGTAAATGCAAACTATGCAAATATCTTAGATAGGCCCTAACTAAGTGCCCTTTGGCTGGCAAAAGAATCAAATGTTTCATTTCCTCTACTTGGGACACTCGTCCCCTAGTGCAAATTAACTTATTATCTAACACTAGATTTAATTCTCTGACAAAATTAGTAACTTCACGAGGGGGTCTGACTCCACCCTCCAAGTAAGCATAAACTGTAGGCAAATAATGTTTTTGCTCTAATTGAACAACAATACTGAACGGATGCCGTTTTAATTTGGCAAATTTTAGGATTATCCTAGTAACTCTCAATAAGAATCAGAACTATTTCCCTCAGTAGAATTTCCCATATCTCTCCTGGTGGAACAGGTCTTATTTCCTCCCTCATTTCTTGTACCGCCACCACTACGGTTCTTTCATTGGTTGGATCGTCCTCCTTGTAAGGAATAGGCTCTCCCGTGGTCCTTAGGAACTCTGGACCATTCCGCCAAAGAGTGTTTCGTAGCAATTGTTGCGTTGTTGCTCCTCTGGACAGGACATCAGCAGGATTCTGTTTGCTTGGGACATGGCTTAGGCTGAAACGGCACCCCCTGATGAAAAAAAAAACAATTTCCGCCACTCTATTAGATATGAACACATTTTTGTTGTCCTTGGCATCCGGAGATACTACTCATGCCAACGTGACCTTACTGTCGGTCCACATGACTATCTCTCGTGGCTCTATCAGCCCTTTGAGTGTCCTGGCTAATCTACAGCCTAACAACAATGCTAATAGTCCTAGCTTGGGAATTGTCAACTTGTTCATCCCCTTTGGAGTGATCCTTATTTTACTAGTGAGTAGGCTTACTTGATTGCAATTGTCCCTAGTATATGCTACTGCGCCATATACCTTACTGCTGGCATCGGTGAATAAATGAAGCTCTAAACCTTTCTTGCCTACCGCTCTTGGAAATGTGATGTTGCTTACCGCTTCCAATTCACACAACAACTCACTCGCTTCTCTAGCTTTTTCTCTCTTTAACACATCATCCCAACCTACGTTATCCTCCCGAAGTCGTTGGAGGAAAAGCTTTCCTCGAACAAATAATGGGCTTATCAAGCCCAGAGAATCATAAATGAAGACCAACATGGAAAGTACCTTATGCTACGTAGGTACCCACCCCTCCCCCAATTCACTGATTCTCTTACTCTCTTTCACACACAATTGGTCGACGTCTCGGGCCCATCGCAGCCCAAGTACGTTCACATTCACCTGCTCACTCCACTGCTTCTCGCTATCGAAGGCTAAGTTATTGGACGCCCACCCTTCTAAAGGCATACCAGCCCCTTTTAAGATCTTGTTGACAGATTCATGCTCCTGCCTCATGCTCTCTACATCCTTGAAAGTACTAAGATAATTATATACGTAAATGGACTTCGCCAAATCTGGCCTACCTTCCCTCTCGAAATGACAATTTAGAACTTGTTGCAACAAAAAGAAAAAACAGACTCACCGTGATGCCGAACACCACGACTCTAAAGGCGAAGGTGAGCGCTCGACCTGCTACCTCGCGCCACAGAAGTCGTGTGTATTTGGCATCACGGGGATCTAACAAGACATGGTGGAAGGCCTTGCTGATGTCGGCTATCATGCCATATTCGTTCAATATGAACCTTATAAGCAAATGATATGCTAATTCTACTAGATTGGGGCAGGGTCAGAGGCATTCATTCAATGATTTATGACCCTTAGATTTTGCTGAGGCATTAAACACGATTCTGAGGGGGGTCGTGCGGCTATCTTTCTTAATTCCAAAATGTGGCATGTAATACTCTTCAATCTTGGGTTCCTTTACTTCTGATATAAAGCCTGCTTCTAGATACTTATTTATCACTCCCTGATATTGATCAAAATATTCCCTGTCCTTCCTGAACTTAGTTTGCAACAATTCTAACTGCGCTACAGTGTTTCGATAGTTCGTATCTGGCCTAGCATCCGACCCGAATGGTAGGCTAACCTGATATCCCTCAGGCTTCTTTACGACACTTTGCGACACCTTCCGCATGGCTTCCGCTTCGTGAACAGTATATTGCTCTGAGGGGGCGATGTCAACACGGTCCAAATGCCACCATTCATCTACGTCAAACTGGTTTGGTTCACTCGCAATTCTACAAACACTGAGCGTTTTCACATGTTCGATCTTTTTTCCTTCCAATAGCCACTGCGGCACTTTCCCATATGGCGACATACCATTATGGGTCAGGAAAAGACTTATCCCATCAACTTTCTTGATACGTATGATGAAGTAGCTAAAATAATCAGCCCCAACTAAAATGTGGACTTTTTCAACTCATTTGACTTATTCTCTGGATCGGTCAACGTGACTCCCTTACTCAACAGATGCTGTCTAACTTGTACATAACTAGAGTTATGTATTGGGACGTCAATGTTCTCGTGTGCTACCAGCTTCATTCGTACTACTCTTCTTCTTATCTCTACCCTACAGCTTACTACTTCATATTGTCCGCTTATTTCTGCGGAGCCAAACGGAGCTATGTTCAACGCTACACTTCCTACCACCGGTATGCCTAATTGCCTCACAGTTTTCGCAGATATGAAGCTTTTTTGGCTTCCCGTATCAAGAAATAAGCGGACTCGCTTACTACCTTGCTTATGATTGATTTCAGCCATAGCCCTTGGCAAGATTGTACATATGAGGTCTACGTTGGACATCTGTGTGATCTTTGCACTTTTGCACTGTTTGGATTCCACTTTATCTTTAGATGGACGGGAGGCAGTTTAGTGCTGTCAAGATGTCGCATTTACTACGGGGCGGGATGTTGTAGACTGACTACTACTACTACTTGGGGCTGAAGTGGAGGGAACTGATTGCGGTCATTTTCCCGCATTATAATTATCACAAATGGCTGTGTTGTGGTTACCATTACAATTCTTACAAGAGTTAGAGACGGGACACTAATCACTTCGATGACCAAACTTAGTGCAATTAAAAAACAGGCCCTTCTTTAGCAAAATGCGACATCTGGCAGCCACGTCAGTAACTTGGCGGCATCCGTGAGGCGGGTGCCGTTCGTTACAAAAGGGACAAGAATAATTCTATACTGGTTTCGACTTCGCTCTTACACTGACGTCTACTCTCTTGTCAGGTTCAAGTTTATCTCCTCGTTGCAAGGCATCGACCTCGAGCATTCTAATAATGAAATGGATCGCATCGAAGAATTCATCTAGCGTATAGTCACACTTTCTCAGATGCTCAACTAATTTCCTGTAGAGCTTCCCTTCTGACAACTTTTGATCAATGAGGCTCATGACAATACCATGGCCTATATATTACTACTTAGCTTCTTGATCTGCTCAATTATGATTGTTAATTCAAAACGAAACCTTTTCAACTCTACAGGATCTAAGGAGCGTACAAAGATATTAACCAACTTTCTGTGCAGAATTACGAGTGTCTGATGGACATTACCATATTGTTTGTCTAAGAGATCCACCGCTATCCTATAGTTCACGGCGGTTACACTTAGGGATTTTACGATCCTAAGCGGATCCCTGCCTAAAGTCCCCAACAGATATGTGAATTTAGATACATCATCCAAATCTGCTCTTCGATCCACATGTATTGTAAAGAGCTCTCGATATGAAGCATATTCCTTCACTTCCCCTTCAAACGTGGGTAGAGGCAGCGGTTTCAATCTGGGGAGGGAAACAATCCACGTCAAAGGTACTTTCACTCTATCAATTCGATTATAAAGAAGGGTAGAAGCTCGCGTAGCTTCTCCTAATGTGTGCCTGATTCGGGCTTCTAAACCAGGTTCTAGTTTAACAGATTTTTTTTTGTACAGCTCTCTTAGCTGTCATTCCTCCTCTTGCAATTGCGTGACCAGATTCTGGTGCACAGATTCAGAGTAGGTCTCAACTAACGCAAGCTGCGTTTCAACCAGTAAGGTTACTCTGAGGCCCATCGATGCCTCGATGTGTACGATCGTGGCCACCGCCATTTTGCCTGGCTTTACTCTATTTCGGGGGCTTCGGCAAACTAGGAAGGAACAGAATTAGGTTTAAGTTACGAAGATGGGGGCACAAAAAACTAGAGGCACACACGGTCGGTTGCACATCGGGACACTGAGGGCTGTGTTTAGTCTCTCCTTCTCTCTCCTATTAGGGTTACCCTAAAGATCATAACTCATTAAGTTTCCTTTCAAGCTCTGGAAAGCACGTGTCATCCGGTTCGAAGGACCAAATGTCGTGAATTTTCTCCGACTTATTGAAATTAATGATTCTAGGCCCGATGGAATGGGCTGATGACAAGACCTTGAAGAGATTTGCTTTCCAAAACTATTCAGGATTCAATAAAATATGATCACAATTTTCAAGTTTACTACAAAAATAATCATTTGATAGAAAAATAACACACAATGACACTTTAAGCTAATTGAAAAATAGAACTGTCACTCTTAGGTGGTCTGCAACATGTGTTAATGAAACACAGAGTCCACGTTGGACTAAATAAGACTAAGTTTTCGTAACTACAACAATTTTTCCTTGGTGAATCACATACCAAGGTCCACAGGCGTATTCTGATGCATAAAACTAATCCCTAGTTCCAGGGATGACAATTTTACAGATCGATACAAAGTTATATACAAAACTCACAAAAGGAACAGACCTGGTATTACGGTGGCTTGGAACCAGAGACGGAGAGACTAACAATATAGTTTAACTTTCTGCATTGGATGTTCAGGCAGGAATGAATGAGCGTCGTGCTGGACAGCTCCGAGGAAAACTACGAAATCCCGCACTAACTAAAGTGTCCTTGTGAGATGCTAGAGAACTCTTACGTTATCTATTCAATAAGGGGTTTAATAAAGCTTCTTTATCGCCCGCAAGACAGAGGAACAATCAAAGTGTTACTTTTGATCAAAGGGTAAACTTAATAGTTCGGCTGAAGGACATAAATTGCCGTAATCCAACAAGCTAGAGATTCCTTGGCTCTAAACATATACATCAATATTTTTGTCGTGGTAAACCAGTACAATATTATTTTTGTAATTCGTAAATAATAAATACTTTATCTCTCTGACACCCGCACCTTCCCACCAGGTGGTTGAAATTTATGCCACGATACCATCGCATTTTGGACAACATTCATTCGCAGGAATGCCCGAGAGATCTTCCAATCTTACCCCAATTCAACGCAACGTTCGTGGAGTTAAATGGTGGGGATTTTGAATGATCAGTTCGAAACTCCCTACATCTATCCTCCTATCACCCAGAGCTTTCTTCACTCCATCCATCCACCCAAACCTTGGCCTTCCTTTTGTACTTCTCCATCAACTCTTGCATTTATCACCTTCTTTAGCAGTCAGCCCTTTTCCATTCTCTCAACATGGCCAAACCACCTCAACACATTCACATCCACTCTAGCAGCCAACTAATTTCTTACACCCGTTCTCACCCTCACCACTTCGTTGCTAACCCTATCTAATCGAGATACACCAGCCATACTCCTTAGACACTTCATCTCAAACACATTCAATTTCTTTTTCTCCATCACTTTCATTCCACATATTCAATTTCTGGGTCTCCATCACTTTCATTCCCCACAACTCCGATCCATACATCACAGTTGGTACAATCACTTTCTCATACAGAACTCTCTTTACATTCATGCCCATTCCTCTATTTTTTTACTACTCCCTTAACTTCCCCCCAAACCTTTGCAACCTTCATTCACTCTCTCACGTACATCTGCTTCCACTCCACCATTTGCTGCATCAACAGACCCCAAGTACTTAAACTGATCTACCTCCTCAAGTAACTCTTCATTCAACATGACATTCAACTTTGCACCACCTTCCCTTCTCGTACATCTCATAACCTTACTATTACCCACATTAACTCTCAACTTCCTTCTCTCACCAACCCTTCCAAATTCTGTCACTAATTGGCCAAGCTTCTCTTCTGTGGCTTCAACCATTACAGTATCATCCGCAAACAACAACTGATTTACCTTCGATTCATGGTAATTCTCGTCTACCAGTTTTAATCCTCGTCCAAGCAATCGTGCATTCACCTCTCTCACCATTCCATCAACATACAAGTTAAACAACCACGGCGACATCACACATCCCTGTCTCAGCCCCACTCTCACCGGAAACCAATCACTCACTTCATTTCATATCCTAACATATGCTTTACTATCTTTGTAGAAACTTTTCACTGCTTGCAACAACCTTCCACCAACTCCATATAACCACATCACATTCCACATTGCTTCCCTATCAACTCTATCATACGCTTTCTCAGATCCATATACCCAACATACACCTCCTTACCTTTTGCTAAATATTTCTCGCATATCTCCCTAATTGTAAAAATCTGATTCATACTACCCCTACCTCTTCTAAAACCACACTGTACTAAGATTACATTCTCTGTTTTATCCTTAATCCTATTAATCATTACTCTACCAAACACTTTTCCAAATACACTCAACAAACTAATACCTCTTGAATTACAATGCTCATGCACATCTCCCTCACCTTTATCTAGTCGTACAATACATGCACAAACCTAATCTACTGGTACCATTGAAAATGTAAAACACATATAAAAATAATCTAACCAACCATTCAAGTACAGTCACACCCCCTTCTTTCAAGATCTCAGCTCTCATACCATCCATACCAGATGCTTTTCCTACTCTCGTTTCATCTAGTGCTCTCCTCACTTCCTCTATTGTAATCTCTCTGTCATTCTCATCTCCCATCACTGGCACCTCAACACCTGCAACAACAATTATATCTGCCTCCCTATTATCCTAACATTCAGTAAACTTTCAAAATATTCCGTCCATTGATACGGTATTATTATTGTGTGTATTTTAAAGAATTTTTCTATATACCCTTTACACAATATATAAAAAAGTACAAAAAGTGTACAGAACCTAACAAACCCACCTAACCTAACCTAGAAGTTTCCATGTCACAAACCCAATATAATGCCCTTTGTTATATCACTTCACTCACGCTACGGTAACGCTAGTACTATTACGATAACATTATATATAATGGTTCTTGTTTCGTCATTATCTCGCTTCGCTCCCATGAAAATAAAACATCAAGCTCGTTTGTACTGGCAAGCGGTAATGTTGAGCTGCGCACGCTAACATTAGTAATGTTACGCTAACATTATCAACATTAAATATAATGGTTCTTGTTCCTCACTTACGATCACAGGGAAATAAAACATCACCCTCGTATGCATTGGCAATTGGTAATGCTGAGCTTTGCACTCTAACAAAATATGATAAAACTAACACATTAAAGTTAAAGAAATTAATGGCTAATGGCTTACTTTTATGACCGTGACGTCGTAACTTAGGGGTCACGGGGGGTGTTGTGACTGAGTCTGTGGTATCTTAAGTTTTTTGGCTTTGATTAGCACTGCACATGGAACACTGTAAAAGTTGGTATATTACATTACGTGATTTAAGAACATTATCAACATTGGAATACACCAAAATAGTTTCAAGTATAGATTACTAAACCAGTTACAATTTTTTAATACTTAGATCGTAAATTACGCAAAATACGACACTTGAACTAACAAAGACCTGACTTGGGCAAAGGTTTCCTCGGAAAAGGGCTAGTTGGAAGGTGATGATTTGTAAATATTAACCTCCCTGTGCAAACTTTACATACGTATGGGTTCGTGATTGGCTAACGGAAAAGCAACGGAGTCTAGAGAGTAAACATGAATGAACAGAATGGAAAACTTGTCCAAAGCAAGTATTTATGTGAAATATGGGAGTGAAAAGGTAATAACAAAAAGTATAAAAGTAATATATGAAGATAAAATGATATATATGACAAATAATATTTGATGGGTATATAAAATGAGGTGATTTTATAAGGTACCGGATATTAAAACGAGTAATACTGGGGTCGAACGTACTATGTATACGAGGCTATTATATAACTCAAGTAATAGACTTGAACAGAGCTGGTAAAGAGACAAACGGTTACATTTCACGATTAGAGAAGAAGAAATGCTATTGGTGGGGGAAAAGTCTCTGTGCAGGGAGGCGGGGCTTTTGCGCAGAGTCAAAACCTGCTATGCACAAACGTATGTACAAATGATATGTTAACAATTGATCTACATTACACGTTGGCAGCACTGGTTACTGTATTTTTTCAAGAGACATGGTCTTTGCAACGGCGGCTCCAAAGTTTATTCAGCTATACTGTTTTGTATTTTCCTCCGTTTATTATACATTCAAGAAGGTAATGTATAGAGAAGAAAAGGCTTGTTTTACGATTATATATCGTTTCCCCGGTATGTTTTCCTCACTCAAAACCCTGAGTTCCCAATAGGGGCCCCCATTATCGTAGGATATATATATATATATATATATATATATATATATATATATATATATATATATATATATATATATATATATATATATATATATATATATATATATATATATATATATATCTGAAACTATTCATTTATGACGGGAACGAGTGTCATTTCCGAAGAGCGTAATTTTTTCTATAAGAAAAAGTAGTTTTTTTCCTAGGTTACATTATCCTGTAATACACTAACTAAAATAATACCCTGATTTCAAACAGAGTATATGTTTTCCTGTAGTAAATAACTTGATTTGACGAAATTTGACCTTCATTTCAACCGCAAAACAACAGAACAACCCACCGACTTGCTTTAAATGTCTGGACTGGTTACTGTTATTATGGATGAAATGAAGATGAAAACTGGTTGAATCACGTTATTTTTTTTACAGGAAAACATATTTTTTCTGTTAAAATGGTTAAATATGATTTCTTTTATTATATAAATTTTGTTAAAATAGTTAAATATAATGACTTGTTCAAATTCGGTGTCACTTCACTCACTTATGCACCGCGAACAGTAACATTAGCAACGTTACCAACGGTACACAGCATTACCAACGTTACGGTGGTACACATCGTTACCAACTCTACGGTGGAATTACTAACGTTAGTAATGGTACGGTATTATTATCGTGTGTATTTTAAAGAATTTTTCCATATACCCTTTACACAATATATAGAAAAGTACAAAAATGGTACAGATCCTAACAATCCCTCCTAACCTAACCTAGAAGTTCCCATGTCACAAACCCAATATAATGCCCTTTGTTATATCACTTCATTCACGTTACGCTAACGTTAGTACTGTTACGATAACATTATATATAATGGTTCTTTTTTTTCTATTACCTCGCTTTGCTCACATGAAAATAAAAAACCAAGCTCGTATGTACTGGCAAGCGGTAATGTTGAGCTGCACACGCTAACATTAGTAATGTTATGCTAACGTTAGCACTTACGATCACAGGAAAATAAAACATCACCATGCTATGCATTTACAATCGGTAATGCTGAGCTTTGCACTCTAACAAAATATAACAATACTAACACATTAAAGTTAAAGAAATTAACGGATTTTGAGCGAAGCGAGAAATCTATTTTTGGGTGAGATGGCCATGACGTCTTAATGAAAGGTTCCTTTAATATCTTCCCAAGGGTATATATGACTACAGTGATATTCCCAGAGAATCAAACTAAAGGTTTCACTTCTGCCGCGAGTACCCCTAAGATTACTCTCAAGGGTATCGTATTTAATCAGGGGACGTATTCGAGGGGGATACGTGGCAGAATTAGAAGGGTAGCCGCAATAGAGGTTACCCTTGTTCCCCTACTACAATCGTATCACAACCGCGCCAACTCCCTCTAGCGGTCATTCCTTGTAGCGTTGAGCATGATGCTACAGATACAGTAGTTCAGGAAGGGAAACCGTGAAGATCTTTTCATATAAAAGAAGGGTGGGTCCATCAGTACGTCATGGCCATCTCACCCAAAAATAGATTTTTCACTTCGCTCAAAATCCGTTTTTTGGGCTCAAGCCATGACGTCCAGATGGAAGCATACAGAGAATTAATGTATCTGTGAATTTTCATCAGTGCCTTAACCTTGGGACAATATTTCTACGGCCAAAAGGGCCAATTGAGACAAATAACGTTACCGTTAAACGTCGTTATCACTAAGCATAACAATGTTAGTGCTTCCTGCCCCCTGCAGGGAAGAGTCATTTTTAGACGTTAGAAATGGGGCCTCAAGTTAGCATATATTGTATGAACAAACATAAGTATACAGTGAGAATACAAACGGTCTCAATACTTGTATATATTGCGGAACCAAAATCAGTGTCCTCATCCGTTGTTTGTAAGCATTCAACGAAATGAGAAATACTTACATGAGTAAGTCAAGGAACTCTTGCATTTTAAACATGCAATTGTTGGGCGAATTAGGATGTATCTGCATTTTAATAAACATTTATTCCTAATAAATGACTACATGCCAGATTAATGTAGCATGATATGGAAATTATACAAGAGACATACACAGAAATTAATGTTCCCTTTTTTGAAAGGGGAAAATTGATGAGTGTCACTCTCAGACTGAAGAAAAACTCTTTTAACAAGACTTTTCTTTTTAATGTCTGTACATGAAATAGTCTAACAATAATGTGTACTATGTACACACGGCACTAGTGGCATCCGTATAATTTCACACCTGAGATTCTGAACAGATTTGGTGTTACCATGGCAACACTTACTCAAAGGGAGGTCAAACAAAAAATGCTGACCCCTTCTCCTTTTAATTGATAGTCCCAAATGTGGCCCTCATCCATGATAGGGCCACTATTTCACTAACTCTAGCCCCAGAGGCTATAGCGAACCGAAAAATAACCTTTTTGGGCTGAAGCCATGTCGTCCTGATGGAAGTTCCTAAAGGGTAGCTTCCTTGGGTATATATAACTACGGCGATATTCCCAGAGAATTTACCTTAAGGTACCCAGAATTTTAACTCCTGGAGCGAATATTTATAATAAAAGAACCAGGGATATCGCGAAATATCAGAGGACGTATTCTTGACACGCCGCATAGCAATCTGCACTCACAACAGAGTTAACACTTCGAAGGGGCAATTGGCAAGAAAACGAAAACAAGAAAGAAAGGAGAGCCGCTTCGCAAGGAATCTCTCCTCTCCCGTTTTGTAAGCGTGCATTGCGCCACTCATGGCGCCATCTGTATTCCTTTTTGCTTAGCTCAACAACTGTTTTTCCCTGTGTTTTCTCGCAATTCTTGGATTATTTCAACGTTATAATGCTTTCTCCAACTTCTTCTGCTTCTGATAAGTTGAGTATTATTTCTTTTATGTATAAATGTAAGTTCTTGGTAATTTCAAAAGTGATTCGATAGTGATATCGTTGATACAAGAGCTGTTGCCTACCGGAGGCGTCCTGGATGCTGTCGCTCGCTATGTATGAGTTATTTAGTTAGCCAGAGCGACGTTCCCGGCTGTTTTGCTTTAATAATTTTAGCTATTCAGCGTTACATAGGTTTTCTTTATATGATGCTTTTAGTATTTCCATTTTGGTGAAGGATTTGCCGATTCTGGCCTACGCTAGACTTTGTAGCCTAGTCGTTTGGCGCTAGTACTTTCCTGCATGATATTCAGATTTCCGAGTGTTTTAAAATTTTATTGAAGCTTTAGGCAGTTTTATACATTTAAGATTTTGTTGATTTTCTTCCAAGAGAGTATACTTGTGAGTTTCGGTGATTTAGGTAATCGATTCTCTTTGCGCATAGGCTAGTTGTCTGTGGGGCCTTAGTATACTTTCTAACACTCCCCGGTTGCTCTCTTCTCTTCGGAGAAGGTGTGCAATCCCTTTCCCTCTGTTTAAGCCTTGGGCTTAACCCTCATGGTGTATCTGAATTGATTTTAGATACAACTATATTAGGGTGTTTCTGTTCTTTCTTGTTTCCAGTGAGTCTGGCTTCAGGAAGGGGGCAGGACATCAGAGTTCTTAGTCTGAGTCTGTTTCTATCTAGCTTGTGGTTGAGATTCCCTTGCTAGGCTGACAGCAGACATAGGAGGCTTAGCCTCCTTAGTTCACTTTCGAAGGTTTCTGTACGAGATAATTCCTTCTTTTGGTGATCTAGCAGACTAGTCCAGTGCTGTTGTTCTCAGTGTGGAGGATGAGATCCTCTTTTCTGTGAATAGCAACGCCTTCCTTGCTTTGGTTCTGAGGGAGTTGGTAAGTATTGCTGGTATCCCTCCTCAGATCTCCCCTTGGATAAGATGAGTTTTCTTGGCTGCGGGTGATTCATTACTAGAGCAAGGTTGGCAGGACCCTCTTCTCCCTTTTCCCCTCTTTCCTTAGTGATGGCCTAGCCATTGCATTCATGTCCGTCATTCTACATCTGTACCTAGCATAGGTTAGGATGTGGGGTTGACTCAGTCCTTTGCCGGCCGGCAGTGCTTGCCAGCCGGCAAGGGTCTTCTGCTTTGAGTGCTGCCCGGACCTCCCTTGGTCTCTCATCCTTGTTTGTCTGAAGAGCCAGATGACATTGGTCAGGAAGCCTGAAGTTATATTCTCCCCTTCCTTTTGTGCACTCTTTCGGGTTGCCGGGTTATGAGGCAGTACAGTCTCTTATCCCAGCATCCATTCTGTTTTTCTTCTGGTGTTGTTCCCTAGCCCGGCTGCTGGCCTGAGTGGCCGGCAGCCGGGCAGTTGCAGTTCTCTGGTTCTTTTGCTGCTGGCCGGCATTGGTTATATACCTTTGCCGGCTGGCTATATATCATACCATTGTCTACCGGCCGCTACGATTAGTGGCCGGCAGCAGGGTGTGGTTGTTGTTTAGCTGCCAGCCGGCTTGCTACGTTTGGCGGCCGGCAGCCGGGTGCTATCTTGTGTAGTGTCCGCCGGCACACGCATTTGAACCAGCATTCTTCCACCTTATAGTTTATAAGTAGTATACTTTGGAACTAGTTAAGGTGTGTGCCGGCTGGCACATTACCTTCTATACTATAGCCAGTATTTTCAGTATAGTATATACTGTAGGGAGAAAGCTATAGTATAGTATTTGTTACAACACTAAGTTTTTCTAACACTTTTGTGTTGTCTTGCACAGCCCTTTGGTGTAACCTTACAGATAAAGAAAGTGAGTTCTTTCTTGTCTACTATCCAGTATTTTAAAATCACTTTTTTGGGTGTAAGCTACACCTGTTTCCTCTGGAAATTATTTATCGGTTGCTCTAGAATAGTTTAACCATACGATTTTATTATCTGGAAGGTTGCAGCAACTGACTGTGCGGGAAATACAAGTGTGTGTCTTTCCTTTATAGCTTAGTTATGCTAAGCTATGTATATCCAGTGATACGTAGTTCACTTGATACTCATGGAATTTTCTTCTCTTTACAGGAGAACCATCCGAAGTGTGGAAGCGTTTTCTGCAACGTCCGCAGCAATAACTTTTGTGGACATGATTTGTGTAGGAGGCACGCAGCATGTGCAGTCTCCAAAGGTGATCTCTGGTATTGGGACCCGCAGGTATGTACCGTGTGCACAAACGTGATTACTGAGGCTTTTGATTCCCCTAAGACAGAGGAGTCAAGGGACACAGAAAGGGAGAAGCTTCGTACCTAGGTAAGGAGCTTTCAGAAGAACATTTCTGGGCCATCTCTTCCAAGTGAAAAGATGAGGGCTTACCTTTTCCCCAGGGCGTCAGCTGAGGCAGTGATTCCCTAGCCTCAAGTGGAGATACCAGTGGTTCAGATCCCCGTGGATGCTGAAGTCGCGGACACCCTGCAGGACACCCAATTGGACGATAGGATGTCGGAGGTGTCCGAGCGTCTGGAATATGACCTTCTGGCAGAAGACCAGGATGAAGAGCAGGCTCCGGACAATGAAGAGGAAGAGGTCGAAGAGGTGTCGGCTACTTCGGTTCAGGGCCCTGAACCTATTCCCTCAACATCGTGTTCTCTCCCAGATGAGCTGGGAAAGACCCTTTCCTCCATCGTTGGAATGATCCAACAGATGCAGAGGGAAAATAATGAGAAGGCTGCTGCAATGAAGCTGGAGATGGGGAAACTTGCAGCATCACGTGGGCCCCAGAAGAAGCTCAGCGTAAAAGACCTTCCCTTGTGCTCAGATGCAAACCCTTGGAAGTATGCTGAGCACATGCCTATGACGACAGGAAAAATCGTCATTTCAGAGAAGTTGGGCTTAGTCCCCCTTGAGGAGGTGGAATTCTGGCCCAGCCAGGAGTCGTATCCAGACTGTTATGTCTGTCTAAGGAAGGAACCAGCCTCAAAGGAAGAAACGGAGCCAAAGGAGGTCATAGTTTTGGACCACGCTAAGGCTCAAGCTTTACTGTCAAGCTCGATGAAAGAGAGGGGCTTCACAAACTCAAAGGTACCTGCTTTGAGTAAGAAGCACCCTTCCTTTGTGTCCTCTCCTTCTAGAGCCTTCCCCTTTATGCAGAAAGGGTTTACGGCTGTGCTGAAAGCAGTCGAGGCAGGTAAGCCATGCCCCTCCTTGGAGTAGTGTAAACCTCTGTCTTTGGCCCTACGCATGGACCACAAGGACTGGAAGGACGTCCATCTTACTTTCTCAGTCAGGAAGTTGGAGGCTGATATTGCCAAGCTGTCTGACTTTCTTTTGCGAAGGGAGCTTGAAACAAAAGAAAGACTTGCTGCCTCAATGTCTCATCAAACGACTCTAGAGACAACGGCAAGTGACCCCAAGGTCCATGAAATGTTCATGGTAGTGGCTAGGACACACCTAGTCACAGTGACGAAGGACCTTTATAGCTTCGTCAAAGCTAGGAGGGCTTGTAGGGAGTTCGTGTTCGCCTCGGCTGCGGTGAGGCACGAACCAAGGAAGCTAATCTCCTCCAACATTTGGGGCAAAGACCTCTTCCCTAGTGAAGCGGTCAAGGAGGTTGTAGATAAGGCCGCCACGGAGAATAAAAACGTTCTCCAGAAGTAGGGCCTATCTCTCAAGAGAAAGTCTTCCCCGGATGAGGGTCCCCAACCAAATAGGAAGACTAAGAAGACTAGGCTACCCTCTCGGAGAGCCAAGCCATTCAGACAGCAGCAGCAACAGCAACTTCCTATGCCTACAGTGCCCCAGATGGTGGCACAAACCCAGACCACGTACCAGTGGGTACCCCAAGCCGTGTCGACGCAGTCTCCGGCATTTAACCCAGCCTTCGAAGGGCAGTCAACTACCTTTCGAGCGAAGCCTAGAGGAGCAGCCAGAGGTTCGTCTAGACGCCCCTCAAGGGGAAGGGGATTCAGGGGTGGTCGTTGTCAAGGAGGCAAGGCCTCAGGGCAACAGCAGTCAAAGTAAGATGATACCAGTAGGAGGGAGACTTCTGAATTTTCGGGATCGGTGGACCTTCGATCCCTGGGCCCACAGCCTACTCAAGAATGGACTAGGTTGGAGCTGGTACAGCACTCCACCCCCGTGCCCTCGATTTTTCCAACACTCCACCCCCGTTCTGGAGGAGTAAATTCAAGAACTGTTGGAGAAAAGAGTAATCCGAAGGGTAAAGTCCATCAAATTCCAAGGGAGGCTGTTATGTGTTCCCAAGAAGGACTCAGAAAAACTCAGAGTCATTCTGGACTTGTCGCCACTCAACAAGTTCATAGTGAACTGCAAGTTCAAGATGCTAACACTGCAACACATAAGGACCTTACTGCCCAAGAGGACATTTACCGTCTCCATAGATTTGTCAGACGCCTATTGGCACGTTCCAATCAATCGTCAACTCTCCCCCTACCTAGGGTTCAAGCTACATCGAAGACTCTACGCCTTCAGAGCCATGCCATTCGGGCTAAACATAGCCCCAAGGATCTTCACGAAGCTTGTGAGCGTAGCTCTCAAACAATTACGCCTAAAGGGAATCCAGGTGGTAGCCTACCTGGACGACTGGCTGGTGTGGGCAGCATCCAAGACAGAATGTTTGCAAGCTTCCCTACAGGTGATCCAGTTCCTAGAGTATCTAGGCTTTAAGATCAACAGAAAAAAGTCTCGACTTTCTCCATCTCAAAAGTTCCAGTGGTCGGGAATCCACTGGGACCTCGTGTCACACCAACTCTCCATCCCGGCGAAGAAGAAGAAGGAGATAGCTGGTTCTGTCAAGAGAATTCTGGATTCCTAAAGGATATCAAGACGCGAACAGGAGAGAGTGCTGGGTTCTCTCCAATTTGCTTCAGTAACAGACCCGGTGCTAAGAGCACAGCTAAAGGATGCAACCGGAGTTTGGAGAATTATGCATCAAATGCGCGAAGAGATCTGATAAGACCAGTTCCGCTTCGTCTACGTACGCTTCTCAGGCCTTGGTCCCAAGTCAGGCAACTAAAGAAGTCGGTACTTCTTCAGCCACCTCCCCCCTCGTTGACTATTCACACAGACGCCTTGAAGGAGGGGTGGGGAGGTCATTCTCATCGGAAGAAGGCCCAAGGGACTTGGTCCAATCTATTCAAGACATTTCACATAAACTTTCTGGAAGCTATGGCAGTACTCCTTACCTTGAAGAAAGTCTCCCCTCGTCGCTCAATCCACATAAGGTTGGTGCTGGACAGCTAGGTGATTGTGAGATGCTTGAATTGACAAGGATCGAGGTCACCACCACTCAACCAGGTGATGTTGGCCATCTTTCGACTGGCGGAAAAGAAGAAGTGGTACCTGTCGGTAGTTCACCTTCAAGGAGTCCGCAACATGACAGCAAACGCTCTATCCAGGTTCACACCAAAATAGTCGGAATGGTCCCTAGACGCAGGATCATTCTCCTTCATCGTGAGTCAAGTCCCAGAACTGCAGATAGACCTCTTTGCAACGAAAGACAACAAGAAGTTACCCCTTTACGTGTCCCTGTACGAGGATCCCTTGGCGGAAGCAGTGGACGTGATGTCCCTCAACTGGAACAGATGGTCCAGGATTTACCTGTTCCGTCCTCACAACCTTCTATTGAGGGTCCTCAACAAACTGAGATCTTTCAAGGGAGTAGCGGCAATAGTGGCTCACAAGTGGCCGAACAGCGTGTGGTTCCTTCAGGCATTGGAATTTCAGCTGAAGTGTCTACCGTTACCAGATCCAGTTCTGACCCAGCGAGTTCAGTAGTCGACTGTCTGTGCTTCATCACAGAAACCCGGAACCTGCAGCTCATGATTTTCTCTCCCTAGCGGTGAGAAAACATTTCGGGATTTCGAAAGACACTATTGACTTCCTAGAGGAATATAAGAGCAAATCTACTAGAAGGCAATATGAGTCATCATGGAGGAAATGGGTGGCCTTTGTCAAGGCGAAGAATCCGCAAAAGATCTCGACGGACTTCTGCTTATCTTTCTTCATCCACCTCCATGGTCAAGGATTAGCAGCCAATACAATATCAACGTGTAAGTCTGCTTTGACAAGACCCATTTTATATGCCTTCTAGGTCAACCTCTCTAACGATATTTTTAATAAATTCCGAAAGCCTGTGCTAGGCTCAGACCATCAGCACCTCCAAAACCCATTTCATGGTCTTTAGATAAAGTTCTTCATTTCGATTTGCTGTTGAACAATGAGGAGTGTGCTTTAAAGTATTTGACCCAAAAAGTTATTTTCCTGTTTGCACTCGCGTCGGGGGCCAGGGTTAGTGAAATTGTAGCCCTCTCGAGAGAGAAGGGTCGTGTTCAGTTCTTGGATGGGGGAGAACTGAACCTGTTTCCGGATCCTACGTTTCTCGCCAAGAACGAGTTACCCACCAACAGGTGCGGTCCCTGGAGAATCTGCCCTCTGAAAGAAGATGCATCTCTATGTCCAGTGGAATGCCTAAAGGTCTATCTTCGTAGAACTTCAGACTTCAGGGGTGGTCAACTATTCAGGGGAGACACATCAGGCTTAAATTTATCACTGAAACAACTAAGGGCAAAAATCACCTATTTCATTCCTAGAGCGGATCCAGACAGTACACCCGCAGGTCACAATCCGAGGAAAGTTGCCTCATCCTTAAATTTCTTTAATTGGATGGATTTCGATCATCTTCGTTCATACACTGGCTGAAAGTCTTCCAGAGGGTTCTTTCGTCACTATGCGAAGCAAGTGGAGCAACTAAAGAGGTCTGTGGTAGCAGTGGGTAGTGTCGTTAGCCCTGCTGTTTAACTCTGTGAGGAACAGTGGATTTAATTGGGTCGATTAATTCCGGGGTGAGTGTGTAGTTACGAACTGTTCTACAAACTAAGTGTTAGGGCACTGGGTTGCCCACATTGACTGCTCCACATTCAAAGGTGAACCTAGCATAAGTTCAGACATGTGTGCCGAGCGTTTCCAACGCTAATGTAACTGATTAGTAATACAAACTTTTATGATTTTGATACCTCGGTATGTTAAAAGTGGCGCTAATGTTTTTCTGTCAGATAAACAAGTTTTCTGTTTACTATCATGCTTATGCTTATTTATTGCTTATCCTTCTCTTATATATATATATATATATATATATATATATATATATATATATATATATATATATATATATATATATATATATATATAATGGTTGTTTAACCTGTTTTATTTATTGTTTGTCGATAAACTAGTTCTTGTGAACCTTGCGTCTCCTTCACCTGTGTCAATTTATTTGAAATAATTTAGCATTACGCTTGTATGTATATTTATCTGGGATAATTCTAATAGATTGTTACTTTATGCAAGCATTCTTTGCACTGGTTTATGCTTTCCCTTGGCGGGAGGACTCCACGCCCTAAGGGGACGGTGGCGGATATGCAAGTTTTCCTAATACTCGGATATAAACCTTTGTCCAATCTAGTATTGAACGGGGAACTGGTCGATATTTCATATTGACTCAGTGGTTCTTTACAAACTATGCTTTACATGATATAGGGTGAGACCACTATATTGGCTTGTCTGTTATGCATACATAGGTATATGTACTCTTCGAGACTTTTCCAGAGTCTAGTATGACTCTTCCCTGTAGGGGGCAGGAAGCACTAACATGGTCTATTGTTAGTTGAAAAGATGTATAACGGTAACATCTTAGGTCTCTAGGTCTAGTTGGCCGGGAAATACCTTTGGGGAGAACGGCATGTTTTGAGAATCCACAGATACAGTAATGCTCTGGTATACTTCCATCAGGACGACATGGCTTGAGCCCAAAAAACGGATTTTGAGTGAAGCAAAAAATCTATTTTTGGGTGAGATGGCCATGTCATCCTGATGGACCCGCCCTTCCCTTTTTACTAAAGGGCTGTAGGTCCCCTCCCTACATACAGTATTTGTAGCACGTCGTGTATTGCTACAAGGAATACAGATGGCGCCGTGAGCGGCGCAATGCACGCTTACGAAATGAGAGAGGAGAGATTCCTTGCGAGCGGCTCTCCTTTCTTTCTCGTTTTCGTTTTCTTGCCAATTGACCCCTTCGAAGTGTTAACTGTTCGGGGAGCAGATTGCTATGTGGCGTGTCAAGAATATGTCCTCTGATATTTCGCTATATCCCTGGTTCTTTTATTAGGGATATTCACTCCAGGAGTTAGAATTCCGGATACCTTAAGGTAAATTCTCTGGGAATATTGCTGTAGTTATATATACCCAAGGAAGCTACCCTTTAGGAACTTTACATCAGGACGACATGGCCATCTCACCAAAAAATAGATTTTTCGCTTCGCTCAAAATCTGTTTTTAGGTTAGATCCTTGAGGGAACAATCCTCTTTGTTCACAGGTGAGGCATAATATATGACATTGTCCAAAGACCATGAGATGGGCTTTAGTGGTGCTGCAGGCCTAAGTCTGCATATGTTTTCGGAATCTTATTAAAAATTTCATTCGTCAGATCCATTTAAATGGCATATAGAAGAGGTCTAGTCGGGGTTGACTTGCACATGGTATGGAAAAAATTTTACTTGAATCATGCAATGATATACAAATTAATGGTGACAGGGTAATAGAAAATTTATAACTGAGGAAAATAAAATTTAATCCCTTTCCTTGAGAGAATCTTTGTCCTTTGTGCACTGTAACCCATCCAAACCGTGCTATATTTTTGGAGAGATGACCTTACGCCAGACACCACTCCAGCACAACATGGTCACCACTGAATTTTTCCATAACCTGACAATTACAATGAAATATCTATAATAAAGGTCATGGCCATCTAGCCTTAAATGTTTTCACTTAAATGTAAATATATAAAATGTAATAAATTAGATAGCAAAGACCATAATATTCTTAGTATTTAGAAAAGTTTTAGGCTAGCCTGATACAAATTTAAAGTTATTTACTAGGTTAAGTGCCGAACTTAAAATTTAGTATAAGTTTTTTCCACTGCTTAGTCTACTTAGCCAAGCTCAATAGCCCAGTCTAAAGTTTTTAGAAGTTTTTTAACGTTAATATATGAAAGAACTGAGTAACTCATTAGCTTAAATTGTGATACTTGAACCTCGGCAAGTTTTACCAAAGTTAACGAGATAATAACAGTGTAATGACAATCATCAAGTTCCTTCTAAATATCACGAACTATTAGGTAATATTTTATAGGATGTGCAAGTTAGGTTAATGAACCGACTAAGTCCATATATAAGCAATTTGAAAGTCGACTGAAACACGTGTAAATGTGACTCGATTCCTACCTCCAAACTGCTAAAATCCCGTCTCCTTTCTCTCCCCAAATCCTTCGGTAGTTTTGTTGAATTTTGCCTTCATCATCAATGGCAGCTGTCCTCGGCAAACTTCTTAATAGTAAATCTTCATATTAATTATACCATTAATCTCTGTGATCAATGGAGACTATATGCAGATCGGCTGATACACGAAACACATGTAAGATGGTTCAACTACAGGTCCTGTCGTTCTGGTCTTCAAGTCATAACTGTTCTTCTGCGTTTTGGCAGTTATATCGTCACCTCTTCTTCAAGACATTATATGGTCGCCTCTGCTAAACTTGTTTGTTCGTTTATAGCTTCGGGTTTGAAAAGGTTAGTCAAGAAAACATTTACCATGAATCAGCCAAATTAACTTTATGAACATGAACTTTAGCCACAATAAAGTAATAATAGTAAATATGAATATCTAATCACTACTTGGTGATTACGATTCATGAGAAGTAGAAGGAACTCAAAAAACAAACTCCTAAACCACATGCTTAACAAGAAACAAAATATTTTAAAAGGTATCCGGGAGTTTATGTAAATTAAAGAGAAATAACATACTGTCAAGGAGACAATAAATGTGAAATATATCTTTGATATATTTTGTATACTCCCAGCAAAAATTTGATTAAAGTTTACTAAGTTTAATCAAAGAAAACATTTGTTCACCTTTTACTCACTCCAAGCAACAATTTCATTACACACTCTTTATAGCGTATGTGTATCTTACCCCAAAGAATATTGTAATATACATAACCAGATAAGCCTATTATACTAGGCCGTCTTGAACCAAGAATTCTGTGTTTCTCATAGATTCAAGTGCAGCGGCCCGTTTACTTCTCTCTCTGACTTTTAATAGATCAATAGGTAATTCAGTTTCAACTTCAACAACAGTATGAAATCCTTCTTTGGGAAGAAGCAAAATTAGTGAATCTGTTGTCCTGTACACAATTTCACGAGACTTACCCTTAAGCATACGAGCTGCTTTTACTTCCCCTAGGTGATTTACTTCTGCCTTCTTTACTATACCAAGTGGATAAGTACTTGGTTTGCTTGCGTCCTCTTTTAACAGAACAATATCTCCAACAGCCAAGGTTTTATGATTGACAGGTCTGTAACGATCCCTTTTATCTACTGCTTGATTAATGGGAGTTACAAAAAAATCTGAATGATATGCCTCAACTAGTCTGTTTCTAGCTTGTCTAAGCTTATAGTAATTATCCTTAACATCATCAATAGCACTACTACCAGGCACCCAATTGGTGTCATATGAAGAAGAATTCTGCAACTCGGGAATAATGTTCACTGATACCAGATCAGAGCCTTTAAGTAAACACTCAGGAGTTATTGGGTTTTCTACAATATCAATACAAGCTTCTCTCAGACTATCCTTAAAAGCAATTGGTCTTTTGTTAATAAGATGGACAGTTTGACAAATAAGGAAGTAAAAATCTTGATAATCAAGCACAGTGTTCCTAATAGAATTAAAAATTAGCTTTTTCACCATTTTTACACAGCTTTCAACTAGCGAACCCAAAGAACTATTACCTTTGGCATAATGCTCGAACTTCAGGGGCTTAATGTCATTTTCTTCAAAGAAGGCATGGGTTTCAAAATCGTAGAGAAAGGTTCCAATGATTCTACTACCAGCAGTTAGCTGGGATCCCAAATCAGATATGCAAAATTCCGGGATGCCAAACTCATATATGTGTAGTTGGAAGGCCTTGAAAAAGGCTCGAGTATCAGCAGATAAACATATCTTAAAGTTGATGGCTCGACTCCACAAACATGTCACGCTTAATAACCAAATCTTCTCCCTTTCACCATTCCATATTACTCTATAAGGACCGATGTAATCTATGAAAATATACCTGTATGGAATAGGTGGTGGATTGTTCCGAAAACCCCTATAGGCACTCTGATTTGCTTTGATTGGTCTCTCATTAAGCCTTCTACAAGTTATACATTCTCTAAGTACCTTCTTTACTGTGGAATAAAAGTGGTTTATCCAAAATTGCTTACGCAACTGAACCAAGATCGAATGCACACCAGCGTGTCCTAGACTAACATGCATATCACGAATAAGCAATTTAGTTAGTATACTATGCTCAGGTAACAGCACAGGAAAGAAAATCTGTTCGTTTCTTCCGAATTCACTCTGGATTATTAGCAGTGTCTTTGCTCTGGAAAATATTCATTTGAGTTACCAAATTGGGAATGTTTCTTTTTAATGTATGACTTTTTTTGAAGAATTCACATACTTCTGGGAAGTTATTTTCCTGTTCTATACCTGTTATCTGCCGACATGCTAAAGCATAAAGATTTTTCTCCTTGACACAATTTCCCTAATGAACGTCGATTCCTTTATTTGTTAGTTTTTCTCTGATGTTCTTGATGAATTTCAACACCATACTATAAACAGTTTCTCGCTTATGGAAACTGGAAAACTTAGTCAGGGGTATCAAGTGTTCAATGCTATTAATGTCCTTCTTGTTAATTTCTTTACTTTCAGAATCTGTTGAGACAGTGATTAAGGAAGTATCTTCCCTTTCAGGGCCGGGTACTTCATCTCTCTTTTCAAGGGAGTTTGGCACCTTGAAACTAAACTGAACCTCATCTTTCTGAGGTTTCTTAAGAAACTCGGGTCCACTATGATACACATTCATCTGAAGTCTCCTGTATGAAACACATCTACTAATATAATCTGCAGGATTATCATATGCATTCACAAATGAAAATGTTATTGGGAAAACTTGGCACAAGTCACCTATAGCTTTCAACCTATTTTGAATGACACTCCTTTCTTCTGCAATTTATCATACTTATATGTATAAGAGTAAAGCCAATTAAGAGCAACCATACTGTCTTAATATATCGCCATGCTAATAATTTTGATTGGAGTAACGACTGATTGACCCGCAAGTTCTTGAAATAAACTGATTACAGTGTCTATGGCTAGTCCCAAAGCTTGAAATTCAATTACTGGAATGGTTTCCTTCTCTAACTGTTTGTTAACGACCCTGCTCTTTGCTGTCAAAAAACTTGTATTTCCATTGTAGATATTTACAATATACAGACTGCTTTAGCTTACCCTTTTTGTTAAAAATAGCATAGGATGAATTAGTGTTGGCTTCTTGAACTTTGATACTCGCCAGTGATCTGTTGGAAATCAAGTCAACATCGTTATCTCGAAGTTCAGACTGAGAGACTGCCAAAAAGCTATGTCTATCGAGGAATTGTAATTGTCTATTAGTCTGGGCAGCTTCCCCTACCATACAAAGTGTGTTTCCTTGAGTGCTAACCGCAGTATGTGAACTATTTCCAATAATAATGTTGGATAAATAATTATCAAAGTTTTTCATCATTCTGTTAATATTACCTGTGAGCATGACACCAACTTTAGTGTCAAGATACACATAGGGATTGCTTAGTCCAAACTTGTGTGTAGTTAGCGACAGCAAAAAGTCAGCATCATTTCCCAAGATAAGACCAATGTTACCAATAGTGTCCACACTGCCACTAAGAAACATCTGCTAAAATGTAATGTCTATCTTGAAATTCTTTAACAATGATATTTTAGCCCTCCAGTTTCAACTCTATATCAATACTGGGTACAACAACTGCTTCGATGGAATGCCATTCCCTACCTAACTTGAGAGGTACATTAACAATATCAGTTACAAGGTCCCTAGTAGAATTAAAATAATGAATAGTCATATAGACGTTTTTTTGCTAGGACAGGGAACTTCCTTTTGTTTACATACTTATCACAAATAAAATCTCTCTGGCTACCACAATCTCGTAAAAATCGCACAACATTATCTTCTTCAGCCACAGAACATGTAAAAGTTGGTAAAATTGCAGCACCACTAGTAACATTTTGATGAATTTCAGCTAATATGAGGCTATTTAAAGTATGCTTCGGTTCATGCTTTTTCCCACTAGTATGCATGGAGGTTTCAGTGGATTCAGTATTACTAGAATCAGAAGCTTTAGTACTGGAACTATTAAGCCTCTCCTTAGCAACACACAGGTATGTAAAATGCCATCCACTGCAATTTCTATATCTTTACGTAAACTTAAATTTACACTGACGAGTCACATGATTATGATAGCCACACCTAACACAAGCATTCAGCTCTTTAAGTTTCTCTACTTTCATTCTAGGATTCACTAAAACTGGGCAATTTACGAGAAAATGTGCGGTATCTTGCTTACCATCCTTTGTACATAGGATACATGACTAATATTTAGGGCTAACACTAACTTTGGTAGCGAGAGTTGTGCTCGATTCTATATTCTTAGTCCTAGTTTTCTCTTTTTGCTCAAATTTTCTTTCATTCGTTCTGTTATGCCTCTCAACAGCCTCAAATATGTTACTTTATATTTCACTTAATGAGGGTTTGCTTTCATTTGTTATCTGAATTAGTGAAGATTGGAAGCGATCATTAATACAATGCCATATGAAGTACTGGCGAACATCGTCAACTTTGACGTCAAGCTTTATAAATGCATTCTTAATAGTTTTCATCGAGGCTGCAAAGGCATATGGATCACCTGATAAAGTTAACTTCAATTCTACAAGTATCTTAATTGCATCATATTTTTGTGTTAATGGAGTTGCAAATGCTTGCAATAATAATTTCTTTGCCTCTGCATATGACTGGTTATCAATATCAAGAGAATCCATAAGTGCCTTTGGAGACTTTGACAACTGATTTCGTAGATACATAAACTTTAAGTGATTTGACCAATTTTGTTTGTCAGTCAATTTTTCAAATTCATAAAAGAACTTCACTAAACACTGACCCTTGGTGTTGTCATATTCAGGTAAAGGAACTTGAGGCCTCCTTAACTCATTCTTAAGGTTAACTACAGGGGTAGGTGTGGTTACAGTTTCTAAAATAGAAGCCTGTTGCGTTTGTAAACTTAAAAAAGCCGACATTATCTTTTTCTGGTAGTCTTCATCTGTGTTAATCTTTTGTTCAATGGAGCTTTCGTCTTCCTTATCTATGACATAGTTCAATATTCCCTGGTCTAACCCTAACAGTTCTTTTTCTAACTGTTCAAGTCTGTGAATATAAAAAAGTCTATCTTGTTCAAACAATCCTTTGAGATTCGATTGAACTGTATTATATATCTTTGTTAGTCTTTGCCGAGCGTAAGAACGCCGCTTCTTCAATATATCCTCAGACATGTTAATAATTCTATAAAGTTAATCTAATACCAAACCTGATAAACACAAATCAAAGTTTCTAGCAATTACGAATATTTATCCGTGTTACAAAAGACATATATTCACTTCAATAAAAATATTCAAATACCGAGCACAAATTTGATGCTTTCACTACATATACCAGTAAGCCTATATCAAATATGAATAACAAAGAAACCGAGGACAGCCCCACCCACAATAAAAGGCTTATCACATGTGACGAAAGAAGGAGCACCGTGGGTAGCACAAAAACGACGTAAGGCTAAGACAAATTCCTCCGCTTCCAGGGAGGGGCAGAAATCGAGGTACACAGCCCTGCTGGCCATGCAAGTCACGATCAGTATGTAGCCTGGCCGCGTTTCAGTCTGTATGGCTGCTGTGTGGTCCACTCCGACTGCTGTAAAGGGCTTCGTTTGGTTGATCCTTCCCTTCAGTAAGAGGGTGGTGGTGACTGTCTCAACAGGGGCTGGAAGGCTAGCACGCATTTTGGACACTGCCGCACGGTTTGCCTCGCAATGGAACGTAGGCCCGGCGACCAGCTTTTTTGTCGAAAGATACCCATTAATGTATTCACACCACAATGTAAATGCAAATTATGCAAATATCTTAGATAGGCCTTAACTAAGTGCCCTTTGGCTGGCAAAAGAATCAAATGTTTCATTTCCTCTACTTGGGACACTCGTCCCCTAGTGCAAATTAACTTATTATCTAACACTAGATTTAATTCTCTGACAAAATTAGTAACTTCACGAGGGGGTCTGACTCCACCCTCCAAGTAAGCATAAACTGTAGGCAAATAATGTTTTTTCTCTAATTGGACAACAATACTGAACGGATGCCGTTTTAATTTGGCAAATTTTAGGATTATCCTAGTAACTCTCAATAAGAATCAGAACTCTATTTCCCTCAGTAGAATTTCCCATATCTCTCCTGGTGGAACAGGTCTTATTTCCTCCCTCATTTCTTGTACCGCCACCACTACGGTTTTTTCATTGGTTGGATCGTCCTCCTTGTAAGGAATAGGCTCTCCCGTGGTCCTTAGGAACTCTGGACCATTCCGCCAAAGAGTGTTTCGTAGCAATTGTTGCGTTGTTGCTCCTCTAGACAGGACATCAGCAGGATTCTGTATGCTTGGGACATGGCTTAGGCTGAAACGGCAAACCTGATGAAAAAAAACAATCTCCGCCACTCTGTTAGATATGAACACATTTTTGTTGTCCTTGGCATCCGGAGATGCTACCCATGCCAACGTGACCTTACTGTCGGTTCACATGACTATCTCTCGTGGCTCTATCAGCCCTTTGAGTGTCCTGCCTAATCTACAGCCTAACAACAATGCTAATAGTTCTAGCTTGGGAATTGTCAACTTGTTCATCCCCTTTGGAGTGATCCTCATTTTACTAGTGAGTAGGCTTACTTGATTGCAATTGTCGCTAGTATATGCTACTGCGCCGTATACCTTACTGCTGGCATCGGTGAATAAATGTAGCTCTAAACCTTTCTTGCCTACTGCTCTTGGAAATATGATGTTGCTTACCGCTTTCAATTCACACAACAACTCACTTGCTTCTCTAGCTTTCTCTCTCTTTAACACATCATCCCAACCTACGTTATCCTCCCGTAGTAGTTGGAGGAAAAGCTTTCCTCGAACAAATAATGGGCTTATCAAGCCTAGAGGATCATAAATGGAGACCAACATGGAAAGTACCTTATACTTCGTAGGTAACCATCCCTCCCCTAATTCACTGATTCTCTTACTCTCTTTCACACACAATTGGTCGAAGTCTCGGGCCCATCGTAGACCAATAACGTTCACATTCACCGGCTCACTCAACTGCTTCTCGCTATCGAAGCCTAGGTTATTGGACGCCCACCCTTCTAAAGGCATACCAGCCCCTTTTAAGATCTTGTTGACAGATTCATGCTCCTGCCTCATGCTCTCTACAACCTCGAAAGTACCAAGAAAATTATATACGTAAATGGACTTCGCCAAATCTGGCCTACCTTCCCTTTCGAAATGACAATTTAAAACTTGTTGCAACAAAAAGAAAAAACAGACTTGCCGTGATGCCGAACACCACGACTCTAAAGGCGAAGGTGAGCGCTCGACCTGCTACCTCGCGCCACAGAAATCGTGTGTATTTGGTGTCACGGGGATCTAACAAGACACGGTGGAAGGCCTTGCTGATGTCGGCTATCATGCCATATTCGTTCAATATGAACCTTATAAGCAAATGATATGCTAATTCTACTAGATTGGGGCGGGGTCAGAGGAATTCATTCAACGATTTATGACCCTTAGATTTTGCTGAGGCATTAAACACGATTCTGAGGGGGGTCGTGCGGCTATCTTTCTTAATTCCAAAATGTGGCATGTAATACCCTTCAATCTTGGGTTCCTTTACTTCTGATATAAAGCCTGCTTCTAGATACTTATTTATCACTCCTTGATACTGATCAAAATATTCCCTGTCCTTCCTGAACTTAGTTTGCAACAATTCTAACTGCGCTACAGCGTTTCGATAGTTCGTATCTGGCCTAGCATCCGACCCGAATGGTAGGCTAACCTGATATCCCTCAGGCTTCTTTACGACACTTTGCGACACCTTTCGCATGGCTTTCGCTTCGCGAACAGTATATTGCTCTGATGGGGCGATGCCATCACGGTCCAAATGCCACCATTCATCTACGTCAAACTGGTTTGGTTCACTCGCAATTCTACAGACACTGAGCGTTTTCACATGTTCGATCTTTTTTCCTTCCAATAGCCACTGCGGCACTTTCCCATATGGCGACATACCATTATGGGTCAGGAAAAGACTTATCCCATCAACTTTCTCGATGCCTACGATGAAGTAGCTAAAATAATCGGCCCCTACTAAAATGTGGACTTTTTCAACTCATCGGACTTATTCTCTGGATTGGCCAACGTGACTCCCTTACTCAACAGATGCTGTCTAACTTGCACATAACCAGAGTTATGTATTGGGACGTCAATGTTCTCGTGTGCTACCAGCTTCATTCGTACTATTCTTCTTCCTATCTCTACCCCACAACTTACTACTTCATATTGTCCGCTTATTTCTGCGGAGCCAAACTTAGCTATGCTCAACGCAACACTTCCTACCACCGGTAGGCCTAATTCCCTCACGGTTTTCGCGGATATGAAGCTTTTTTGGCTTCCCGTATCAATAAATAAGCGGACTCGCTTACTACCTTGCTTATGATTGATTTAAGCCATAGCCGTTGGCAAGATTGTACATGGGAGGTCTACGTTGGACATCTGTGCAATCTTTGCACTTTTGCACTGTTTGGATTCCACTTTATCTTTAGATGGACGGGGGACAGTTTCGTGCTGTCGAGGCGTCGCATTTACTACGGGGCGGGATGTTGTAGACAGACTACTACTACTACTTGGGGCTGAAGTGGAGGGAACTGATTGCGGTCATTTTCCCGCATTATAATTATCACAAATGGCTGTGTTGTAGTTACCATTACAATTCTTACAAGAGTTAGGGACGGGACACTAATCACTTCGATGACCAAACTTAGTACAATTGAAAAACAGGCCCTTCTTTAGCAAAATGCGACATCTGGCAGCCACGTCAATTACTTAGCGGCATCCGTGAGGCGGGTGCCGTTCGATACAAAAGGGACAAGAATAATTCTATACTGGTTTCGACTTCGCTCTTACACTGACGTCTACTCTCTTGTCAGGTTCAAGTTTATCTCCTCGTTGCAAGGCATCGACCTCGAGCATTCTAATAATGAAATGGATCGCATCGAAGAATTCATCTAGCGTATAGTCACACTTTCTCAGATGCTCAACTAATTTCCTGTAGAGCTTCCCTTCTGACAACTTTTGATTAATGAGGCTCATGACAATACCATGGCCTATATCATTACTACTTAGCTTCTTGATCTGCTCAATTATGATTGTTAATTCAAAACGAAACCTTTTCAGTTCTACAGGATCTAAGGAGGGTACAAAGATATTAACCAACTTTCTGTGCAGAATAACGAGTGTCTGATGGACATTTCCATATTGTTTGTCTAAGAGATCCAACGCTATCCTATAGTTCACGGCGGTTACACTTAGGGATTTTACGATCCTAAGCGGATCCCTGCCTAAAGTCCCCAACAGATATGTGAATTTAGATACATCATTCAAATCTGCTCTTCGATCCACATGTATTGTAAAGAGCTCTCGATATGAAGCATATTCCTGCACTTCCCCTTCAAACGTGGGGAGAGGCAGCGGTTTCAATCTGGGGAGGGAAACATTCCCCGTCAAAGTGACTTTCACTCTATCAATTCGATTATACAGAAGGGTAGAAGCTCACGTAGCTTCTCCTAATGTGTGCCTGATTAGGGCTTCTAAACCAGGTTCTAGTTTAACAGATTGTTTCTTGTACAGCTCTCTTAGCTGTCATTCCTCCTCTTGCAATTGCGTGACTAGATTCTGGTGCACGGATTCAGAGTAGGTCTCAACTAACGCAAGCTGCGTTTCAACCAGTAAGGTTACTCTGAGGCCCATCGATGCCTCGATGTGTACGATCGTGGCCACCGCCATTTTGACTGGCTTTACTCTATTTCGGGGGCTTCGGCAAACTAGGAAGGAACAGAATTAGGTTTAAGTTACGAAGATGGGGGTACAAAAAACTATAGTCTCACGCGGTCGGTTGCACATCGGGACACTGAGGGCTGTGTTTAGTCTCTCCTTTTCTCTCCTATTAGGGTTACCCTAAAGATCATAACTCATTAAATTTCCTTTCAAGCTCTGGAAAGCACTTGTCATCCGGTTCGAAGGACCAAATGTCGTGAATTTTCTCCGACTTATTGAAATTAATGATTCTAGGCCCGATGGAATGGGCTGATGACAAGACCTTGAAGAGATTTGCTTTCCAAAACTATTCAGGATTCAATAAAATATGATCACAATTTTCAAGTTTATTACAAAAATAATCATTTGATAGAAAAATAACACACAATGACACTTTAAGCTAATTGAAAAATAGAACTGTCACCCTTAGGTGGTCTGCAACATGTGCTCATGAAACACAGAGTCCACGTTGGACTAAATAAGACTAAGTTTTCGTAACTACAACAATTATTCCTTGGTGAATCACATACCAAGGTCCACAGGCGTATTCTGATGCATAAAACTAATCCCCAGTTCCAGGGATGACAATTTTACAGATCGATACAAAGTTAAAAACAAAACTCACAAAAGGAACAGACCTGGTATCACAGTGGCTTGGAACCGGAGACGGAGAGACTAACAATATAGTTTAACTTACTGCGATGGATGTTTAGGCAGGAAAAAACGAGCGTCATGCTGGACAGCTCCGAGGAAAACTACGATCTCCCGCACTAACTAAAGTGTCCTTGTGAGATGCGAGGGAATTCTTACGTTATCTATTCAATAAGGAGTTTAATAAAGCTTCTTTATCGCCTGCAAGACAGAGGAACAATCAAAGTGTTACTTTAGATCAAAGGGTAAACTTAATAGTTCGGCTGAAGGCCATAAATTGCTATAATCCAACAAGCTAAAGAGTCCTTGGTTCTAAACATATACATCGATATTTTTATCGTGGTAAACCAGTACAATATTATTTTTGTAATTCGTAAATAATAAATACTTTATCTCTCTGACACCCGCTCCTTCCCCACCAGGTGGTTGAAATTTATGCCACAATACCATCGCATATTGGACAACACTCATTCGCAGAAATGCCCGAGAGATCTTCCAATCTTACCCCAATTTAACGCAACGTTCGTGGAGTTAAATGGTGGGGATTTTGAATAATCAGTTCGAAACTCTCGACATCTATCCTCCTATCACCCAGAGCTTTCTTCACTCCATCCATCCACCCAAACCTTGGCCTTCCTCTTGTACTTCTCCATCAACTCTTGCATTTATCACCTTCTTTAGCAGTCAGCCCTTTTCCATTCTCTCAACATGGCCAAACCACCTCAACACATTCACATCCACTCTAGCTGCCAACTAATTTCTTACACCCGTTCTCACCCTCACCACTTCGTTGCTAACCCTATCTAATCGAGATACACCAGCCATACTCCTTAGACACTTCATCTCAAACATATTCAATTTCTTTTTCTCCATCACTTTCATTCCACACTTTCAATTTCTGTCTCTCCATCACTTCCATCCCCCACAACTCCAATCCATACATCACAGTTGGTAAAATCACTTTTTCATACAGAACTCTCTTTACATTCATGCCCAATCCTCTATTTTTTTTACTACTCCCTGAACTTCCCCCAAACCTTTGCAACCTTCATTCACTCTCTCACGTACATCTGCTTCCACTCCACCATTTGCTGCAACAACAGACCCCAAGTACTTAAACTGATCCACCTCCTCAAGTAACTCTTCATTCAACATGACATTCAACTTTGCACCACCTTCCCTTCTCGTACATCTCATAACCTTACTCTTACCCACATTAACTCTCAACTTCCTTCTCTCACACACCCTTCCAAATTCTGTCACTAATTGGCCAAGCTTCTCTTCTGTGTCTGCAACCATTACAGTATCATCCGCAAACAACAACTGATTTACCTCCCATTCATGGTAATTATCGTCTACCAGTTTTAATCCTCGTCCAAGCAATCGTGCATTCACCTCTCTCACCACTCCATCAACATACAAGGTAAACAACCACGGCGACATCACACATCCCTGTCTCAGCCCCACTCTCACCGGAAACCAATCACTCACTCCATTTCCTATCCTAACATATGCTTTACTATCTTTGTAGAAACTTTTCACTGCTTGCAACAACCTTCCACTAACTCCATATAACCATATCACATTCCACATTGCTTCCCTATCAACTCTATCATACGCTTTCTCAGATCCATATACCCAACATACACCTCCTTACCTTTTGCTAAATATTTCTCACATATCTGCCTAACTGTAAAAATCTGATTCATACAACCCCTACCTCTTCTAAAACCACACTGTACTAAGATTGCATTCTCTGTTTTATCCTTAATCCTATTAATCATTCCTCTACCAAACACTTTTCCAAATACACTCAACAAACTAATACCTCTTGAATTACAATGCTCATGCACATCATCCTCACCCTTATCTAGTCGTACAATACATGCACAAACCTAATCTACTGGTACCATTGAAAATGTAAAACACATATTAAACAATATCACCAACCATTCAAGTACAGTCACACCCCCTTCTTTCAACATCTCAGCTCTCATACCATCCATACCAGATGCTTTTCCTACCCTCGTTTCATCTAGTGCTCTCCTCACTTCCTCTATTGTAATCTCTCTGTCATTCTCATCTCCCATCACTGGCACCTCAACACCTGCAACAGCAATTATATCTGCCTCCCTATTATCCTAACATTCAGTAAACTTTCAAAATATTCCGCCCAATGATACGATATTATTATCGTGTGTATTTTAAAGAATTTTTCCATATACCCTTTACACAATATATAAAAAAGTACAAAAAGTGTACAGAACCTAACAAACCCTCCTAACCTAACCTAGAAGTTCCCATGTCACAAACCCAATATAATGCCCTTTGTTATATCACTTCACTCACGCTACGGTAACGCTAGTACTGTTACGATAACATTATATATAATGGTTCTTGTTTCGTCATTATCTCGCTTCGCTCCCATGAAAATAAAACATCAAGCTCGTTTGTACTGGCAAGCGGTAATGTTGAGCTGCGCACGCTAACATTAGTAATGTTACGCTAACATTATCAACATTAAATATAATGGTTCTTGTTCCTCACATACGATCACAGGAAAATAAAACATCACCCTCGTATGCATTGGCAATTGGTAATGCCGAGCTTTGCACTCTAACAAAATATGATAAAACTAACACATTAAAGCTAAAGAAATTAATGGCTTACTTTTATGACCGTGACGTCGTAGCTTAGGGGTCACGGGGGGTGTTGTGACTGAGTCTGTGGTATCTTAAATTTTTTGGCTTTGATTAGCACTGCACATGGAACACTGTAAAAGTTGGTATATTACATTACGTGATTCAAGAGAATTATCAACATTGGAATACACCAAAATAGTTTCAAGTATAGATTACTAAACCAGTTACAATTTTCTAATACTTACATCGTAAATTACGCAAAATACGACACTTGAACTAACAAAGACCTGACTTGTGCAAAGGTTTCCTCGGAAAAGGGCTAGTTGGAAGGTGAGGATTTGTAAATATTAACCGCCCTGTGCAAACTTTACATACGTATGGGTTCGTGATTGGTTAACGGAAAAGCAACGGAGAGAGTAAACATGAATGAACAGAATGGGAAACTTATCCAGATGTTGTTGTTGTTGGGGGTATTAAAGCCAACACTTGTTGTTGGCACGGGCCTTTCCCTTGGTTGGCCCGTAGGCTTATCCAGAGCAAGTATTTATGTGAAATATGGGAGTGACAAGGTAAAAACAAAACGTATAGAAGTAATATATGAAGATAAAATGGTATGTATGACAAATAATATTTGATGTGTATATAAAATGAGGTGATTTTATAAGGTATCGGATATTAAAACGAGTAATACTGGGGTCGAACGTAACATGTATACGAGGGTATTATACAACTCATCAAGTAATAGACTTGAACAGAGCTGGTAGAGACAAACGGTTACATTTCACGATTAGAGAAGAAAAAATTCTATTGGTGGGGGAAAAGTCTCTGCGCAGGGAGGCGGGGTTTTTGCGCAGAAAGTCAAAACCTGCTATGCACAAACGTATGTACAAATGATATGTTAACAATTGATCTACATTACACGTTGGCAGCACTGGTTACTGTATTTTTTCATGAGACATAGTCTTTGCAACGGCGGCTCCAAAGTTTATTCAGCTATACTGTTTTGTATTTTCCTCCGTTTATTATACATTCAAGAAGGTAATGTATAGAGAAGAAAAGGCTTGTTTTACGATTATGTATCGTTTCCCCGGTATGTTTTCCCCACCCAAAACCCTGAGTTCCCAATAGGGGCCCCCATTATCGTAGGATATATATATATATATATATATATATATATATATATATATATATATATATATATATATATATATATATATATATATATATATGTATATATATATCTGAAACTATTCATTTACGACGGGAACGAGTGTCATTTTCGAAGAGCGTAATTTTTTCTATAAGAAAAAGTAGTTTTTTTCCTAGGTTACATTATCCTGTAATACACTAACTAAAATAATACCCTGATTTCAAACAGAATATATGTTTTCCTGTAGTAAATAACTTGATTTGACGAAATTTGACCTTCATTTCATCCGCAAAACAACAGAACAACCCACCGACTTGCTTTAAATGTCTGGACTGGTTACTGTTATTATGAATGAAATGAAGATGAAAACTGGTTGAATCACGTTATTTTTTTACAGGAAAACATATTTTTTCTGTTAAAATGGTTATATATAATGTCTTTTATTATATAAATTTTGTTAAAAGAGTTAAATATAATGACTTGTTCAAATTCGGTGTCACTTCACTCACTTATGCACCGCGAACAGTAACATTAGCAACGTTACCAACGGTACACAGTATTACCAACGTTACGGTGGTACACAGCGTTACCAACTCTACGGTGGAATTACTATCGTTAGTAATGGTACGGTATTATTATCGTGTGTATTTTAAAGAATTTTTCCATATACCCTTTACACAATATATAGAAAAGTACAAAAATGGTACAGAACCTAACAAACCCTCCTAACCTAACCTAGAAGTTCCCATGTCACAAACCCAATATAATGCCCTTTGTTATATCACTTCATTCACGTTACGGTAACGTTAGTACTGTTACGATAACATTATATATAATGGTTCTTTTTTTGCTATTACCTCGCTTCGCTCACATGAAAATAAAAAACCAAGCTCGTATGTACTGGCAAGTGGTAATGTTGAGCTGCGCACGCTAACATTAGTAATGTTATGCTAACGTTACCAACGTTAAATATAATGGTTCTTGTTCCTCACTTACGATCACAGGAAAATAAAACATCACCATCCTATGCATCGACAATCGGTAATGCTGAGCTTTGCACTCTAACAAAATATAACAATACTAACACATTAAAGTTAAAGAAATTAACGAATTTTGAGCAAAGCGAAAAATATATTTTTGGGTGAGATGGCCATGACGTCCTAATGAAAGGTTCCTTTAATATCTTCCCAAGGGTATATATGACTACAGTGATATTCCCAGAGAATCAAACTAAAGGTTTCACAGAATTCTAAATTCAGTCGCGAGTACCCCTAAGATTACTCTCAAGGGTATCGTATTTAATCAGGGGACCTATTCGAGGGGGATACGTGGCAGAATTAGAAGGGTAGCCGCAATAGAGGTTACCCTTGTTCCCCTACTACAATCGTATCACAACCGCGCCAACTCCCTCTGGCGGTCATTCCTTGTAGCGTTGAGCATGATGCTACAGATACAGTAGTTCAGGGAGGGAAACCGTGAAGATCTTTTCATATAAAAGAAGGGTGGGTCCATCAGTACGTCATGGCCATCTCACCCAAAAATAGATTTTTCACTTCGGTCAAAATCCGTTTTTTGGGCTCAAGCCATGACGTCCTAATGGAAGCATACCGGAGAATTAATGTATCTGTGAATTTTCATCAGTGCCTTAACCTTGGGACAATATTTCTACGGCCAAAAGGGCCAATCGAGACAAATAACGTTACCGTTAAACGTCGTTATCACTAAGCATAACAATGTTAGTGCTTCCTGCCCCCTGCAGGGAAGAGTCATTTTTAGACGTTAGAAATGGGGCCTTAAGTTAGCATATATTGTATGAACAAACATAAGTATACAGTGAGAATACAAACGGTCTCAATGCTTGTATATATTGCGGAACCAATATCAGTGTCCTCATCCGTTGTTTGTAAGCATTCAACGAAATGAGAAATACTTACATGAGTAAGTCAAGGAACTCTTGCATCTTAAACATGCAATTGTTAGGCGAATTAGGATGTATCTGCGACCCCGAGCGTCAAAAAAAAAAAAGAGGTTTTTCTCACGTGACTCACCCCCGTGACTGAATTTGTGGGTGATCGACCTGTAGTAGGTGTATCGCCTACACGCTTTAGTAGTGTCCAAATGTGCATTGCTGTAGCTGTACTCCTTCTCCGATTTCTGAGACGCGTCGGGGTCGAGCGCGACCGAGTTTACCCTTCTAAGGTAATTTGCATAATTATCAAAGTTATTACGTATTATGAAATTGTCGTAGAATGGTGCAACTTGTATAGGTTATCAGTTGTGGAAAGTCTTGGTGGATTGTTTGGCTACCATGTGCATGATTTTTTTTTTAGTTAAAATGTTGTTCATCACCACGAGGACCATTTTTTTTCATTTTTTTGCCAAGTCATTTTTCCGTAAGATATTGCCAAATAGTGTCGTAAAACTTTTGCATTTTTAGTGTTAGAAAGTGTGTCTAGATGATCTGGCTACCCATGCGTGACTTTGTTTTTGTCAGATACGACGTAGTTATTGGTATATTGGGTATTTAACTGCGGTTGCCAATTTCTGTTTTTTTTTTCAATATTTGTAAAAATTTACTACGTAGTAAGGAATTGCCGTATATTATTGATTTTTTTTCATGTTTATGTGTTAGAAAGTGTTCCTTGATGGTTGGGCTAACACGTGCATGTCTTTTTTTTTATCTGAGATGCCGTATATTAGAATGTTGGGCATTTATCCGCGAGTGCCCCTTTTTATTTGTATTGCATTTTTTTGCTTAGTCATGTTATCATAAGGAATTGGCAAGTAGTGTCGCAAAACTTATATTTTTATAGTGTTGGAAAGTGTTTCTAGATGATCTGGCTACCCATACCTAATTTTTTTTAGCCAGATATAGCGTATATATACGTATGTGTTCGATTTTCCTGTGATTGCCATTTTTTCGTTTTTTCCCATTTCTTTCAAAATTACAACATACTAAGGAACTATCACAGAGTAATGATTCATTTAGATGTTTATTTGTCGGAAAATGTGCCTTGATGGTTTGCCTAGCACGTGGCTGAAATTTTTTTTTCTGAAATGCGTATAATAAAATGTTGGCCATTTTTCCGCGAGTGCCCCTTTTTATTTGTTTTGCATTTTTTTACTTAGTCATGTTACCGTAAGGAATTGGCAAGAAGTGTCGCAAAACTTATATTTTTATAGTGTTGGAAAGTGTTTCTAGATGATCCGGCTACCCATGCCTATCTTTTTTTTTAGCCAGATATGGCGTATATACAGGTATGTGTTCGATTTTCCTGTGATTGCCATTTTTTCGTTTTTTCCCATTTCTTTCAAAATTAGTACGTACTAAGGAACTATCACAGAGTAATGATTCATTTATATGTTTATTTGTCGGAAAATGTGCCTTGATGGTTTGCCTAGCACGTGGCTGAAATTTTTTTTTTCTGAAATGCCGTATATTAAAATGGCCATTTTTCCGCGAGTGCCCCTTTTTATTTGTTTTGCATTTTTTTTCTTAGTCATGTTACCGTAAGGAATTGGCAAGTAGTGTCGCAAAACTTATAATTTTATAGTGTTGGAAAGTGTTTCTAGATGATCTGGCTACCCATGCCTATCTTTTTTTTAGCCAGATATGGCGTATATATAGGTATGTGTTCGATTTTCCTGTGATTGCCATTTTTTCGTTTTTTCCCATTTCTTTTAAAATTACAACGTACTAAGGAACTATCACAGAGTAATGATTCATTTAGATGTTTATTTGTCGGAAAATGTGCCTTGATGGTTTGCCTAGCACGTGGCTGAATTTTTTTTTCCTGAAATGCCGTATATTAGAATGTTAGCCATTTTTCCGTGATTGCCCCTTTTTATTTGTTTTGCATTTTTTTGCTTAGTCATGTTACCGTAAGGAATTGGCAAGTAGTGTTGCAAAACTTATATTTTTATAGTATTGGAAAGTGTTTCTAGATGATCTGGCTACCCATGCCTATCTTTTTTTTAGCCAGATATGGTGTATATATAGGTATGTGTTCGATTTTCCTGTGATTGCCATTTTTTCGTTTTTTCCCATTTCTTTCAAAATTAGTACGTACTAAGGAACTATCACAGAGTAATGATTCATTTAGATGTTTATTTGTCGGAAGATGTGCCTTGATGGTTTGCCTAGTATGTGGCTGAAATATTTTTTTTCTGAAATGCCGTATATTAGAATGTTGGCCATTTTTCCGCGAGTGCCCCTTTTTATTTGTTTTGCATTTTTTTGCTTAGTCATGTTACCGTAAGGAATTGGCAAGTAGTGTCGCAAAACTTGTATTTTTATAGTGTTGGAAAGTGTTTCTAGATGATCTGGCTACCCATGCCTATCTTTTTTTTAGCCAGATATGGCGTATATATAGGTATGTGTTCGATTTTCCTGCGATTGCTACTTTTTTGTTTTTTCCCATTTCTTTTAAAATTACTACGTACTAAGGAACTATCACAGAGTAATGATTCCTCTAAATGTTTATTTGTCGGAAAATTTTGTTTACTTCTTTTTTGATTGAATATCATCAAATTTTTTTAGCTAAAATATTATATTGTTTTACATTTTTCTTTT
Source organism: Palaemon carinicauda (assembly GCF_036898095.1). Classification (NCBI taxonomy): domain Eukaryota; kingdom Metazoa; phylum Arthropoda; class Malacostraca; order Decapoda; family Palaemonidae; genus Palaemon; species Palaemon carinicauda. The sequence continues at coordinate 78,682,202 of NC_090751.1, forward strand.
CGATTTTATTTCCCTTCAAAAAAATTTTTTGAGGGTCAGAATTTTAATTTTATAGTCGTAAAATAATCGACAATTATCCAGCAACCCACCATACAATTTTTATGCATATCCAAGAATAATTAGATTAGTAAATAACACCTTGAAATTGACATACCCTTCCTACATTTCAAGTGGCAGATTATAGAGTCTGAGTCAGTGTGGTTGGCGGCCATTTATTGGACATATCCGAAGCGTAAGTTGCCCTATCTATATATATTCTTGTTCCCTATAGAATTTGTGATATTTTGGTATATTTTTACCTGCATAAATATCATATTATATATTAAATATATGTATTCTTTTACGAAATTTATAAATACTCAAAAAATTACCTCTAGATATGGCCCCTGATATAAATGTAATTTACAAAATAATGAAGATTTTTTTACATATTTCTATTTTAGGATAACATATGTTTATTCCCTAAAAAAAATTTGCCACTTCCTATTTCATTTGGGTACCCAAAAAAATTCATGAAATTTGGACAAATTTTTTTGGCCAAAAAAAGTTACCCTTTTTTTCTCATTTCAGATCTTCACCTCCATGGGTCTGACTTCATCCAAAATACATCAAGATGTGTCCTAAATATTCAAAAATCAATTCCTAAAAGGATTTGTATATATATGCATAAATTTTTTTTTATGAATTTTTATGTAAGGTCTTTTTTCTACTTAATTTTTTAAAATATTTATAATAAATAGTTTTTTCTGCAGATGAGTAGTATTTATCTTTACAGTTGTTTTAAGCATTCATTGAAGTTTTTTTTTGGCAAAAGAAAAAAGTAGGTTACTGCAAAAACTGATTTTTCAAGAATTGTTTTTGGCGTCGGGGTCGCGCGCGTCCGAGTATACCCTTAAAGGGGTGTCCGAGGAGCGTACCTATCCAGGGTTAATAAACATTTATTCCTAATAAATGACTACATGCTAAATGAATGTAGCATGATAAGGAAATTATACAAGAGACATACACAGAAATTAATTGATGAGTGCCACTCTCAGACTGAAGAAAAGCTCTTTTACAAGACTCTTCTTTATAATGTCTGTACATAAAATAGTCTAACAATACTGTGTACAATGTACACACGGCACTAGTGGCATCCGTTTAATTTCACACCTGAGATTCTGAACAGATTTGGTGTTACCATGGCAACACTTACTCAAAGGGAGGTCAAACAAAAAATGCTGACCCCTTCTCCTTTTAATTGATAGTCCCAATCAATTTACTGTTCATCGCAGAGCTAGACGACAGGGTCCAAAATAGCACTTGCTTAGCATAGTGTCTGTAAGACACACCGGAAAACCTCCGATCAGTAAATGAGCGAAGAGGCTGAAGTCCACACACTGAAAGGTTCAGTGATGAAGCAACTTTTCTAGGATCTTAATCTGCAGGAGTGCTGTCAGGATCCACTCCGCGAATAAGATAGGTGAGCTTCGCCCTCAGTTATAGGGATAGTTTGATCCAAAGTTTTCTCCTGTAAAGAGCTGTTTCTCCTGAAGTCTGAAGTTTTATGAAGATAGACCTTAGACACTCTAGCAGTCCTAGAGAAACATCTTCCTTCAGAGGGCAGATTCTCCAGGAACCCCACCTCTTAATGGGTAGGTCGTCCTTAGTGAGAAAGGTTGGATCAGGAAAGAGATGCAGTTCTCCCACTTAATGTGGCCCTCACCCATGATAGGGCCACTATTTCACTAACTCTAGCCCCAGAGGCTATAGCGAACCGAAAAATAACCTTTTTGGGCTGAACCCATGTCGTCCTGATGGAAGTTCCTAAAGGGTAGCTTCCTTGGGTATATATAACTACGGCGATATTCCCAGAGAATTTACCTTAAGGTACCCAGAATTTTAACTCCTGGAGCGAATATCTATAATGAAAGAACCAGGGATATCGCGAAATATCAGAGGACGTATTCTTGACACGCCACATAGCAATCTGCACTCCAAACAGAGTTAACACTTCGAAGGGGCAATTGGCAAGAAAACGAAAACAAGAAAGAAAGGAGAGTCGCTTCGCAAGGAATCTCTCCTCTCCTGTTTTGTAAGCATGCATTGCGCCACTCATGGCGCCATCTGTATTCCTTTTTGCTTAGCTCAACAACTGTTTTTCCCTGTGTTATCTCGCAATTCTTGGATTATTTCAACGTTATAATGCTTTCTCCAACTTCTTCTGCTTCTGATAAGTTGAGTATTATTTCTTTAATGTATAAATGTAAGTTCTTGGTAATTTCAAAAGTGATTTGATAGTGATATCATTGATACAAGAGCTGATGCCTACCGGAGGCGTCCTGGACGCTGTCGCTCGCTATGTATGAGTTATTTAGTTAGCCAGAGCGACGTTCCCGGCTGTTTTGCTTTAATAATTTTAGCTATTCAGTGTTACATAGGTTTTCTTTATATGATGCTTTTAGTATTTCCATTTTGGTGAAGGATTCGCCGATTCTGGCCTACGCTAGACTTTGTAGCCTAGTCGTTTGGCGCTAGTACTTTCCTGCATGATATTCAGATTTCCGAGTGTTTTAAAATTTTATTGAAGCTTTAGGCAGTTTTATACATTTAAGGCTATGTTGATTTTCTTCCAAGAGAGTATACTTGTGAGTTTCGGTGATTTAGGTAATCGATTCTCTTTGCGCATAGGCTAGTTGTCTATGGGGCCTTAGTATACTTTCTCACACTCCCCGGTTGCTCTCTTCTCTTCGGAGAAGGTGTGCGATCCCTTTCCCTCGGTTTAAGCCTTGGGCTTAACCCTCATGGTGTATCTGAATTGACTTTAGATACAACTAGATTAGGGTGTTTCTGTTCTTTCCTGTTTCCAGTGAGTCTGGCTTCAGGAAGGGTGCAGGACATCAGAGTTCTTAGTCTGAGTCTGTTTCTGTCTAGCTTGTGGTTGAGATTCCCTTGCTAGGCTGACAGCAGACATAGGAGGCTTAGCCTCCTTAGTTCACTTTCGAAGGTTTCTGTACGAGATAATTCCTTCTTTTGGTGATCTAGCAGACAAGTCCAGTGCTGTTGTTCTCAGTGTGGAGGATGAGATCCTCTTTTCTGTGAATAGCATCGCCTTCCTTGCTTTGGTTCTGTATATTTATCTGGGATAATTCTAATAGATTGTTCCTTTATGCAAGCATTCTTTGCACTGGTTTATGCTTTCCCTTGGCGGGAGGACTCCACGCCCTAAGGGGACGGTGGCGGATATGCAAGTTTTCCTAATACTCGGATATAAACCTTTGTCCAATCTAGTATTGAACGGGGAACTGGTCGATATTTCATATTGACTCAGTGGTTCTTTACAAACTATGCTTTACATGATATAGGGTAAGACCACTATATTGGCTTGTCTGATATGCGTACATAGGTATATGTACTCTTCGAGACTTTTCCAGAGTCTAGTATGACTCTTCCCTGTAGGGGGCAGGAAGCACTAACATGGTCTATGGTTAGTTGAAAAGATGTATAACGGTAACATCTTAGGTCTCTAGGTCTAGTTGGCCGGGAAATACCTTCGGGGAGAACGGCATGTTTTGAGAATCCACAGATACAGTAATGCTCTGGTATACTTCCATCAGGACGACATGGCTTGAGCCCAAAAAAACTGATTTTGAGCGTAGCGAAAAATCTATGTTTGGGTGAGATGGCCATGTCGTCCTGATGGACCCGCCCTTCCCTTTTTACTAAAGGACTGTAGGTCCCCTCCCTACATATAGTATCTGTAGCACCTCGTGTATCGCTACAAGGAATACAGATGGCACCGTGAGCGGCGCAATGCACGCTTACGAAACGGGAGAGGAGAGATTCCTTGCGAGCGGCTCTCCTTTCTTTCTCGTTTTCGTTTTCTTGCTAATTGACCCCTTCGAAGTGTTAACTCTGTTCGGGGAGCAGATTGCTATGTGGCGTGTCAAGAATACGTCCTCTGATATTTCGCGATATCCCTGGTTCTTTTATTAGGGATATTCACTCCAGGAGTTAGAATTCTGGAAACCTTAAGGTAAATTCTCTGGGAATATTGCCGTAGTTATATATACCCAAGGAAGCTACCCTTTAGGAACTTCCATCAGGACGACATGGCCATCTCACCCAAAAATAGATTTATCGCTTTGCTCAAAATCCGTGGGAACAATCCTCATTGTTCACAGGTGAGGCATAATATATGACATTGTCCAAAGACCATGAGATGGGCTTTAGTGGTGCTGCAGGCCTAAGCCTGCACATGTTTTCGGAATCTTATTAAAGATTTCATTCGTCAGATCCATTTAAATGGCATATAGAAGAGGTCTAGTCGGGGTTGACTTGCACATGGTATGGAAGAACTTTTTACTTGAATCATGCAATGATATACAAATTAATGGTGACAGGGTAATAGAAAATTTATAACTGAGGAAAATAAAATTTAATCCCTTTGCTTGAGAGAATCCTTGTCCTTTGTGCACTGTAACCCATCCAAACCGTGCTATATTCTTGGGGAGATGACCTTACGCCAGATACCACTCCAGCACAACATGGTCACCACTGAATTTTTCCATAACCTGACAATTACAATGAAATATCTATAATAAAGGTCATGGCCATCTAGCCTTAAATGTTTTCACTTAAAATGTAAATATATAAAATGTAATAAATTAGATAGCAAAGACCGTAATATTCTTAGTATTTAGATAAGTTTTAGGCTAGCCTGATACAAATTTAAAGTTATTTACTAGATTAAGTGCCTAACTTAAAATTTGGTATAAGTTTATTTCCAGTGCTTAGTCTACTCAGCCAACATGTAAACAAGCTCAATAGCCCAGTCTAAAGTTTTTAGAAGTTTTTTAACGTTAATATATGAAAGAACTGAGTTACTCATTAGCTTAAATTGTGATACTTGAACCTCGGCAAGTTTTACCAAAGTTAACGAGATAATAACAGTGTAATGACAATCATCAAGTTCCTTCTAAATATCACGAACTATCAGGTAATATTTTATAGGACGTGCAAGTTAGGTTAATGAGCCGACTAAGTTCATATATAAGCAATTTGAAAATCGACTGAAACACGTGTAAATGTAACTCGATTTTTACCTCCAAACTGCTAAAAACCTGTCTCCTTTCTCTCCCCAAATCCTTCGGTAGTTTTGTTGAATTTTGCCTTCATCATCAATGGCAGCTGTCCTCGGCAAACTTCTTAATAGTAAATCTTCATATTAATTATACCATTAAGCTCTGTGATCAATGAAGACTATATGCAGATCGGCTGATACACGAAATACATGTAAGATGGTTCAACTACAGGTCCTGTCGTTCTGGTCTTCGAGTCATAACTGTTCTTCTGCGTTTTGGCAGTTATAGCGTCACTTCTTCTTCAAGACATTATATGGTCGCCTCTGCTAAACTTGTTATTTCGTTTATAGCTTCGGGTTTGAAAAGGTTAGTCAAGAAAATATTTACCATGAATCAGCCAAATTAACTTTATGAACATGAACTTTAGCCACAATAAAGTAATAATAGTAAATATGAATATCTAATTACTACTTGGTGATTACGATTCATGAGAAGTTGGAACTCAAAAAACATACTCCTAAACCACATGCTTAACAAGAAACAAAATATTTTAAAAGGTATCCGGGAGTTTATGTAAATTAAAGAGAAATAACATACTGTCAAGGAGACAATAAATGTGAAATATATCTTTGATATATTTTGTATACTCCCAGCAAAAATTTGATTAAAGTTTACTAAGTTTAATCAAAGATAACATTTGTTCACCTTTTACTCACTCCCAGCAACAATTTCATTACACACTCTTTATAGCGTATGTGTATCTCACCCCAAAGAATATTGTAATATACATCACCACGTAAGCCTATTATACTAGGCCGTCTTGAACCAAGAATTCTGTGTTTCTCATAGATTCAAGTGCAGCGGCCCGTTTACTTCTCTCTCTGACTTTTAATTGATAAATAGGTAATTCAGTTTCAACTTCAACAACAGTATGAAATCCTTCTTAGGGAAGAAGCAAAATTAGTGAATCTGTTGTCCTGTACAAAACTTCACGAGACTTACCCTTAAGCATACGAGCTGCTTTTACTTCCCCTAGGTGATTTACTTCTGTCTTCTTTACTATACCAAGTGGATAAGTACTTGGTTTGCTTGCGTCCTCTTTTAACAGAACAATATCTCCAACAGCCAAGGTTTTATGATTGACAGGTCTGTAACGATCCCTTTTATCTACTGCTTGATTAATGGGAGTTACAAAAAATTCTGAATGATATGCCTCAACTAGTCTGTTTCTAGCTTGTCTAAGCTTATAGTAATTATCCTTAACATCGTCAATAGCACTACTACCAGGCACCCAATTGGTGTCATATGAAGAAGAATTCTGCAACTCGGGAATAATGTTCACTGATACCAGATCATAGCCTTTAAGTAAACACTCAGGAGTTATTGGGTTTTCTACAATATCAATACAAGCTTCTCTCAGACTATCCTTAAAAGCAATTGGTCTTTTGTTAATAAGATGGACAGTTTGACAAATAAGGAAGTAAAAATCTTGATAATCAAGCACAGTGTTCCTAATAGAATTGAAAATTAGCTTTTTCACCATTTTTACACAGCTTTCAACTAGCGAACCCAAAGAACTATTACCTTTGGCATAATGCTCGAACTTCAGGGGCTTAATGTCATTTTCTTCAAAGAAGACATGGGTTTCAAAATCGTAGAGAAAGGTTCCAATGATTCTACTACCAGTAGTTAGCTGGGATCCCAAATCAGATATGCAAAATTCCGGGATTCCAAACTCATATATGTGTAGTTGGAAGGCCTTGAAAAAGGCTCGAGTATCAGCAGATAAACATATCTTCAAGTTGATGGCTCGACTCCACAAACATGCCACGCATAATAACCAAATCTTCTTCCTTTCACCATTCCATATTACTGTATAAGGACCGATGTAATCTATGAAAATATACCTGTATGGAATAGGTGGTGGATTGTTCCGAAAATCCCTATAGGCACTCTGATTTGCTTTGATTGGTCTCTCATTAAGCCTTCTACAAGTTATACATTCTCTAAGTACCTTCTTTACTGTGGAATAAAAGTGGTTTATCCAAAATTGCTTACGCAACTAAATCAAGATCGAATGCACACCAGCGTGTCCTAGACTAACATGCATATCACGAATAAGCAATTTAGTTAGTAAACTATGCTCAGGTAACAGCACATAAAAGAAAATCTGTTCGTTTCTTCTGAATTCACTCTGGATTCTTAGCAAAGTGTCTTTGCTCTGAAAATATTCATTTGAGTTACCAAATTGGGAATGTTTCTTTTTAATGTATGACTTTTCTTGAAGAATTCACATACTTCTGGGAAGTTATTTTCCTGTTCCATACCTATTATCTGCCGACATGCTAAAGCATAAAGATTTTTCTCCTTGACACAGTTTCCCTAATGAACGTCGATTCCTTTATTTGTTAGTTTTTCTCTGATGTTCTTGATGAATTTCAACACCATACTATAAACAGTTTCTCGCTTATGGAAACTGGAAAACTTAGTCAGGGGTATCAAGTGTTCAATGCTATTAATGTCTTTCTTGTTATTTCCTTTACTTTCAGAATATGTTTAGACAGTGATTAAGGAAGTATCTTCCCTTTCAGGGTCGGGTACTTCATCTCTCTTTTCAAGGGAGTTTGGCACCTTGAAACTAAACTGAACCTCATCTTTCTGAGGTTTCATAAGAAACTCGGGTCCACTATGATACGCAGTCTTCTGAAGTCTCCTGTATGAGACATATCTACTAATATAATCTGCTGGATTATCATATGCATTCACAAATGAAAATGTTATTGGGAAAACTTGGCACAAGTCACATACAGATTTCAACCTATTTTGAATAAAAACTCCTTTCTTCTGCAATTTATCAAACTTATATGTATAAGAGTAAAGCCAAATAAGAGCAATCATACTGTCTGAATATAACGCCATTCTCATAATTTTGATTGGAGTAACGACTGATTGATTCGCAAGTTCTTGAAATAAACTGATTACAGTCTCTGTGGCTAGTCCAAAAGCTTGAATTTCAATTACGGTTATGGTTTTCTTCTCTAACTGTTTGTTAACGACCCTGCTCTTGACTGTCAAAAAACTTGTATTACCAATGAAAACATTTACAATATACACCACAGTTCCATAAATATCCTTACTTGCATCTGAAAATGCTACTAGTTTATAAGTACCATCTCTACTACCCAGGGATCTAGGAATTACTATCTTAGGAGTAGAATTCACCTGTTTCCCAATAAGTGTCCATTCCCTTTTTAATGTTTCTAAGAGAAGGCTATCCCATGTGATAGTCTTGTCTTCTTGAAGCTTTTTAAGAAACAGCCTGGCCCTGTTCAAGATTGGTCCATAGATATTAAATATATCATAGATACTATTCAATGTTGACAAAATTGACCTTTGTGTGCCAGCTTGCGTATCGGGGAAAATCTTACCAGGGCCTAGTGTGTCTGCTTCCCTATCCAAAACCATGCCGAGCAACTTTACCTCTTTGGGTGTTTCACTATCATAATCTCAGTCAATTATTTCTTGCAGTTCTGCGTCGTTTGTTACGAATTGTTGCAATTCAAATTTGTATGGTCCAAAGATATTAGGGAGACAGTAGTATGCTTTATATAAAGCCTTGGCAGAGTGACACGAATATGACCCATTGTCCATGTAAATGGTATTATACAGCGATTTCTTTAAGTTAACCATTTCCTCGTTGTCACTCTCAACATCAAATATCAAGATTTTGAACGAAGCTAGCATGAGATGACAAGGGCTAGGGCTTAAGCCAAAACTTAAACTCTTGTTCCTATAGCCCACACCAGTAAAGTCACCCTTTAGAATATATCGATACCATGAGAACAACAATTTATTCTGATCCTCTTCCTTGAGTCCTATCATCAAAAATGCCTTTTACAAGTCAAAACAAATCAGATGGGAGTCAAATCTCTGCATAATCAGAATAGTTGCAATTTTCTGATTCAGAGAAGGATCTGGAAGCATACACTGATTGTGACTATAAGTGCTCTTCGCAGATTTGTTTTTCTCACATAAGTTAGACAGAAACACGACTCGACCCTTAGTCGTGTCTCTGGCCATTTTGAACACAGGCATACGAGGCAAGAAACTAGCTTGTGGATGTTCATTTATAAAAGAATTAGTATCTTCAATTTTCTCTATGATTCCAAGATTTTTTTGCTCTTCAAATACATCATTACCCATCTTTAAATGCTCAGGTTTATTCTTCATACGTGTTAAGTTAGAATTCAGTATCATCTGGGATAAATTGAAGTTCTTCCCTAACAAATGTGATATCTTGTTGTTCCACCTCAGTGGCATTACTAGTCTACCCTTTTCATCTCGTTCTGTACTATCAAGAACATACTTTACTAGCTTTTTATTGGTTTCTGTGTCATCGTCAGATAGCTGCGATTTTTTATAGTCCAGATATTCAATGCATTGCTTTTCAAGCATTTCTTCTGTAGGTTTAATCAATTCCGACTATGCTATTTTTTGTTAAAAATAGCATAGGTTGAATTAGTGTTGGCTTCTTGAACTTTGATACTCGCCAGTGATCTGTTGGAAATCAAGTCAACATCGTCCTCTCGAAGTTCAGAATGAGAGACTGCCAAAAAGCTATGTCTATCGAGGAATTGTAATTGTCTATTAGTCTGGGCAGCTTCCCCTACCATACAAAGTGTGTTTCCTTGAGTGCTAACATCAGTATGTGAACTATTTCCAATATTGATTTTAGGTAAATAATCCCAGTTTTTCATCATCCTGTTAATATTACCTGTGAGCATGACACCAACTTTAGTGTCAAGATACACAGAGGGATTGCTTAATCCAAACTTGTGTGTGGTTACCGACAGCAAAAAGTCAGCATCATTTCCCAAGATAAGACCAATGTTACCAATAGTGTCCACACCGCCACTAAGAAACATCTGCTAAAATGTAATGTCTATCTTGAAATTCTTTAACAATGACATTTAAGCCCTCCAGTTTCAACTCTATATCAATACTGGGTACAACAACTGCTTCGATGGAATGCCATTCCCTACCTAACTTGAGAGGTACATTAACAATATCAGTTACAAGGTCCCTAGTAGAATTAAAACCATGAATAGTCATATAGACGTTTTTTTGATAGGACAGGGAACTTCATATTATTTACATGCTTATCACAAATAAAATTTCTCTGGCTACCACAATCTCGTAAAACTCGCACATTATCATCTTCTTCAGCCACAGAACATGTAAAAGTTGGTAAAATTGCAGCACCACTAGTAACATTTTGATGAATTTCAGCTAATATGAGGCTATTTAAAGTATGCTTCGGTTCATGCTTTTCCTCACTAGTATGCATGGAGGTTTCAGTGGATTCAGTATTACTAGAATCAGAAGCTTTAGTACTGGAACTATTAAGCCTCTCCTTAGCAACACACAGGTATGTAAAATGCCATCCACTGCAATTTCTATATCTTTACGTAAACTTAAATTTACACTGACGAGTCACATGATTATGATAGCCACACCTAACACAAGCATTCAGCTCTTTAAGTTTCTCTACTTTCATTCTAGGATTCGCTAAAACTGGGCAATTTACGAGCAAATGTGCGGTATCTTGCTTACCATCCTTTGTACATAGGATACATGACTAATATTTAGGGCTAACACTAACTTTGGTAGCGAGAGTTGTGCTCGATTCTATATTCTTAGTCCTAGTTTTCTTCTTATGCTCAAAATTTCTTTCATTCGTTTTGTTATGCCTCTCAACAGCCTCAAATATGTTACTTTCAATTTCACTTAATGAGGGTTTGCTTTCATTTATTATCTGAATTAGTAAAAATTGAAAGTGATGATTAAGACCATACCATATGAAGTACTGGAAAACATTGTCAACTTTGACGTCAAGCTTTTTAAATGCATTCATAATAGTTTTCATCGAGGCTACAAAGGCATATGGATCACCTGATAAAGTTAACTTCAATTCTACAAGTTTCTTAATTGCATCATATTTTTGTGTTAATGGAGGTGCAAATGCTTGCAATAATAATTTCTTTGCCTCTTCATATGACTGGTTATCAATATCAAGAGAATCCACAAGTGCCTTTGGAGACTTTGACAACTGATTTCGTAGATACATAAACTTTAAGTGATTTGACCAATTTTGTTTGTCAGTCAATTTTTCAAATTCATAAAAGAACTTCACTAAACACTGACCCTTGGTGTTGTCATATTCAGGTAAAGGAACTTGAGGCCTCCTTAACTCATTCTTAAGGTTAACTACCGGGGTAGGGGTGGTTACAGTTTCTAAACTAGAAGCCTGTTGCCTTTGTAAACTTAACAAAGACGACATTATCTTTTTCTGGTAGTCTTCATCTGTGTTAATCTTTTGTTCAATGGAGCTTTCGTCTTCCTTATCTATGACATAGTTCAATATTCCCTGGTCTAACCCTAACAGTTCTTTTTTCTAACTGTTCAAGTCTGTGAATATACAAAAGTCTATCTTGTTCAGACAAGCCTTCAAGATTCAATTAAACTGTATTATATATATCTTTGTTACTCTTTGCCGAGCGTAAGAACGCCGTTTCTTCAATATATCCTCAGACATGTTAATAATTCTACAAAGTTAATCTAATACCAAACCTAGATAAACACAAATCAAAGTTTCTAGCAATTATGAATATTTATCCGTGTTACAAAAGACATATATTAACTTCAATAAAAATATTCAAATACCGAGCGCAAATTTGATGCTTTCGCTACATATACCAATAAGCCTATATCAAATATGAAAAACAAAGAAGCCGAGGACAGCCCAACCCACAATAAAAGGCTTACAACACAAAGGACAGGGAGGTTAAGGATTGCACGAATCCTGTCACGGTCGCCATATGTAAATATATAAAATGTAATAAATTAGATAGCAAAGACCGTAATATTCTTAGTATTTAGCTAAGTTTTAGGCTAGCCTGATACAAATTTAAAGTTATTTACTTGGTTAAGTGCCTAGCTTAAAATTTAGTACAAGTTTTTCCCAGTGCTTAGTCTACTTAGCCAACATGTAAGCAAGCTCAATAGCCCAGTCTAAAGTTTTTAGAAGTTTTTTAACGTCAATATATGAAAGAACTGAGTTACTCATTAGCTTAAATTGTGATACTTGAACCTCGGCAAGTTTTGCCAAAGTTAACGAGATAATAACAGTGTAATGACAATCATCAAGTTCCTTCTATATATCACGAACTATCAGGTAATATTTTATATGACGTGCAAGTTAGGTTAATGAACCAACTAAGTTCATATATAAGCAATTTGAAAATCGACTGAAACACGTGTAAATGTAACTCGATTCTTACCTCCAAACTGCTAAAAACCTGTCTCCTTTCTCTCCCCAAATCCTTCGGTAGTTTTGTTGAATTTTGCCTTCATCATCAATGGCAGCTGTCCTCGGCAAACTTCTTAATAGTAAATCTTCATATTAATTATACCATTAAGCCCTGTGATCTATGAAGACTATATGCAGATCGGCTGATACACGAAAAACATGTAAGCTGGTTCAACTACAGGTCCTGACGCTCTGGTCTTCGAGTCACAACTGCTCTTCTGCGTTTTGGCAGTTATATCGATACCTCTTCTTCAAGACATTACTGTATATGGTCGCCTCTGCTAAACTTGTTATTTCGTTTATAACTTTGGGTTTAAAAGGTTAGTCAAGAAAACATTTACCATGAATCAGCCAAATCAACTTTATGTACATGAACTTTAGCCACAATAAAGTGATAATAGTAAATTTGAATATCTAATTATGATTCATGAGAAGTAGAAGGAACTCAAAGAACAAAAAGTCCTGAACCATATGCTTAACAAGAAACAAAATATTTTAAAAGGTATCCGGGAGTTCATGTAAATAAAAGAGAAAAAACATACTGTCAGGTAAACAATAAATGTGAAATATATCTTTGATATATTTTGTATACTCCCAGCAACAATTTGATTAAAGTTTACTAAGTTTAATCAAAGAAACCATTTGTTCACCTTTTACTCACTCCCAGCAACAATTTCATTACACACTCTTTATAGCCCATGTGTATCTTACCCCAAAAGAATATGGTAATATACATAACCACGTACGCCTATTATACTAGGCCCTCTTGAACCAAGAGTTTTGTGTTTCTCATAGATTCAGGTGCAGCGGCCTGTTTACTTCTCTTGTAATTCAGTTTCAACTTCAACAATAGTATGAAATCCTTCTTTGGGAAGAAGCAAAATTAGTGAATCTGTTGTCCTGTAAACAACTTCACGAGACTTACCCTTAAGCAAACGAGATGCTTTTACTTCCACTAGGTGATTTACTTCTCTCTTCTTTACAATACCAAGTGGGTAAGTACTTGGTTTGCTAGCGTCCTCTTTTAACAGAACAATATCTCCAACAGCCAAGGTTTTATGATTGACAGGTCTGTAATGATCCCTTTTATCTACTGCTTGATTAATGAGAGTTGCAAGAAATTCTGAATAATATGCCTCAACTAGTCTGTTTGTAGCTTGTCTATGCTTATAGTAATTATCCTTAACATCATCAATAGTGCTACTACCAGGCACCCAATTGGTGTCATCTGAAGAAGAATTCTGCAACTCGGGAATAATGTTCACTGATACCAGATCATAGCCTTTAAGTAAACACTAAGGAGTTATTGGGTTTTCTACATTATCAATACAAGCATCTCTCAGACTATCCTTAAAAGCAATTGCTCTTTTGTTAATAAGATGGACAGTTTGACAAATAAGGAAGTAAAAATCATGATAATCAATCACAGTGTTCTTAGTAGAACTGAAAATTAGCTTTTTCACCATTTTTACACAGCTTTCAACTAGCGAACCCAAAGAACTATTACCTTTGGCATAATGCTCGAACTTCGGGGCTTAATGTCATTTTCTTCAAAGAAGGCATGGGTTTCAAAATCGTTTAGAAAGGTTCGAATGATTCTACTACCAGCAGTTAGCTGGGATCCCAAATCAGATATGCAAAATTCCGGGATGCCAAACTCATATATGTGTAATTGGAAGGCCTTGAAAAAGTCTCGAGTATCAGCAGATAAACATATCTTCAAGTTGATGGCTTGACTCCACAAACATGTCATGCATAATAACCAAATCTTCTTCCTTTCACCATTCCATATTACTGTATAAGGACCGATGTAATCTATGAAAATATACCTGTATGGAATAGGTGGTGGATTGTTCCGAAAATCCCTATAGGCACTCTGATTTGCTTTGATTGGTCTCTCATTAAGCCTTCTACAAGTTATACATTCTCAAAGTACCTTCTTTACTGTGGAATAAAAGTGGATTATCCAAAATTGCTTACACAACTGAGCCAAGATCGAATACACACCAGCGTGTCCTAGACTAACATGCATATCAAGAATAAGCGATTTAGTTACCAAACTATGCTTAGGTAAAAGCACATGAAAGAAAATCTGTTCGTTTCTTCCGAATTTACTCTGGATTCTTAGCAAAGAGTCTTTGCTCTGGAAAATATTCATTTGAGTTACCAAATTGGGAATGTTTCTTTTTAATGTATGACTTTTCTTGAAGAATTCACATACTTCTGGGATGTTATTTTCCTGTTCTTTACTTATTATCTGCCTACATGCTAAAGCATAAAGATTTTTCTCCTTGACACAATTTCCCCAATGAACGTCGATTCCTTTATTTGTTAGTTTTTCTCTGATGTTCTTGATGAATTTCAACATCATCCAATGAACAGTTTCTCGCTTATGGAAACTGGAAAACTTAGTCAGGGGTATCAAGTGTTCAATGCTATTAATGTCCTTCTTGTTAATTTCTTTACTTTCAGAATCTGTTGAGACAGTGATTAAGGAAGTATCTTCCCTTTCAGGGCCGGGTACTTCATCTCTCTTTTCAAGGGAGTTTGGCACCTTGAAACTAAACTGAACCTCATCTTTCTGAGGTTTCTTAAGAAACTCGGGTCCACTATGATACACATTCATCTGAAGTCTCCTGTATGAAACACATCTACTAATATAATCTGCAGGATTATCATATGCATTCACAAATGAAAATGTTATTGGGAAAACTTGGCACAAGTCACCTATAGCTTTCAACCTATTTTGAATGACACTCCTTTCTTCTGCAATTTATCATACTTATATGTATAAGAGTAAAGCCAATTAAGAGCAACCATACTGTCTTAATATATCGCCATGCTAATAATTTTGATTGGAGTAACGACTGATTGACCCGCAAGTTCTTGAAATAAACTGATTACAGTGTCTATGGCTAGTCCCAAAGCTTGAAATTCAATTACTGGAATGGTTTCCTTCTCTAACTGTTTGTTAACGACCCTGCTCTTTGCTGTCAAAAAACTTGAATTTCCATTGTAGATATTTACAATATACAGACTGCTTTAGCTTACCCTTTTTGTTAAAAATAGCATAGGATGAATTAGTGTTGGCTTCTTGAACTTTGATACTCGCCAGTGATCTGTTGGAAATCAAGTCAACATCGTTATCTCGAAGTTCAGACTGAGAGACTGCCAAAAAGCTATGTCTATCGAGGAATTGT
The DNA here is from genome assembly GCF_036898095.1 of Palaemon carinicauda. Taxonomy (NCBI): domain Eukaryota; kingdom Metazoa; phylum Arthropoda; class Malacostraca; order Decapoda; family Palaemonidae; genus Palaemon; species Palaemon carinicauda. Next base: position 78,697,834 of record NC_090751.1, read on the forward strand.
AATTGTCTATTAGTCTGGGCAGCTTCCCCTACCATACAAAGTGTGTTTCCTTGAGTGCTAACCGCAGTATGTGAACTATTTCCAATAATAATGTTGGATAAATAATTATCCAAGTTTTTCATCATTCTGTTAATATTACCTGTGAGCATGACACCAACTTTAGTGTCAAGATACACAGAGGGATTGCTTAATCCAAACTTGTGTGTAGTTAGCGACAGCAAAAAGTCAGCATCATTTCCCAAGATAAGACCAATGTTACCAATAGTGTCCACACTGCCACTAAGAAACATCTGCTAAAATGTAATGTCTATCTTGAAATTCTTTAACAATGATATTTTAGCCCTCCAGTTTCAACTCTATATCAATACTGGGTACAACAACTGCTTCGATGGAATGCCATTCCCTACCTAACTTGAGAGGTACATTAACAATATCAGTTACAAGGTCCCTAGTAGAATTAAAATAATGAATAGTCATATAGACGTTTTTTTGATAGGACAGGGAACTTCCTTTTCTTTACATGCTTATCACAAATAAAATCTCTCTGGCTACCACATTCTCGTAAAAATCGCACAACATTATCTTCTTCAGCCATTGTTGAGCTGAAAGAGAAACTTATGGAATACGAACAAGAGAATGTGACCAAGACTACATATGCAAATAAGTTGAAATCAAGAAACACTTTGGTTATAAAATCTACGGAGGATAATAAGAAGGCTTCAGATATCAAGAAAACTATCATGAAGAAGATAAACACGAATGTCGAACAGGTCAAAACCTCTAAACAAGGCCACTTGGTAGTTAATTTTGCGGATAAAACTGGGTTAGAAAAGGTTAAAAATGACTTAGAAGAGGTCAAGAATGACATTAAGGTAGAAGTAGATAAAAAGGATCTACTTAAACCGAAGATCAAGGTCTGCAATACTGATGAAAATGAAGATGATATAATTGCCAGTATAATGGAGAAGGATGAATGGTTGAATGATATATGTGAAAATGAAGAGGACTTTAAATTGACCCGGAAGTTTAAATCAAGAGAAAGCGGTAAATTACACGTCATTATAAAGTGTAGTCCAACTATCAGGAAAGTCTTCCGTAAAAGGGATGATAGAGTATATACCACGCTTGGAGGATGCTGTAAAATCTATGATTCCTACAATGTATTTCAGTGTTATAAATGCCAGGAATTTGGTCATACTGCCGAAAATTGTAGCAAGACTCAGGTATGTGCCAAGTGTAGCCAGGATCATCGAACCATGGATTGTACTGTAAATACGTTAAAGTGTCATAACTGCACAGTGAGGAATTACAATGATACGAATCATAAGACATATGACGATAACTGTAAAGTATACAAGGAGGAGCTTACCAGGATAAAAAATAGAACCGATCATGGGGTCTAGCCCATTGGTTAAGTGTGGTCTGATAAATATTCAATCGGTGGGGAATAAAACCATAAAGATTAGAAATCTTATTAACGAAATGGAATTAGATTTATGCTTATTAACGGAAACTTGGTTGCAGGGAAATATTAGTGATAACTCAAAGATTCAGGAGATGACGCCGTGTACTCACGATTTCTACCACGTACCAAGAAAGGACAAAACTGGAGGAGGAGTGGGTGTCTTTGTGTCGAAAACCTTCTCTAGGGTTTCTATCATGAATGAAATAGTATTTGAAACGTTTGAATATATCAAACTGACAAGAAACAATAAGGTATTGAATATAATATCAATATATAGACCACCAGGGAGTAATAGGACGAAATTCATTGAAGAATTTAGTATTCTTGTTGGTGTGGTGGGCGATATCAAAAATACATTAATTGGTGGAGACTTCAACTGTTGGGTAGATGATGAAAATGATAATAAGGCTAAAGAACTCAAGGAAGTATTTGAGATGTTTAATTTAATAAACAGTGTTTTGGTATCAACGTCAGTAGGTGGTCATACACTCGACTTGGTCATATGTGGAAAAGACTCAGACCTAATAAAAAACCTTGAAGTGAATCCAGACTTTGAGATCTCAAAAACACATAAACTCATCACCTTTAATGTTAATATAAATTGCACCAGAGTATTGAAAAAAAAATGGATCACATATAGGGAACGGGAAAATTTTGATGCTGAGAATTTTATTGAAGCTAGTGTAGTGCAAATGTCTTGTGTGAACACACAATGTGAACATATGGTAGACATAGAATATGTTGGGTGCTATACCAAGAAATACAACGACAATTTTGGAAAAATGTATGATACCATGTGTCCCATAAAGAACAAACAAATAGTGGTACGCGAAAATGTTAGATGGTATAATAGTCAGCTATTAAAAGCAAAAAGACACAGACGTAAGATGAAGGTAGATGGAAAAGAGCCAAATCCTTACAAGCCAGAAATCTATATAATAAGGCCAGAAATGACTATAACATCCTGTTAGAAAAAAACAAAAAGAAAATTCTACAACGGCGAATGTAAAAAAAAAACAATAACATGAAGGACTTTCACAAAAATCTTGATGATTTGATGGGATTAAAGAAAAAATATGTCTTGCCTGACAATGTTGTGCAGAGAGTTTTGCTATATTCTTTAATGAAAAAATTGATAAAATATATAGAGGTTTCCCCCAAAATCACTTGGAAGGACAGTCAGCTATGCCAGTGAAGGAGGGAAAGAAGTTAATAAAATTTAAGGAAATAAATATGTGCGACTTGTTAAAGGTTATGAGAGAGATGAAGAATACATATTGTGGAAACGACCCTTTCTCAAACAGTTCAATAAGTGAAGCTCCAAACAAGCAAGTTGTATATAATATTTACCTGAACATAATTAACCTAAGTATATCACAATCCTGTTTTCCTAGCTGTGAAAAAACTGCGTTGATCAAACCAATTTACAAAGGGAAAGGTGATGTAAACGAGCTAAATTCATATAGGCCCATTTCAAATTTATCCTACATGTCAAAGCTTATTGAAAAAGTCATAAGTGAGCAATTATGGGTGCATATTGACGAGTTAGAGGTATTCCCGGAAAATCAATCGGCCTACAGAGCTAATCATTCTACAGAAACTACTTTGTGCTCAATAATGAATGATATGATAGGTCTT